>NC_134410.1:111728507-112058507 GCF_038048845.1 Mixophyes fleayi
GAGTTAATGAGACACAAGAACATCATATTCAACATTTTCTAAGCTCTAGATCCAGACGATGGTCACTGAAACCCCTCAGATAGGCAGCTCACATGTATCTATGTTAAATCACATAAAACTATATTGTCCAAAACTTATGATTACTGTCTTGCTTTGTGTTACTACAGAAAACAAAATAGAATGAGCCTATAATAAAACACACTTACTCAGCAAAATAGAAAAACATAATTGATTAATCTTTTTTGTTTTTAATCGAACATACCATTATAAGCAGCGTAAATATCCCCATTACAACAAATTGTGCTTATTAAAGAAGAAAGGGAATGCAGCCACATTTATTTCATCTAAATGATCCCACCACGTCCTCTCCCATATTACATCACTGAGAGTGGAAGTCTTCCATCATTAATTATCTAGGGAGGTGACACCACTAAAACGTTGAACTAAATCCACATCCACAATAAAGAGACAGAGGGCTAGATTTACTAAGCTGCGGGTTTGAAAAAGTGGGGATGTTGCCTATAGCAACCAATCAGATTCTAGCTTTCATTTATTTAGTACCTTCTACAAAATGACAGCTAGAATCTGATTGGTTGCTATAGACAACATCCCCACTTTTTCAAACCCGCAGATTAGTAAATCTAGCCCAGAGTTTTTAAATGTGATGCACTTCATGGCTCACACCGCTATCTCAATAAAATTTGAATCTTTATTGAAAAATAATTAAAATACATTTATATATTGTTTTATATTTTTTTTTTGCAAACATGCTATCAATATTATATCATGCCTGTTTTGTACTCAAGGATCAATAATTGTGTTTGACATTTATTCTTTCCACTTATATGTTGCTAGGTGGCATCCTGAAAATTAAGCAGTTCAAAAGCTGCACTTTTTACCTCTATAATGGTGTATGTTAATTTGTATTCTTAATAAAGTAATTAGCCTTGATTAAATCGGTTTCTAAACAGACTTAGGGCTAGATTTACTAAGCTGCGGGTTTGAAAAAGTGGGGATGTTGCCTATAGCAACCAATCAGATTCTAGCTTTCATTTATTTAGTACATTCTACAAAATGACAGCTAGAAGCTGATTGGTTGCTATAGGCAACATCCCCACTTTTTCAAACCTGCAGCTTAGTAAATCTGGCCCTTTATTATTTCATAACATTGTTAATTTATTTATAACACTAAAATAGTTGTCATTTCAGTGCATTCTTCAGCAAGTTTACAAGTTAGTTGATTTTTCAAACTGGTTCATATAAATATATTTTATATTATAAAAATGAGTAATAAGAATATGTATATGCCAAAAAATATCTAAATAAGAATATTTATATGATATACTGAATATTAGTATAATAATAGTATAATGGTGCAAAAGGTATGGACATGTTGTCTAAGCCAATGTTTCTCAAACCCAGTCCTCAGGGCCCCTAACAGTGCAGGTTTTTCAGGTGACAAGTAATATAATTAGTACCACCTGTGGATCTGTTACAATGTATCAGTCAGTAATGAATACACCTGTGCTCCAGCAAAGAGATATAGAAAACATGCACTGTTAGGGGAGGACTGAGTTTAAGAAACACTGGTCTAAGAAATATGTCCCATTGGTGTTATAGTTAATGATGTGTTATGCAGTAATAATTATGTAACTAAAACATTATGGGAAAGTATACATAGACAAAGGGGCATATTCAATTGACGACGAGATCGCCGAAAATCCCGCGCTCAAAAAATATTACCGTTAATAAGGCAATATCTCGCTGGATTTCAGCTCGCAGCTCCCTGAGCTGCGAGCTGAAATCCAGCGAGTAAATTACCGTATTATCGTTTTTCCCCGCGCAGGATTACCGTAATAACGGTAATATTTTGGGAGCGCGGGATTTTCGGCGATCCCGCCGTCAATTGAGTATGCCCCAAAGTGTATTGAGTGATAAATCAACATATCAGATATCCATTAATATTATGCACAGTGGTATATGTATAAATGAAAATGGAACATAGTCAACTTTCTTTTTTTCTATTTAGTGGAAAACAATTAGGCTTGGCAGCATAAAACAGGCAAAATAAAGTTAAGCAAGGCAGCATACTATGATAAATTGTTAACCCACCTAATGACTGATGCTCTCCCTCTCAGCCCGAATTACACACCAGCCCATGACCTCCAACCCCAATAAAGACAGGGAGACATAAGTTGCGAAAATAGGCTGCAGCTTTATTTAATAACCTTCTGCAATATAGTCGCAAAGAACAGCACTGCAAATACCAGCCTCAACGTAACCCCAAACATAGGGGTTGGCCATTTACCCCCTACAACCTAGGCCCTGGGATTTCCAACCACCTTTCCCTGGATTTGCACAAAGAACCTCCCACAAAGGTTGCGATGTGTGCTTCAGCTTAAAGAGGGCGTCCTCATGACCTTTCTATGTGCCACCCAAAGGCCGCTAACTGCAGTGATTTCTCATCTTGCAGTGAGACATCTGCAAACAAAAACATGTTGGGCCTGAGTCATTAAGGAGTGCAAAGCATTAAAATGGAGTAACTTTGCACCTGGCCAAAACCATGCTGCACTGGAGGGGGAGATAAATATAAAATGTGGGGAGAGATTTATAGTTGGGGTAGGGCATGTCCTAGGTCAACTTTACATTTCAGTGTAAAATTAAAGCTATCAAGTATTTGTGTGCTACATGAAAAAACAGCCAGTATTTAACTTATGTGCAAAATAATAAACTAATTTGCACCCCTTGCATTGTAACATGGTTTGTTCAGGAACAAACTGACTCCTTTTTTTTGCTTTGCTCTTCTTAAGGACTTGGGCACATTAGCTACAAGACATAGCCACTTCTCCTAATGAGGTGTACTACCTGAAACAGAACATTTTTAATATTGGCATAGATGGCATTGCCTTTTAATTGAATGTGGTCAGGGGAGAAATTTACAAATCCAGTAGCGTTCTGCCCTTATCCTTCCCTGGCCGCCTTCCCTGGCCGCCTTCCCTGGCCGCCTTCCCTGGCCGCCTTCCCTGGCCGCCTTCCCTGGCCGCCTTCCCTGGCCGCCTTCCCTGGCCGCCTTCCCTGGCCGCCTTCCCTGGCCGCCTTCCCTGGCTTCCTTCCCTGGCCTCCTTCCCTGAGTGCCTTCTCTGACTGCTTTCCCTGGCCTCCTTCCCTGGCCTACTTCCCTGACCGCCTTCTCCTTCCTTGACCGCCTTCCTTGGCCTCCTTCCCTGACCGCCTTCCTTGGCCTCCTTCCCTGACCGCCTTCCCTGACCGCCTTCCCTGGCCTCCTTCCCTGGCCTCCTTCCCTGACTGGCTTCACTGGCCTCCTTCCCTGACCGCCTTCCCTGGCTTCCTTCCCTGGCCTCCTTCCCTGACCTCCTTTCCTGGTCTCCTTCTCTGACCTCCTTCCTTGACCTCCTTTTAAGCAATCTTCAATGACTGTGAAGTTAAGAGCTAGGTCTCAACATTGATTATTTGAGACACAGGGTGTGTATGCTTTTGTTCCTCTTAGGGTAACCTATATGACAACAATTATTTTACTAAGAAATAACTAGTTGTTAAAAACATGTTTGCATTTTTTTTGGGTGGGGCTCCAAAGTAATTTTGAATAGCTGTTTCCAGCACAGAAATACCTTGGCCCAGTCCTAACAGCAGCACAGAGTATTTCATGAGACAATGCTGATCTAGTGAAAGGCAATGATCTTTCTACTGGTGTGATTGCTACAGAGGACAGGGTTTTATATGACAGTGTCACATACTCAAAATGGTCCTGATTTTGACGAAACAGTTGTGGTTTGATTTCATATTATTATATCATACAAATAAAGAAATACATTATATGCATTATTTATTGTTATAATATAAATGTATAAATTTAGATGAAATGCTTCAGTCTCTATTAGGAAATACAAACTTATATCAAATAAGTAGTCCTGTCCATTTTTTTTATTTAAGCCCGAGGTACATGCTCCTGTCACTCAGTGCAGTGCTGAGATGGAGGCTTGGGTCTTTGGACCCTTCCCTAAAGAGAAAGGGCCCTGTTCTTCAACATAAGGCCCCTTAGGGGAACAAGGGTCCACCTCCACCACAAGGCTCACATGGGGCCAAAGCTAGAGGGGTCCCATGACATCCCCAAGCCTCATAGCCATAAGACCCCTTAGGGGGAGAAGGGTCTTCATACTCCTCTTTGCCGAAGCTGGAGGGTCCCTTAACATACTAGATCCCCAGAGCCATAAGGGCCTTTAGGGGGCAAGGGTCCACTTCCACCAAAAATGGGACCCTTTCTCCCCTAGATCAGCCGAAGGTTCCCAAGGGCAACTTTGTCTTCAGCTCCCCCCAGTAGTATAGAGCCTCCGAAAACTTGGGGTGAGGCTGCCCATAAAGGTCTCATTCTAAACCCCTTGTAAAAGTAAGACACACATACATACAGAAAACATAAAAAAGTGCATAGTGCACATTAAGTTCTGGTGTCAATAA
Source organism: Mixophyes fleayi (assembly GCF_038048845.1). NCBI lineage: Eukaryota > Metazoa > Chordata > Amphibia > Anura > Limnodynastidae > Mixophyes > Mixophyes fleayi. Next base: position 111,732,981 of record NC_134410.1, read on the forward strand.
GTTCAATAAAAAAAAAAAAAAATTGCCAGAAGGTCCAGGGCTGGAATGTATAAAAATGTTTCCTACCCATCCATTAGTCCAGGGCAAAGAAATAAAAGTGTTGCCAGAAAAAAAAAGGTGCCGTGCAAAGTGCCTTAGGTGTTACCATCCACCTAAAGACAGAGAAGCGATCTTCATATCATAGAATAGGGTAAGATATTTTTCCATCTTAACTCTGCCCATTCCATATATATGAAATGAACATATACTATGTATGTTAGTGAGGCTTTAGTTTTTATTTTTGTCATTTAAGAACCATTAGTTAAAGCAGCTGTTTTGAAGTACCATGATAAATCTGTACCGAGGGCTAGAGTTGAAAATGAGTGTTCTATCACAATATCTCCATTTATTTGAATCATTTCAAAATGTTGAATCTTCATAACTTCTTTTTTCCTGTAATGCTTTATGTTTGGACTTTAGGATGGTGGCTGGAGGAGCACGTTTGCAGAATGCAGTTATTCCAGGCACAGCAAAGGCTTTTAACTACCATGTGGAATATGACCTTACATATGAAATGGTAAGACGGTGCATTATTAATACCGGACTCTGCCTGGCACCACTGGGGCAGTGGGTGTCAGGGTAACAGTGACAAGCGAAAAATAGATTCATCAATATTGTGGAACCACAAACACCACTGGATACCAAAGCGGGCTGGAACTTGTGGAACTACAACCAGGTCCCACTGGAACATGTAGCTCCACAATACTGAATAACAGAAAAAAAATACACAGACATCATATAAAAAAAAACATTTTATTTAAAACAAATTTCTAAGTTTACCTTTCATTAAATTCCTAAATCCATAGAGACTCTTCAGGAAGTCAGCCACAGGGACATAAAATAAAAAACAAAGGGGTCATTATGCGCTCTACCAATCAGAGGGGCTAGACCACAGGAAATCTGCTCCTATTGGCTGAGGGCTTGTTGATCCCTCCATGTCATTTGAGCTTATACATTCTCACTGCAGCTCCATAGTACATGTTTGATATTTTTTTTAAATATTTTATTCCCCTTGGACTATTTCATGAAAAAGATTCCCTAGGGATTTAGGGATATCATTAAAAAAGGTAAACAAGAGTTTTAGGTTTTTTTTATTTTCAACTATTTTTATTTATACATTGCCTTTTTTTCTGTTAAATACTGTTTTGGAACTGCATGTCTGGCTTACAGGGCAAGCTGGTACTTGTAGTTCCACAATCTCAAGCCAGCTCTGGCAACTATGGTCATGTTGGCGCTTGCAGTTTATCAATATTATTTAATCTATGTTTGGCTTCTCACTATTACCCTGGCATCCACCGCCCCAGGAAGAGCCCAGGTGTTATTCAGTAGGATGTTGGTTGTCACAAGTCTAACTAGGCCACATCTCCGGGGAACAGGCTTGTGTGTGCATCTGCCTCTCTGGGTGGAAAGGGCCACAAGTGAAAGTCAATTGCATGTCTAAATTTGGCTGGGTTTTTCTTCTGAGCGAATACGGCAAAAATCCATTTTTACGTGTTGCAGTTGGACTCTAAGGCCTAGATTTACTAAACTGTGGGTTTGAAAAAATGGAGATGTTGCCTATGGCAACCAATCAGATTCTAACTCTCATTTATTTAGTGCATTCTACAAAATGATAACTAGAATCTAATTGGTTGCTATAAGCAACATCTCCACTTTTTCAAACCCGCAGTTTAGTAAATATACCCCTAAATCATATGTACAGGACCAATTTACCTTTGAAATTGCAACAAATCACAAAAGTATTTTCATGTACACACCAAATAATGAGCGGGTTCTTATTGCTAATCTTAACTATAGTATTAGGGACACATTGATACATGTTGGCAGGGTGTGATTTACTAAAGAAATTGGGTGTAAACCAGTTTCTCAGCCATCTGCTCTTTTCCAAAGCCCAATCAGGTTAGGAGAAAATGAAAAAAATGTATGCTTATTAAAATTAGCTCTTCCCATTGGGTATTGGAACCAAACAATATACATCTTTAATAAATCACACAATTTAAGCAACAATTGAAACATGGAGGTCATAGTAAATAGTGATTTTCAAGCGTTTAATACAGCACCAACATCATCTTGGATACCTGGTAACGTGATCCATTTCACCCTAAGCAAAAAGATGCCCCTATTTATTTTGTGCCGGCAATAACCAGGGTTAAATTGATGAATTATCTTGAAATATTTTGTTTTATGATCTTGTGTATGCTAAATAATACTGCAGGGTTCACAATGTAAACCATACAGTAACAGCTTGTGAATTGCCATAGGATGATAAAAATGTGTTTAACACATAACAATTGCCTAAAAAAGTTCTTATCGTTAAACTTTAGGCCAAAGCAGTCTCTGATCACTACCCTGTGGAACTGGAACTACGTGATGACTGTGAGTATAGTAAAGGATCGTATATATAAATATATATATATATATATGATAGATGATGATGATGATGCTGATGTCTAGTATTCAAATTAAATCAGTATCATGATATATATACAGATAAGTTTAATTCATTTAAAAAAACAGGGGGAAAGTGGGAGCAGAACATTAGGATTATGGTAAAATCACTCGTGTTGGAAAGTCCGTATATATGGAATATACTTGAAGGCAAAAATATGGGAAGAGAATGGTTCGGGTCTTGGTGAAGAAAACCAAATGTTTTCAAAAGTTACCCATTTGCCGGTCACAGCGTTATACAGTACCTACTAATGGACAGCATATAGTGAACCAATATGTTATTACACTGCATAAATAATCAACATATTATACCATTCCCACCACACTGCTCCAGCCCCTCCTGTGCCCCCATCATATTTTACCAGCCTCCTTTGCTGCCAAATGACAGGTTTTTAATTGCCAGAACAACCCGGCAACCATGATATGGCCATACTTTAAATTGATAGTTAATTGCATAAAATAATAAACAAGGGTCCTCAGCAGTCGGCAGGGTTAGAATGGAACTAAACATTAGTATGTAAAGCCAACCAACCATCACCCGGACAAACTTTACCCAGATGAACACTTACAAACAGTAGCAGCCGCAGGTGTTTATTTATTTATTCACTGTTACTGTAGGTTCTTTAAAACTCAATGAATTCCAAAGCCCTTAATATTTTGTTTCTACTGTAAAGGGTTCCACACCTTGATTTATATGATAAAAACTGATTGGAAATCTTACTCTACTCCAGTTATAGTTTTTGCTGAAGCACCTGAAAATCAGCAATAGTATTAAGAAAGGTTTCCATGGTTACAACTCTGCCCAACTCAAAGTAAACTGAATGCTTGCATTATGCTTGCTCTTTTCACCCATAGGAGTGTCCTATTCCAAGACCAGTAAGTACACAAATATACACATAGCCAAACAAGGGAACACCATTCTTCTGATTGAAACATTGGTCATGCTCAGTTGACATCTCTGCACAGTAAATTAACTGCACTATTGGAATTCCCATTAGAGACAGCCCCTAGAGGCACACCTAGGACTTCTGAAGAACTAGGCTGCTCCCAACCTCTCTCCCCAAAACACCCATGCCTTGCCACTCTTCCCAATACACATATGCAATGCCACAGTGACCGGGGCACCCCACCCAAAAGTTCCAGGAGAAAAGTTGTGACTTTTGGGATGGCGAGACTGTCCCCTCAATTCGATACATCTGGGAGGTATGGTGAAATTAGATTTAATTAAAAATAACTCTACACAGCTAAGGAGAAAGCCACACTGCTTGCATGATTCCCCTCCCACATCGCCCCTTCACCTGCTAATTAGACCCCTCCTACTGACAATATGACCCCCCTACAATATAAGGCCATTTATTTTCAGAATATTTTCCAAGACCACTTCTAACCACCCCTGTGTGGAGGTAATTAACAAAAAGTAAAATGTTTGATGTACAGTGCAAAAAATCAGGTTTGGTTCTCAGTTTGCATAATTGCCCCTGGATTTCTGCCAAAGTGAATAGTTTTGTAGAATAAGATGGTGGAGTTTGCAGAGGAGCAGAGATCTGCTCAGGCCAAGCAGAGGAGTTGGGTGTAGTGATGGCTTTCCTGACAAAATACCTAGTTTTGTGGAACATCACAGAAAGGAGATTTCCTTTTTGCAGAACAAGATAATTGAAATTAAATAAGCGGTTGAAGAGGGTACATTTATTGGAGTGCACACCCAGTTTTACTCTGCAAAAGCACTTGAATTCTGCACCCGCTCTTTGCTGGTTGCTTTAGGTTATCATCCATTACTTTTAGTGGAACTCACTTTGGTGCATTCATTTTGCACTTCAGTGGAGAAAAGCATTTCACACACACAAAATTGCCACATGTAGTGCAGACATGTTCTCTTGCTTTCATGATTCGCTTGAGTCATATATGAATCTTAACCAAGCAGTCTTTAATACATAATGACTAAAACAATGGCACATTCAAGGTCTAGGACATTTCCAACAGAACCCAAGAAATGCTAAGATAAGCCAATACTTACCACCTTTTCCTCGTTGGCTTCAGGTTGATCCTGGGGGAGGTGGGCATGCATGGATGGAGTTGATGAATGGCACCATTGGTTAAGATGACGCAATATTTGTGTCATTAAGCCCCACCCCATCACTTATCTATTGCGGGGGCGAGAACCAGGAGGTTGCTCTGCTCTCCCGAGAGGGCTCCCAGAAATGCGGGAGTCTCCCAGACATTCCGGGAGAGTAGGCAACTATGCATTAAAGAAAAGCAGCTAATGAATTTCTAGAGACTGAAGTGTCTTTTACATTTCTGTCTCCATTACTGAAGTCATGTTGTCTTACCTGTCAGTTTTTGATTAAAACTTGGTCTCCATGAAAATGGCCACTTCCATAGGCATCAATACATGGACATAGGACACAATTTCTGAACTGTGTCATCATGCCACAGATGGTGAAGCCAACCACGTCTTGTACTGGCTCAGCATCAGGGAGAATGCCAGACTCTTTAGGGAGTGAGGGAGATCACCCCTATTTCAGGGAGTCTCCCTGACATTCAGGGAGATTTGGCAAGTATGGATAAGCCAATCAAATTCGAAAGTGGAGTTCAGGTGGTTTATATAGTCTGGCAAATTTTGCAGAAGCCGATATCGATTTCTCTGCACCCAGTTAGGTGTTGATGCTCTCTGATTTCTTAAGGCATACTCAGATTCCTTTTTTCACTACTGCAAAAGAATAGGCCTAAGTTTTACACTATATGATTTCTTCTGCATTGATAACCTGGTAAAGCCTATTTGCATGAGTTCTAAAACCCGGTGGTAATCATTGTCATGTAGATGACAATGCCGCCATGAAATAGCTCAACATGATTAGACCAAAGGTGACATACATGACAGTGTGGTAATAGTGACAGCTTGAAAAGGAGACTTCAGACAGTTCCTCCCGGCAGCCTGTAATGACATCAGTTTCAAGCTCCTCACTATCATTATCACTATTACAGCCGGCACCTCCTGCTAATTTAAGGAGGTGCTGGCTGTAAAATGTTCTTTAGAAGGCCTAGAACATTGTACAGCCAGCGTGGTTTGAAGCTTGAAACTGATGTCATTACAGGCTGCCGGGATGTTCATTCGGAACTGTTTGAAGTCTCCTTTTCAAGCTGTCACTATTACAAAGCTGTTGTGCATTTCACCTTAGGTCTAATCATGTCTACATTGTCAGCTCCGTGATAAGGTCAGCAACCCCTAAAACTATTATGCCACAGTGTCAGGCGCCGTCCACGCACTTCTCCTAGGGACGGACGCCTGTCTCCTCTCGCTGGTGGTGTTCTGTTGCCTAGCAACAGGATGGTCTTCCTGATTCCGGGCGGCCAACAGGACGCTCTTCTCCTTGCCGGCGTTTTCAGCTGCAGCTGCTCGCCTAATCATCCCTGCCTATCAGGGAGTACTTCTCTCTATTTAAACCTCCTTCAGACTGTATCTGATGCCAGAGCATTGGTTCACCATCTCCAGCCTTCAGTTCCTGTTACTACATTGCGTGTTTGCTCTGATCTTCGGCTTGATCCCTGGACTACTCTCTCGTGTTACCCCTGGCACCGCTCTCGTATGTCTTCTTTTGACCTCTGGCTTCCCTCTTACCATTCTTGGCATTATCCTTGGGTACTTCGCTCCTGTTTGGCTTTTGATCCGGACCGTTCGACCATTCGTGTTCTACACTACCGCACTGGTAACTAGCTTGGAGAACTGTGACCTGTGCACCTCACGCAACCAAGTCCATATCTCCTTGCGGGGGTCCCTGGTGAATACTGGGTGTGCGATAGACTCTGCGCCTCCTTGTTTAGTTGTGTCAATACCAGTTGGTAGCACTTCCAGTAGTTCTAACGTGACACATAGGCAATGACCAGGTCACTTTTCCTAATATATATATTTATTTTCTGCCACTGAGGCTGGACTAAGCATAACAAATGCCTGTGCAGTTCTCTTTTTTATAGTTTTTTTGGGGACTGATAAAAAGCACATTCATACAATGAGCGTGAGTCATTAAGGAGAGCAAGGCAAAAAAAGAGTAAATTTGATCCTGGACAAGCCATGTTACAATGCAAGGGGTGCAAATTGGTTTATTATTTTGCATGTAAGGAAAATACGGGCTGCTTTTTCATGTAGCACACAAATAATTCATAGCGTTATTTTTACATTGAAATTTAAAGTTGATCTAGGACATGCCCTACCCCAAATATAAATCTGTTCCCACATTTTAAATTTATCTCCTTCAGTGCCACATGGTTTTGCCCAGGTGCAAAGTTACTCCTTTATGCTTTGCTCTCCAAGGGCAAATGCAGGATTTGTAGAGGGGGGTTTCCACACCATGCCACCAGTGGGCGTGACCAGCATGCATGGGGGCATGGCTATAATATTAGACAGTGCTTGGCTGCTCTCCAACTCTTCCTATCCCCATAATATACATGGGCAATGCTGCATGCACTACTGTTAGGTGCACGCAGCTCTCCTTTTTCTAGCAGAGCCGTGTGAAGCGGGGGCAGGGACCAGCCACCTCAATTATACAGTGCCCCAGGCTTGGAGGGGGGCTTCCAGGCACTAGGAAACCCGCCTTGTTTTGCCTATGCTCTCCTTAATGACTCAGGCCCAATAGATTCAGTAATTCTGTGGTCTGAATAGATTATTTGTAAGAATAGCCTATCAATACACTAGGAACTAGTGATTTCTCTGAGGCAGCCATTTTGTGGATTGAACCAATATTCAGAAGCAGCCTGTATTTTCACTAAGAACAAGATATATAATTTGGGGACTTTTTGAGGCATGTGGTAAAGGAGGCCATTTTAAGGACTGAAAAACTACTCCAAAGCAGCCTGTCACTTCATTAGGAAACAGTAACTTAGTACCTCAGTGATGCCGTTAGTTCCTAGTGAATTGATGTCTGTGTTCACCATGTGTGACTAAAGAGTATACTTAAAAGTCAGGATGTGACCCAATTAATGTGACCCCATTAACCCCATTGATTATTTTTTCAGTAATTAAAGAGACCCTGATGATTTAAAATAATGAGAATAGCTCCTCTTTCCTTCCTTTTCAGCTTTGTACAACAATGAGCATTTCAGCATCAGCCCTAATGTTGGGATAAGCGGAGGCCTGTCCCTAAGTGGCGTCTGTGACTGTGTGGGGGTGGATTTCACGTCCTGTGTGGGGCGCTGTGGTGCCAATTCAAATAGTTACCCCTGTAACTGTAACGCTACATGTAGCACGGGCGAAAGGTGTTGCGCCGACTATAAGGCTGCTTGTAAAGTATAATTTCTTGAACCACTGTCAGAAGTTGTATAAACACACACTGTACAAGAATGATTGACAACAAATGTTTATGCTGCCAATAAACAATGCCTGTCACGTGTGTTATGATGAAGCTTCTTTAGTAGTTGGTTTACCTCACTGACTGTTGGTTTGTCTCAATGATATCAATGATCCTAAATGACTGGTCCACAAAATGGCTGCCATCACTGGGTATAGGGAAAAGTCTCTCTTATTGGCTGTACACTAGCATGCCTGTTGCTAACCCAAAGTCTAGAAGGCTACAACTTTGCATGGAAAGTGGGGTGATAACTCCTTGCGTCCCCATTGGCTGGAAGGTGCACTGGTGTAATCACATGAAGTTCTGAGGAGGAAACATCCATGTTTACGAGTTTTAATACCGCAAGCAATATTTGTCTGCAATTAAAGATACTTTTCTGGACCTTAGATGTAGGGGGATACTTAACAATGACATTATCAGATGAACACATAGATTACAACAATAAGAAAAAATACACATTACATATGTACACACACAAGGGCATCGAGAGGTGGTCAGGTACAAGGTACCCGGGCCTGGAGTTGGTGACTATAGTGTAGGTCTCCACCCATTCATGTCCTCATCTGTGCATTATTGTTGTGGGCAGGGGAGAGTGACTGTGCAGTCGAATAGCTTCTTTTGTGTGCGGTCACACCGCTCCCAGCCTGCGAGCGCAACACCGGCTTTCCTGAAGCTGTGCATGCAGCCTGGGAGTGGGACACTAGTCTGCAATGGATACCTTGATGCGTTCCTGAGGGGATTTGAAAGGACTTGCCGACAGTTTGAACTGGACTCCAGCTATTTAACCCCTGGACTGAGAGGGAAAGCTTTGGACGCGTTTGCAGACCTTCCCTTGGAAGTGGACGTCGATTATGTCGCAATTAAGAAAGCTTTGTTACTTTGTTTCAACATAACTCCTGAGACTTACCAGCGGAAATTCCAAGACTCAAGACACAGTCCCTCTGAAACCTATACCGGACTGTTAGTGCAATTATCATCCATGATGCATCAATGAATTGAGGGATTGCAGGTACTGGACTATGATAAGCTAAAGGATCTTATTCTCCAGGACCAGTCCTCACACTGTTGCTGAGGTGAGGAAATGGGTTGTGGATCGTGACCCTAAGACAGCGCAAGTGGCTGCTAGCCTGGCCGACAAGAACACAGTTAACAGTTTTCCTGTAACGAAGAAGAGTTGGGTAGCGCCAGGGCAAACTACGTGGAAAGAGAGGCAACCTGGAGGATCACCCTTGAGTTCCCAGTCAACCAAACCTGCTGTTGCTGCCTCTTTTGGGGGGGTGGGGGTAAAACCTGTTTGGAAACTGGCTGCAGGTCTTTTACATGTGATTAAGTGGGGCACATTAGTATCACTTGACCCAAAAAGAAGAAAGCAACTCCTTCTCCTGTGTGGGGCCCGGCAGGAAAGCCAGTGCGGCCATCCTGTGTGCAGGAGGACCTCAAGAACGCCCCAGAGACAATCTGCAAGCGGTTAAGGTAGGACACCAAGTGACACTTGGGCTGTTAGACTCGGCTCAGACCTGACTCCTGTACATCCAGCTTTAGTGAGCCCAAAAAACATTATTTCCAGGAAGACTATTGCTGTGCGAGGAGTGGGGGCCTGCATTCTGCAGTACCCCTAGCCAGAGTGTACCTATATTGGGGATCTGGCAGAAGAATACTGTTGGGGACTGATTTGGGAAGGATAAACGCTGAAAAATTAAAGTGATGTAATTTCTGATGCACTGGGGCAAACTAACTCTATTCTTCCTCAGATGAATTCTGCTGACTAGCATAAAAAATATGTAATGAAATTTCATGTGCTGCTGAGAACACTCATGCAGATTTGCAGGTACCCGTGATGCAGAGGGAGGGCTTATGTGTCAATGTGTTTGATGATAATGCTTGTGTTGGAGAGACTAACACGTTAAATTGCATAGGTTGCGAATTTGATCAGGACAAAATGTGTGAGATTGCCTAAATGTGATACTATGTCTGCTAATGTTTTAGATAGTCAAATCGATTTACATATGCCTAGTTCTGAAGGTGACCCAAAGTGTGAAAATGTATCCAATGTTTTAGCGGTAGTGACGCAGAGAGCAGCACAGAGGAGCTGTGCATTAACCCCTGAAAGAGTGGAGGGATGTTCACTATAAACTTATCCCCCTGCACCCACCTTCTTCACTGTAGAAGCTGCAGATTCAGGCAGTGATTTGAATGAGCAATCTCCTATTGTGGGCAACACTGACAAGCTCGGAAGTGACACTTTTGAAACAGAACAAAACACTGATCCCAGTTTATTGACAGTAAGGGAGATGGTCAGTCAGTCCCGTCTTGAAAGTAAGGAAGATAGCATTTGTTGGGAAAATGTCAGTTTGTACCGAGAGAAAAATGTCACTCTGTGGCTCCAGAAGGTAACACTGACCCTGAATCAGTCTCTCTAACCCCTCTTCCTCCAGCTCTTGCAATGATAGAGGTGTATGATGACAATATGGTAAATTGTGTTGTTTTGCAATCTAACACCCCTTTACAGACCCCCTGTATGCGAGCGATCAGAAATCTGACCACTTGGTGGATTTTGCAGCCGTTGCCAAAGAGGCAGGGTCCCTAGCAGATGCCCACTGCAGTTTAGAGCTGTCTGACTCTCAGAGCAGCTAGCTGACATGCTACGGCCTTATCAGTCCCATTTTATATGGAAATCTGGAAAAACACACTTGGTCACACATCATCTAAACACATGCAACCAGACCCCCCTCAGAGAGTCATACTTCCCTAAAGGTGCTAGAAGCAATGAAAATGGAAATAGATGAGATGTTGCAGCTAGAGGTAATTCTCACAGTTCCTGGGCTGCCCCAGTGGTACTGGTCCCAAAGAAATGTGGGGACACTCGGTTCTGTGTAGACTATAGGTGTCACGATCAGACTTGAAGATGCCGCTGACTGATATTGACTCTACTAGACAGGAAGGCGCGTAGTCTAACTTAACCCCGGTATTCACCAGGGACCCCAGCAAGGAGGTATGGGCTTGGCTGCATGGGGCACCCAGGTCACGGTCCTTCAAGCTAGTTAACAGTGCACAAGGGTGATCCGGAGGGATGGTCGGTAGGTAAGTCAAAGGTCAGAATCCGATAAACGAAGAAGTCAAATCGATAGACAGAGAATGGGCAGGAACAAGCCGGGAGTCAAACACCCAAGGACACTTAAATATGGGAGCAGAATACAAGCGCTGGAGAAAGGTGAACCAATACTCTGGCACCCACCAGGGAAGGAACAGGAGGAGCCTTATATAGTAGGGCACTGGCCCTGATAGGTACCTGCGGCGGTCAGGTGCTCCTGAGAAGCAGACCATTGCCTAGCAACGGGACGAGGCTACTGCGCGCCCGGCGGAACCCGGAAGTATGTCCCGTTGCTAGACAACGGGACGGGGGTCCCCCGGTGAGGACAGGCATCCGTTCCCGACACCTGGCATGGTACTGGAGCAGTGCCTGACAATAGGAGGTTGAATGACGCAACAGTGTTTGATGCTTATCCTATGCCAAGGATAGATGAAGTACTAGATCAGCTTGCCCAGGCACGCTACATCACCATCATGGATCTCAGTAGAGGGTACTGGCAGATCCCATTGTCACCCAAGACATGTGAGCGATCCACATTTATCACACCATTTGGGCTGTTTTAATTTTTGATCATGCCCTTTGGAATGAAAAATGCCCCTGCGTCCTTCCAGCGTCTGGTCAATGACCTGCTAGAGGGCCAAGAGGGACATGCAGTTGCCTACCTGGATGACATTGCGATATTCAGCCAGACCTGGGAGGAGCACCTGATCCATCTGAATTCAGTTTTAGGCCGAATTACTGAGGCAGGTCTGACTATCAAGCCAGAGAAATGGCAGCTTGGCATGTGTGAAGTGCAGTACCTGGGGCACTGTGCAGGGGGAGGTAACCTCCACCAGAGCCAGGCAAGGTAGAGGCTATCACAGCGTGGCCGTCCCCTACCACGAAACAACAGGTCATATCTTTCTTAGGTACAGCTGGGTATTATTGAAAGTTCGTGCTCCATTTGTTATGACTGCCTTTGTTTTGTATCTGGCAGCAGTACCTATAATCCATCAGAGGTGCTGCTGTCCTGCTCCTGAACTCTGCAACATGCCTGAAGGAGTTACTCTCCTTGTCTGATGCTAATTAGAACTGCACCTGTTGCACTGCTTTAAGTACCTGCCTCTAGCTGTGCTCTGAGCAGTTCATCCGTTTGTTCCAGGCTGCTGCTAACCTGCTCCTGTGCTATTTGATATATACCTGCTGGACTGAACTTCTGTGTATGACCCCTGCCTGTACCTTGGACCTTGCCTGCTTGCCTGAGACCCCGAATCATTTGCCTGTACCTTGGACCACGCTATTCTGCCTGTTGCCCTACCTTTTGGACAGACTTCTGTACCTCGCTAATTTGCTTGATCTCTGCCTGGCTATTTGGATTTGTTTGTCGGATCACTGCCTTATCCCTGGACTCTGTCTGCTTTCCTGGACAGCCTTGTGCCTTCTGGACTGGGGTAAAACTTATAATACCTCTTCCTGCCATTTTTACTATACAGTCTCCTTAGGAACCTGTTCTTATCAGTGGATCTGAGTAATCTTTGTTTGTGTATTTACCTGAATAAAGACACTTTGCTTTACACTTCTGTTGCTCTTCGTGAATACACTGGGATTCATAATACCATTATAGTACCCTAGCCAAACCTATGTCTGACTAAACAAAAAAGAAGTTACCACAGGTGGTCAATTAGACAGAGGATTGTGAGAATGCATTTACAGCTCTGAAATCTGCTCTGGCCCAGTCCTCTGTGCTACAGGCCCCAGATTTCAAATGGAGATTTATACTACAGACCGACGTGTCTAACTATGGACTAGGCGCTGTCCTTAGCCAGGTGACAGCACAGGGGGAGGAGCACCCTATCATTATCCTAAGTAGAAAACTACTCCTCCGGGAGGTGGCATATGCTACCATTGAACGAGAATGCCTAGACATCGTATGGGCACTTCAAAAGCTACAGCCCTACCTGTATGGACGGTATTTCACCATTATTAGAGACCATAATCCTCTAAGCTGGCTAAATAAATTTTCTGAGAATAATGCTAAGGTTTTAAGATGAAATTTAATTTTCCAGCAATATAACTTCACCATTGAGCACCGGAAGGGCGCAGAACATGGAAACTCAGATGGCCTCTCGCGCCAAGGGGCAGAAGTGGTGAATGGGCAGGAGAGATGGTGACAGTTCAGTTTTCCGTGCCCTATGTTTAGGGGCAGGTCTGATGATTATGTAGTATATCTAATGACTGATTGTCAATTTCTGTTGAGTTCATGTATGACAATGTATATTGTATGTAATCTTGTAACCTCAAAGTGTGCTTTGCTAGATAACATGAGTTTGAACTTATGCAAATGTCATTAATCTATTGAGATAGCCAGACCAGGGAGAGAAAGGATTATGGAGGAGTTTGAAGCCCCAAAATTGTAAACCATCTAGCCAAGTAGAATGAGCAAAGGTGGGAAATCAGGTCCTGTGAACACTCTGATCTCTGGATATCCCTAGCTCCCTTCGAAAGCCCTGTGACATTTGGGAGATCTATCTGTCCTTATTGACAGCTAAAGGTGGGGGGTGATAGCTATGTGGCAAATAGGTTTAAAATCTTCTGACTTAGACAATTATGTGTGCATTTTCATGAGGGATCTATCAAGACTGAAATGTCTAATTTTCCTCAATTGCGTTCCTTCACACATCAGGCTTAAACTAGTAAGTAGTAACTCTGAGTTTATTTCCTATTTTATTTTCTGAAACTCATTTGTGTAACATATTGTATGTCTTGTTATTCATTGTTGTAATTAAGCCTTGGAAACATTTTTTTAGATTAAATAAATTTTATCTAGCATATTCTCAGTGATTTTTTGTGAACTTACGAAGCCCAGGGAGGCTCATGCTACATGTGTATGTGATTTAAATGTAAAACATTAATAAGTGGTGAATGTTAGGACACCATAATAACTCCTTCGAGGTGGCAAAAAAGGTGTATTCATTGCTAAGTGACTAAGGTGACGCCAGTCACAGCTAGCTGTTCAGATTGCTTTATCTGGGACAGGCTGGGCGTTCGTGACAAACAGTGTGTGGTATTATACTGTAGATATGTATGAAAATACTAGTATGCAGCTGTCAATAACAAATACATAATCAAATAAATGTCTTTAATTCCTAATACCATTTCCCACAATCAGTGCACCACTGAATTGAAGGACATTGACCCGCCTTATAAGTTTCTACAATGTTAATGTAAATGGGGTGTGCTCTGGTCACCTCGTGTAAACCAAAACCCATTGTCCTTGCAAATTGTCTTTCTTGACAGACTGTAATAGTGCACCCAGGCTTACAGTCGAGTGCACTGCAAGCTGAGTCCTTCACTAAATATAATGCAGTAAGAGTCCCATATTATAACATAAGATATTCACACTAGATTGGATTAGTAAAGTATTATACTCACCTTGTGAATTCTGGGTAGACATACTGTATGCAATGCAGTTCTTATGTGTCCATGTTGGGCAAAAATTTGACTCTACACCATAGAAGCCATTGATTCATATCTTGCACTGATGAGATTGAACAAGATCAAACCAAGCTCAGTTTGTCCATTTAGCTGCATCTAAAACCTCCATCAGCAGCAGTTTCCCTGCATTTAGGCTTAAAGGGCTCACCGTGTATGTTCCCATAAACTTCACATCAACCTTAAACTCTAAACATTTGCATGCAAATAAACACACGGAGACATGTATAAGTTATTAAAAATTGGCAGAACTTTTATTATGATTTATATTAAACTAAACTTATGGTGGCGGAGAAAGGGCACTGCGAAACAGCTCTCAAGCTGATAACACTAGATCACATGGGGACAGGCGCAAACCGCCGTAAGTTCGCAAACCAAAGGGAACAAATCCCATCACAACTTGCGCTGAGTTGGCGTCAGAGTGACTGCCCCTTTCAAACTCACGCTGCCCACCCTCACCGAGCCGGACAGGGACCCTCCTCACCGAAGGTCCCAAAAAGGAGTTACTGGTGCCTCTAAGGGGACAGTGACCTGCGACCAACTACCTGTGCGCCCACTAGTCAGCCGCTGAACGCAGTGCCTTCCTACTGCAAACGTTAACACATAAGTACTTAAACTGAGGAGTGGGTGGGTGGGATCTCGTGCTGCAGAGTGAAGCAGACGAGGAAGTACATCCTGCTATATTCAATCAAGGTCCCTCCCACAGGAGCTGCCATTGGTCAGGCCCAACCCTATGTTAACCCCTTCAGGTAAGTGTTCAGCTTGCTACAAACACTGTCGCCCTTTTAAGTGCGTTCATCCTAAAAGCCTCACTTGTCATTAAGCTTGTAGACAATCAAATTAATATCATCCAATCAATATGTAATTTATGTCAACATTTACATAGCTCAGAATTATTTATTTTTATTATTGTCGGAATTAATGTTGCTGCATTGAGCAACTGCAGCTGTTATGACTGTTGATTTCCCTTTCTTTGGATGCAGGCCTAGGATTTAATTAAATTACACATGTCTGTAGTCACCAGCTTTGCTAACTGTGCCCACCATTAAACCTTATTACCCACTTGGACATTCCTCCTATTGGACCTTTAAATCTTCTACCAAATAGGCAGATCCAGTTGTATGGCTTGATTTCCAAACAACCAGAACTTCCATAAATTGGCCACATGTATGCAGGGACATATTGCACAGGTCAGCTTGTCCAAAAATCCATTCTATACAATCCAACACAATCACATTTTTAATCACTCACAACAAGGTTGGCCACAGATAGTACAAGGTTGGGACAACCAAACTCAAGATCTACGTGTGTGGTCAGCACAACTCCAGTAGTCTTTACTGACTGTATTGTCGGAAGTTTATAGAGGTACTCATGTTGGCAGGGTACATGGATTATAAAACTATAGGGAAGATTTTGAAGGAGGCCTGCATGCCGCAGGATATTCAGAAAATGCACAGCCTTTTCTTTTTGACAGTAAAAAGTTGGTATTCCACCTTAATTACACAAGCAGATAGTAGTGGGGGGCAGCAAAATTAAAGGAATTACCTTAAAAAATGGCAGCTTTCTTGTTGTAAGTATTTACCTTATTGCTATATACCTTGTTGGTTGATCTAATTATGCTGAAAGGATAACTTCACTTTTGTACAAAAATATCTGCTAATAAAACTGTTCTTGAAATGTCTCCCTCCTTCCTCTGCCCCCTACTCATAAAATCATAAGGAGGTTTCTTAAAGTAATGCTGGGAAATTAGATTTTTGTGAAAGTACAATCTGTAACTACTTACTGATCTGTAACAGTACAGCAGTTTCCTGAGATTTTATAGGTTCTCTTAAAGCACATAATAAAATATTTTTTAGAGGGGACTTGACCCCTACACATTAAACACACATTAAGGGAGACTTACTAAGGATATGTGAATGTTCAGCAAATTCACTTATCCCCAAATACATCTCTTTGTCCACCTCTTCCATTTTCTCTGAAAACACTGATAACTTCATGAGAGCAAGAGGACAACGGGGAAGGGGGAAAGGGGGGGGGGGTAAATTTATCAAGCTGCGGGTTTGAAAAAGTGGAGATGTTGCCTATAGCAACCAATCAGATTCTAGTTATCATTTATTTAGTACATTCTACAAAATGACAGCTAGAATCTGATTGGTTGCTATAGGCAACATCTCCACTTTTTCAAACCTGCAGCTTGATAAATTTACCCCCAGCACTGTCTTTATTTCACATGTCACATTTGTTTACTGTAATATTTTTATTCATACTTACTAACTTTTCATAATTAGCCTCCGGGAGATCCCGGAGGGGAAGCGGAATGTGAGGATGGAGGCGGCGATTCGCGTCATTTTGGCCTTGTCCCCGTCAATGACGTGAAAGCCTTATTTTACCATGGGGAATGGGGCCAAAATGACACGATTCACCCGCAGATCACGTCATGGATGCTGGAGAATGGCCTGCTCTGCGGGGAGTCGGGGAGACCTACCCGCAATTCAGGAGTCTCCCAGACTTCTGGGTAGTTATATATAGTCACGAGCAACAGGGGCGCACAGAGAATTTTTCAGGGGGGGTTTCCCCTCCACCCACAAAAGAACCCAAAACCTAGAGAGCGTGCGTGGGAGCATGCGCGGCAGCTTCATTTCGGCAGCACTGTACTATACATCAGCCGCGGCGCTGTCAAAGAAGCGTCCGCGGCGGTGCTGCATACAATACAGCACCGCTATGTAGGGCACTTTTTTAGCGGAGGGGAGGGGTTTCTGGAGACTCAGAACCCCCCCCCCTGCGTGCACCACTGAGCAAGGTGAAGCTGGGCCGGGGGTCAGGGAGACATCTGCTGCTAAGACACCCTCTATTAGACTGCCTGGGCCGACCTTTATTTTTTCTGCCCTTCTCCACCAGTTATTATCTTGCTAGGTGCCCAGCGGAGGAAGGGGTCAGAGAGCTTCTCCTCACAGCTACTCACACAGCTCCATGTGGAGGGAAAGAGTTTGTGCAGCATGTCACAGTCAGCGGCCGTGCGCATCTCCCTCCCATATGGCGCGGACAGGGGGGGTTGAGATGAAATGTGAGACCAAGGAAAAATGGGAAAGGGGAGATTATGTCTGAGAATTGGAGGGTGAGAAGCTAAGCAAAAAAAAGAGTCTTTGCTATTTTTTGCTCAGACAATTATTTCCACCACTCTCCTTGGATGCGGTCTGGGGTCCCAGATGAGTCAGTGGTACTCCCCCTGACCTCCCCAAAAGAGAGTGCCAGACATATGGCGCTGGCTGTCAATGTCCTGGATGCAGGGTGGGCGACTAGGGGCCTTGTGTGCACAACACACCCTGCACCCATGATAGATATGCCACTGCATCCCAGCGACTTCAATGCAGACTCAGCTTTATGACCTGTATGAGTTTCTTCAAACTAAGTTTGGTGGGGGCATGAAAACCTAAAGTGGCGCAAATTCAGGACTACCTTTATTGCATGTGCCACCAAAGTGCTACTGATCTGTCATCACATGATCGCAGGGGAAATGATTCCTCCACCCCTGCGATCGCATTCTGGTGCCTGGCTGTCACCTCACGGCATACTTGCCAACTCTCCCGGAATGTCCGGGAGACTCCCGCATTTTGTGAGAGTCTCCCGGACTCCCGGGCGAGTGTGGCAATCTCCCGAATTCTGCCCACTTCACTAGGAAGTGCCCCACTTCCTAGTGAAGTGGGCAGAATTAGATCCCAAACGCCGCGATTCCCGGTGAATCGCGGCGTTTGGCCCCGCCCCCGCTGTCAAATGACGCAATTTGCGTCATGACGTCACAGGGGGCGGGGCCGAAATGACGCGATTTCGGCCACCCCGCCCCTTCACGCCCCCCTCCACTGGCTGGCTCCCGGAAGGGAGCTGAAGAAAGTAGGTAAGTATGCCTCACGGTGACAGCCAGGCTGAAGACAGAGTAGCGGAGACCAGCGGACTGCAAGACAGCGGGCCCCCAGGTAAGTCTGTGTTGCGCTGTTGTACCGGGCCCCCTGGTGAGCCCGGGCCCGGTACAACAGTACCCCCCGTACCCCCCTGATGGCGGCCCTGGATCCCAGAGGTGTGATTTGCATCATCAAGCCCCGCCTCCTTAGGATCTGGTAGGGTGCCTGTTCTTCGGGGAGTTTGGGAGGACTTCCCAAAATTCTGGATCCTCCTGGACTGGACATTCCGGGACATTAAGCAAGAATCAACTGTGTGCACTGGTGGGACTGTTCTGTACTTAGCAAGAAATTCCTTGCGCCCTGCCCAACTCCTCTTATCTGGTGTCTACTTTTTGCTCCTTGCCAAATCCCGTTATCTTACTCCATGTTCATGCGCTTCGGTAAAAATCTAGGCGGCCCCTGCACAAATCGAGGTGCACAGCGCCACCAAAGAGTATTTTGCAGTGTGTTTTCATATTGTAAATGAAGTTCAATAGGATTTACTTTTTAACGGGTTCATATCTCAAAGCTTCAGTTTGGGGGACCTAGTGGTCCTTTAATAATTATACATTGTAGCCAGGATTTTATTCAGGCTGCACTATTAATGTCAGATTTTTCAAACAGGTAAACTGTAAAAGTAAAATCTATAATATTATGAGTGTTGTTTATGTATAGAACATCATTAAATTATATTATTTTTTGTCCCATTACAGCTCTGTACAGTGATCAGCGCTTCGAGATTAGTCCTACTATTGGTATAGATGGAGGTCTCTCCCTCAGTGGAATCTGTGACTGTGTAGGGGTGGATTTCACGTCCTGCATGGGGCGCTGTGGAGCCAGTGGGAAGATTTACCCTTGTAACTGTAATGCTTCATGTAGTAGCTACAATGACTGCTGCACTGACTATAAACCTGCCTGTGTTGTATAATTTCCTGGACTAATAATAATTTCAACCTGGACATTTGTATGTACTAAATAAAGGATAGCATTCAAATGTGCTGTGAAAATGTTTCTTCAATACACACTGCCAACCCCCAACCACTGCTCGCGGGGCCTCTACCAGCGCTGCTCCTCCCAGTCCTGGCTGATACACCTTGTATTGTTATGACAAGCTGTGAATCTTGAGGTTCCTTGTTGGGTGCAATCGAACCATGACTACAATGATACCTGTCTATTGGAAGCAGCAACAGAGAGAGTAAAGTAGTAGGTTATTAAATATCCCATGACTTTCCTTTTATTGCTGCTTCATCCAATAGGCAGTATGGTGGCTCAGTGGTTAGCACTTCAGCCTTACAGCACTGGGGTCATGAGTTTGATTCTCCAACCAGGCTCTTATCTGACATTTGTATGTTCTCCCCACGTTTGCGTTGCACCAAAGATATACTGGTAGGTTAATTGGCAAATAATTAACAAAAATTTATCCTAGCATTACTGTGTGTTAGGGAATTTAGACTGTAAGCTCCAATGGGGCAGGCACTGATATGAATGATAAATATTCTCTGTACAGCACTGTGAAATTAGTGGTGCTATATAAATAAATGATGATGATGATTGCTGGGATAGGCCTGCACTGCAGTACCTTCTTAGCACAATCAGCTCTGATCAAGACTATATTGCTGACCAGCTACTCATCCTACAAGCCCTGCAGGGCATAAGATTGGTGTGTATCTGAGGGCAGTGCAGGGGTGGATCTAGAAAAATGCTGTACCCGGGGCGATTTAGGCCCCGCCCCTTTCTAACATCTTAGGCTGCCGACGGCTGCACACTATGTGCAGGTCCGTCCAGCTGTGACAGGCAGGGACAGTGTGCTGCCCGGCTGCTCTGATTGTGTTTTAAACACAGTCAGAGCAGCCGGGCAGCACACTGTCCCTGCCTGTCACGGCTGGACGGACCTGCACATACTGTGCAGCCGTCGGCAGCAAGTATCTGCTAGGGGGGGCGATTGCCCCGATCGCCCCCCCCCTGGATCCGCCACTGGGGCAGTGTAAACATTGGTTGAGATACGAGGTATGTCTTTTAAATAACGAGACTGTGATTGCACCTAGTAAACAAAGCAGTCAGAACCGGTTATAACTGCATATGTAGTAACCTTGAACCTGCATGACAAGCTGCAACACTCTATGACGTTCAGTTGATTATGAGTTGCCATTTAGTTTGGTTGTGTTTTCTGTAGAGTGCTGAGTGCTGAAAAAATGCTAAGTTTAAAAGTTGAACGACGTGTCAATTTGAATTTTTTAGTTAAATTGCACAAAACACAAAGAAAATGTTTTCAAATGCTTAGTACGGCCTATGGGAATGTCTGCCTGTCTTGTACGCGTATGTTTGAGTGGCACAAAAGATTTAGCCAGGGACGTGAGAATGTCGAAGATGATGAACGCCCTGGATGACCTTGCACTTCAAGAACCGAAGAAAATGTAGAAAAAATCTGTCAGGTTGTTCGAAAAGACCGCCGACTCAGTGCTCGAATGATAGCTGAATCCGTGAACAATGACAAAGACACCGTATGGAAAATTTTGCGTGAATATCTTAACAAGATGAAAGTTTTTGCAAAGATGGTCCCAAGGGTTCTCACACCAGAGCAAAAAGAACTTCGCAAGGAATGTTGTGTTGACATTCTGCAGCAACTTGACACAGATCCAAACCTGTTTCATAAAGTAATCGCTTGTGATGAGACCTGGATCTTCCAGTACGATCCTGAAACCAAAAGACAGTCAATGCACTGGAAAACACCATCATCACCAAGAATAAAAGAAGCTTGTCAAAGCACGTCAAAATTCAAAGCAATGCTCATTGTTTTTTTCGATATCAAGGGTGTAATTTTGGAAGAATGGCTTCCAGAAGACACAACAGTTAATCAGCATTATTATAAGGAAGTTTTGCAAAAGCTCAGAGAAAGAGTCAGAAAGAAACGGCCGTACTGTGAAAAAATGGTTTCTTTCTTCACCAGGACAATGCGCCTGCTCACACAGCACATTCTGTGAAGCAGTTTTTGACTGACAAACACATTACTACACTTGAACATCTTCCATATTAGCCAGATTTAGCACCTTGCGATTTTTATCTTTTCCCAAAAGTTAAATCGGTGCTTAAAGGGACACATTTTGAGTCAGTTGATGCAGTAAAGAACAAAATGACAGATATGTTCAAACAAGTGACAGAAATTGATTTGCTCCATGACTTCGACCAGTGGAAAACAAGACTACAGCGATGTATTAGTGCAAATGGAGAGTATATTGGAGGGTACAAACATTAAATTTGTAATACCAATAAATAAAGGTGAGTTATTTTATCAGTCTCGTTATTTAATAGACCTACCTCGTAACTTAAGTGATGGAACAGTGGGATAAAGCAGAGAAGCTGTACAAATAGTTCAAACACAATATATTAATAAGTGTGAAATATGTTATCTAAGGCATGTCGCAATATAGATACCGTAAAATATACTTTTCTCTCTGATGGCTCATGATATCAATTAGTGACAAAGATAATGGGGTTTCTTGCTCTGTATACTCTACTTAAACTTCCCTTAGTAACAATATTATAATCAGATGCAAAACTAGTACAATCCATTAGTAATAGTAATATGGCACTCATGGGTGTTTAATGGTTTTTCCGTTTATACTCATGTGATCAGTATAACAAGAAGCAACTGAAATACGTTTGGTGTATTCCATTAAAACCAAATGTATGCTCTGCGGCTGAGTTTACCACTGGGGAAAAAAAAAATCATTAAATGCCACCGATGCATTGAGCAGACATATTGGATAGATTTGAAATGGCTACGATTTAATTAAGGATATGCCGTTATAAGAGCAGAGGCTGTTGTCTGTGTTGCGCTGAAGCGTGAGATCCATCCAGACAGCTCATAAAGCAGCATCAAAGCACAGGGAACATGAGTAACATCTGATACTGTTCAAAAGAAAGTGGTATGCAGCGCTGGTATAAAGATAGGGTGACAGCATAGAGCTCAGAGCGACACATCTCTTATTGTATATCGAGGAGAACTTGTTGGGGCTCATTTATATCTACACAATGCAGTGACAAATATTCCATTTTTTGCAGATTTGCATTTCTCTGTGCATCGCAATGTCTAACGCATTAGCCCAGTGGATCCCAAACTGTCTCGGTTTGAGGTACCCTTAGGGTCTCTATAATTTTTTCCAGGCACCCCTAAGCTAAAATAAATTCCTGGCAGTCCCCCGCCTTGTCTACCACTGGCCCTGGCTGCGGAAACCCTGTGAGATCACCACGGCACCCCATGAAGCCACGGTTCACAGTTTGGGAACCACTGCATTAGCCACTAGACAATTCCGGGGAGCACACTGCCTAATTAATGTGTGTTCAATCATACTGCATATAATGAAGCAATATTTGCTTCAAGTGTCAATTTGTGAATTAATTAACATGAAATATGTTATTATATAAGCATCTTATGTTAGGCTTGGTGCAACAAGAGAGTTGATAATGAGCAAATTACGCTGCTTTGAAAGCAACTTGGATCACCACCTCCAATGTAGTGTTAAAATGAATGTTTTTTGTGAACACTGAAAGCTATGTGACAGCAGCAACATGGAGAGATCTCCCAGTCTGCCCTGTCTGTGTCCTTTGTACCTCAATACACGGTGAGGTGAGCAAAGATATTTTTAGTGACTTAAAAGTGCTATTTATAATAGGGTGAAAAGCCATATTGTCCTCAAAAGTCTCACCTGAGCAGGCATTATGTGTGGGTGTGAAAGGGTTAATAAAAACCACACCATCTGGTCTGTCTAAAAAAAAAAATCTTGATTAAACTATCCTAGAACTAGATTTCATGCTCACTATAAAATACTCAATTCTGCTTCCACTAAGATTTGGTTCCAAAAGCTGACACTTTGAAGAAGTATTCAGTTGCTCCCTAACTTATCTCAAAATACAATCTCAACCTAATTTTTATTGCTAGCCAAACAATTATCTGCCTTAATTGTACTGTTATAAAAACCAAGCACATGAATCCTTTAAGAACACAAGACAGAACCTTATTAAATGGTGAGTAATATGACAAAGAAAGTCTCCCTGATCATCATCAGTGTTTATTTATTGGGCAATAGATTCTAGACAATCATTACAGATATGACATAAATGAATACAGCATGAACAAAAACATGAAAACACTTACATAATAACACGTCCGGTACACATAGAGTACAATTACAGATATGGGCACAAATTCCATGCGTGTGAGTGGACAAAAAGCATAGCACTCCCACAGAATTTGGCAACAGACCTGACAAGGGATCATGAGGTGGATGGGCAGTGGACAAACATGGGACATAAAGTAGAGTGGACACTGGCTGTAAGAGCTTACATTCTACCACAAGTGCATGAGGTAATGAATATGTGATTAGCTAATGCTTCTAAAGCTCTGATCACAACCCATCATGACATAGGCACACCCCCTGTACTGGTTCCCATGCTCCAAAGTGGGAGGTATGAAGTTATATGGCCTGGGTCCCCAGTGGGAGCATCATTGTCAGTTTGCCATCACATTAGTAAGCGATGTCATACTTTTGTCACTGAGAACACTGACAACATGCCTTATTAGTGCCTGCACCAACATTTCCCCGCTAGCATTAATCTTATGTAAGCAGCTGTGTTCAGCACTCCCTGCATGAGCAAGTATTAATTAGGAACATTTGCTGTGTGAAATTCATTGCCTGTTGTTACTCTGCTGCTGAAGTTTTGCCCACCTGACATGTCTGTTTTTTTCCAATCCTTGACATTGGCTAGTGACCTTATCCATTTTACTATTTCTACTTTTCTGACCTCAGCTTAAGACCTCGACTATTTTACTTTCTCCTGTCCCTGGCTCCATGGCCTCAGCTCGTGTGTTCACCTAAACATCTGCCTGGATCTTCAGACTGGATTGTGTTCCTAGGTTCAGGTTGACTATTTTAGTCCTGTCCTTTGTCTGGTGCCTCTTACTTCTGGTTGATATTAGTAGCTTTACATTTTTTCTTAATATTTTCTAAGTCTTAGCTCTATTTGTAATAATACTCCATTTCTGAACTCGATTAATACAAATATATTTGAATTTTTCTATCGTGTAACCTGTCCCTACTCTTCTCTAAGCTGTACATGGGGCAGCATGGTGGCTTAGTGGTTAGCACTTCTGCCTCACAGCACTGGGGTCATGAGTTTGATTCCCAACCATGGCCTTATCTGTGCGGAGTTTGTATGTTCTCCCCGTGTTTGTGTGGGTTTCCTCCAGGTGCTCCAGTTTTTTCCCACACTCCAAAAACATACTAGTAGAATAATTGACTGCTATCAAATTTCCCCCAGTTTCTCTTCGTCTGTCTGTGTGTGTGTTAGGGAATTTAGACTGTAAGTTCCAATGGGGCAGGGACTGATGTGAGTGAGTTCTCTGTACAGTGTTGCGGACTTGGTGGTGCTATATAAATAGCTGATGATGATGAAGTCTTTCCTGATAAGTTTTGCTGTGCACCATTTTAGTAGCCCTTCACTGAAAGTTTTTTACATTTTATTAGTGTGGTTTTGGAGATAGGGTTTCCAGAACTGTACATGTTGCTTGAGGTGAGGTCTTACTAGTGACCAATAAAGTGGCAATACAACCTCCCTCTTTCTGCTACGAATACATGTTCCTATATAACCAAGTATTCCATTAGCTTTGCCCACTGCTTGACTAAAATATGTAATGTTTCATGGATTTGTGTGTCATCCTTGCATAAGGGCTATGCTAATCTCCTCTGTATCCTTCATGGTTTTAGCCGAAGAAAGCAGGTGGCAGGTTGGAAGCAGAAGACTTTAGCACCATGAATGGTTCCACCAAGCGTTGCTGCAGTTTAGAAATAGTGTAAAGGATGTAGTATGTTTAGAGTGGCTCTAGTAACCACATGTCACAATGCCTGTGATCACTGTAGGCTCCGGCTGACCTCAGGATACACAGCCACTTAAATAGCTCATGTGCTCTGCACATTTGTGCCCTAGAGTTGCTCAATGTTCTCTCCGCGACCACCTGTCCATATTGCGGTGTATGGAAATAAGCCAAGAATCATCCGGCTAATCAAAACTTCTGGTTCATCACTCCAAACAAATGCTGAGAAAGACCTTTTCTGACTGCCGTAATGTTCCCAGCTGTAAAATTAACATCAAACACTGTTCTCAGGGCTTATCTTTCTGCTGGTAGCTGAGGAAAGGGAGGTAACCAGAAAAGCTAACAGGGAAATTAAACTTGAATAGCTATGGAATTACTTTAGGTCTAGACTACTTGGCAAAGTTTAGGAACGTGAGTCAAAACGAGTTGGATAAACAAAGCTGTAACTGCTGTTCTTTGAACAAAGGGGGCACATTAAGGAGACGGAACAACAAAACTGTCCGTTCATTGGACTTTGCTGTGGAAAAAACAAACCCAGGCCAGCATTCACACTGTGGTGACCATCAGCAAGCAGTTGTCAGTCAGATGGTGTTACACGATCCCAGAGTACTGCTGAGCTGCGATTCTGGCCAAGTTCTAATGTTCTATTTCGCAACAGCAGCGAACGTCATGAATTCAAGGATGCTGAACAAACTAATCATCTCCTTTTCATTAGGACATTTATGAGTTACTTTATTATACAAACTGAACCTACAGTCTAAAAATTTGCAGTGTTTTCTAAAAGAGTTAAGACATAACACACACAGTCTACTTGACGTTGATTACAAACATGTATCATTATATTGTATGGAGCAATAAGCATGACCTAAAAAGTAAAGTTGGAGCAAGCAGAATCTTTTAGTCATATGCCACAATCAGCGTATAGTAATTATGCTGAATTCCAACACATAAACTCCACCCACACATACAAGTGCATTTGGATTTAGGAAGACAGTATGATAGCAACAGCACATGAGAAGCACTGAATTGTTCTTTACCTCCAATCATGAGACTGCTGCAGTCACATGCACCCTTTTACTCACTACTCAATGAAAAGAGGCAGGTCGGGAACATAAAATATCCTTTCCTTACCTTATACTCTTACCGTTTTATCCATAACCATAAATAAAAACACAGACAACTTAAATGCGAGGAAAGTAACAAGGGATTTATTGCCAGGTATGGTGGTGGAGAAAGAGAGCAGTCCGAGTCGAGATCCGCCAGGCAACCAGGATGCCCCCAGCCTTTCCATGGCACATCCACAAATGGGGGACAACCGCACACCCCAAGGCGCACATATCTACCTCGCCGGGGTCACCGCCCCGGGCACTACAGAACCCTCCTCCTTTCTAGGCTAACGGAAGCAACCACAAGCCAACCCGGTCGGGAAGTACTTGGACCGAGACTAATAGCCTATTCCATTTGAAAACAGGTGGGTTAAGTGTGCCCGATACCACCATGTGCCCTTACCACTGGCCGTCAACTGTACTGCGATTTCCAGCCACTGCTACTCCCAGACAACCACCACCACCAAACTATACCGGTACGGGATCATACTGAAATTGACCATCTTCACCGTTACACAGGGAGGGAGGGATGGGATACGTCCAGCTGCAAAAGGGAATGATTCTTCTCCGCCCATTCCTGATATAAACTCCATAACTCCTCCCCATGACTCATACGGACGTCATGAGCAGACACAGAAATTAACCCCCAGAGTACCAATACTGTTCAATACAGCCCTAGCTTTTAATATCCCTCGAGCTTAGATACAGCCCTCAGTTCTTATTGTTACCAGGGGTGTCAAATCATGGCTAATTTCCTCTCTAATTGTTGAGAATGTCACAAATATAAATGTACTGTATCTAGGAGATACTTATTAATTTTGTTTAGTAATAGATTTGATATTTATATGCCATTTTTCTGTTCAAACGCAAATGCCTTCCCTGACTAACCATGAACTATTAGGGGTGACCAGAGTGGCATTGCATATGTTTTTCTTATAATTGCTTGCCAGTGTTGCTTGTGGCTCCTTTGATTGGGTGTGTAACTCCTGGATCCAGAGTTCACTGGTTCATAGAGAGACAGGGAAGAGGAGCTGCTGGTTGGGGGCAGTCCATTGCTTCCACGGGATTCCAGGAATTCTACCAGTGAATGCAGAAACTGTTTGGAGAGTGTTAGGACTCTGTGTTAAGTCTTGCCATTGTTTTATACCTGGCTGCAGTACCTCTATGCCACCAGAGGTGCTGCTGTTCTACCATGGACATCTTCCCCTCTCTGACAGGAGTTATTCTCCTGTTCCTTGTTAATTACCACACATGTCTCTCTGATTATTTATGCCTGTTTCTCCCCATGCACTTTGCTGGTGATTGGTTGTTTTTCCTTCGGACTACCGACATGGCTTAATTTCTGTTCTTGTGATATACTTGCTCTCACCTGTACTCAGTCCCCAGGATGTTACCTGAAATCTGTCTTGCTTGGACATTCTACCAGTTAACAGTTCCTGCGAATTCCTGGCCTTTCCTGTGAATCTCTGTTCAGCTAAGTTACCTGTACCTGCTGTGTTGTTTTCATCACCATCTACTTATTATCCTGCCACACTCATATGTTTGTTTATTTACCAAGCATTACCTGGTTTGTGTTCTCAATGCAATAAATAACTTTATGTTTTCATTTTACTTATGGTTTCATGCTGTCATTGCAAGGATCTAGTTTTGAAATAGAATTATAACAGTGAGTGGGTCATTTCTAAGATAGCTGCAGAGAGAGGCACAGCCAGGGGAGGAGTGTGCATTATAGAGAGTCTGAAGGCAATAAGGAGGGCTGCCAGTCCAATAGAAAGAGCTGCCAGTCTAACAAAGAGAGCTGCCAGTTTACTGGTGAAAGCTGCCACAATCACAGAAGGAACAGCCATTGTCAGAGTGGAGCTACCATTTCCAGAAGGGAATCTGCCAGGGACTGAGAGTGAGCAGTCAGTGTCAAAGAGCACACTCTTACTGACCTAGAGATTCGGTCCAGGTGTCCTAAGGGAGCTCAGTGATGCCAGTACCTCATGTTTTTCAGAGTACAGGTTCATAACAATTGTTTTTATTTTCTGTAGTCACAGTTTGTTCCATTTCATGTTTTCTTCTTTACAGCAATGACATGCTGTTAGCAGGTTTAGCATGTGTTAGGTTTAAATCTGAACTTTGCCCACATTAGCCCCATCCCCAGTTCTGAGTGGTCCAATGCTAATAGTGAGGTCTTTAATATGGAATTGATGCCAGTCACTATGTTATATGCAGAACCCTTGTTATCTTTCTTTTTGTGAACTGATAACATTGTCTTCAATGTTATGCTAATTTCTGCACATCAATTTGTATTTCATGGTTACAGTCACTTAAGCCACTTTACATCTGAGGACAGGTTTCTCTTTCTTTATTCATTAACCTTTGATGTACTGGCCTTCCAGTTGTCGGGCCATTTAATAAACATGTCAAGTGTCTTTTTCCCTTTTTACCATGTGTGTATGTCATTACCAGTCATTTACTGTCAGTCGGGCAGGGTTTTCCAAGTCAGGAGGTGAGAGTTAGCTACCTGTGAAATTATTCAATCCCCCCTTCAGTTATGCTGAGGTACACACACAATTGCTCAACAAGCAATTGCTTGAATTTGAAGGAGACCCTAACCACTCTCCCAAAGCCTAACCTTAATCCCTCCGAGGTCTAGCTCTAGTTTCTTCTCACAATCCCAGCGTAATACTATTCCTCCCACCAAAGCCTAACTCTAAGGCCCATTTCACGTCATAACACTCTGTGATATTGGGCATGTTACCCGATATTGGTGCCAATATAACAGCTTGTATGGCCAGCATTAGTCACGTGACCAGTAGACAACAGATGTGAGCACTGAACATCATGCAACATAGAAGGAACATCTCAATTTATTGGTATAGCAACAGCAATTGCTATCTGTATTCTCCAAATATTATGAAGCTACTCCTCTGAAGGGTCTGATAAAGAAGTTTTATTTGCACACATTTTTCTATCTTTACCACTTAACTATTTTTAATAGTTTCGCCTTCTCTTGTAGCCTGGCAGGGGCAAACGTAGGATTTGTAGAGGGGTGTTTCCACACCATGCCGCCAGTGGGCATGACCAACATGCATGGGGTCATGGCTATAATTTTAGACAGTGTTTGGCTGCTCTCCAACTCTTCCTATCCCATACTATAAATGGGCAATGCTGCATGCACTACTGTTAGGTGCACACAGTTCTCCCTTTTCAAGCAGAGCCGTGTGAAGCGAGAACAGGGTCCAGCCACCTCAATTATACAGTGCCCCAGGCTTGGGGGGGGGGGGGGGGTTTCCAGGCACTAGGAAATCCTCCCCTCGGTTTGCCTGTGCCTGGTAGAGAATATACCTTCTACACAATACATTCTCTTTTAAGAAATTGTGACAATAAGTGTTTTTAGAAGAATAATTTAATTTGTACTAGAATAGTGGACTAGAGTGCCCTCTTGTTAGACTCTTGTCTTTTGTGAATATGGTATCAGGATATTGCAGGACAGATGCTGAGATAAAAACTGTCTTTTAATAATATAAAAGCTGCTAATCCTCTGGTGATTATAATGATGGGTCAGCTCCCTTTTTAGTCGGAATCGGTGCCACAATAGTGGAAATAAATAGTCAAAAAATCGTTTGTAATAACTGCAAAACCCCCGAAATCCCTGTATGACTTTGAGACTGTAGGGTAATGTCCGATCGATAATGGCTTTGATTTTAACCGGATCCATACAGAATTAATTAGGGGGAGTTATATCATCTAAAACTGCTACTTTATCCACCTCAAATTACCATTTCTCGGGTTTAGCATACAGTTGATTTTCCCTTAGTTTCTGCAGAACCATCTTGACCTGACAAAGATGTTCCTCAAGGGAAGATGAGAATACAAGGATGTCCTTCAAATATACCATCATGAATTTGTACAAATTTTCTCTAAAAATGCCATTCACAAGGTCTTGTAATACAGCCGGGGCATTACATAGGCCAAACGGTATCTACTCATAATGACAGGTATGGATGTTAAATGAAGTTTTTAACTCATCACCCTATTTAATGTTAATCAAATTGTACGCCCCCCCCCCTAAAGGCAATGGTAGAAAATATTATGGCTCCCCAAATCTGATCAAGGAGGGCTGATTAGTAGAAGAGGGTGATTCTTCTTAATGGCAATTTTATGAAGACCCCTTTAAT
The DNA here is from genome assembly GCF_038048845.1 of Mixophyes fleayi. Lineage (NCBI taxonomy): Eukaryota > Metazoa > Chordata > Amphibia > Anura > Limnodynastidae > Mixophyes > Mixophyes fleayi. The sequence goes on from NC_134410.1 coordinate 111,763,447, forward strand.
CAACTAAAGGGTGTGATTCCCTTTATTTTAGCCAAAGAAAAGAATTGTGGATGGACTAATTATTAATATGATCTTTTATTTGTAAGGTTCCACAAGGCTTCTGCAGTGCCGTACATAGGGGGTTAGAACATACAGCAAAATTACATAAGTACATACATTTAAGAACAATGGGTACAGATAAGCTAAATAATAAATGCATGGGCGCAATTAACAGAAAAATCAGATTGCATACAAAAACATTTCGGCATAAGACAAAATGGGCAGTGAGGAGGGCGTAGTTTGGGCAGACATGAGACTTGGGCGAGGGGGGGGGGGTGGTTCCATTGGCCTTGGTGTGCCGCTAGACATCTCCCTTGACATGTGCCTTCCTCCCAAATTTTCTTTGATATACTGTAAGTATCCATGGCCTGAGATTCAGGGTTAGAGAAGGCAAAAATTGTACTATTAGGAAATTTAATCTGGCGTGAGTCAAAGTCTCAATGCGGAGGCAATCTGTCAGCAGAATTCTTGCAACACACATCACTGTATTCGATGTACTGTGCAGGAACATTCGGGATACAAGTGGTAGCCAAACGAATGGGCTGAAGCAAGATTAATTTCTTACATTCCCATCTTACTATCTTACTTTTTTTTCTACAATTATTCATAGGATCAAAAGGAAATGAGGGAACAAGGCTGTAGGCCTTTTGGTAACCTTCCTAATGAGTTTTATCCTTGTCCTTTCAGAAACTTTGATGCCCTGTTGTGGCCACTTATTGATGATGATCTTCCAGTGTAATGACTTTGACACTAGTTTATAAACCTCTCATAATTAGTACCTTTCTATAATGAGATTCAGTAGATGTTCTGAAAGCTCCTTGCGGACCATGGCTGTCCCAGTAGACTGTAACCAAGAAAACTGCAAGGAAATCCTACAGCAACAGCTGATCTTCATTTGAGGCTAATCACAATCACTTTCATTGCTGGAAGGTGTATGCTAATTACCTTTGATATGATTTTGAATGTGATTGGTTAACTCAGAGCACAACTACAGCCTCATGATGAAAGGGTGTGCACACTTATGCAACTAGGATATTGTAAGTTTTTTTATTTCATGTCTTTTCTTGAAAATTGTCTATTGTTTTTCACATTTTGTTGGTTAATGGTCACATTAAAAGTGGAAAAGGTCTGACACGATCTATCTTGAGTTCAGGCTATACATAACAAACACCTGCAACTTCAATAAGGGTATGTAGACTTTTTATATCCAATGTATGGCTTGTTTTCTCCACTATACAGCGCTGTGAAACACTGTGGTGCCTTTGCAAATCAATAACAACCAAACAAAATAATAATAATAATTTTCTTAAATGACAGTATTTTTCAAAAGAGCAATGGATTAGGTAAAGTCAAGTGATCTAAGCTGTCATTGGCACTGACAGGTCTTCACATAGTCATAATATTTTTACACGTAGAAATATGTCATAACTCCCCATAAAATTAAAGAAAACAGGCATTAGTAATTCATATTCGGAATTTTCAGAGATTTTATATTACCCGTGCAATCTGATCCTCCCTTGATGGTGGGACTTGGCTCAGAAGATCAGACTTCAGAAATATCTGAAGTTGTATCTCAATTGTTTTTAAAGGGTGTGGTAAGTCTTGAACTTTGTTAAAAATTCTCCATGTATGTAAAGCTAAACCAACTTGCTTATCGTGCTACCTTACTCAACTGAGTGTTTGCCAACTCTTGACATCCAGTCAAATGGTCAGATCTCACTGTGGAGTATTTGATCTGTTATATGAAGACATTACAGACGTGTCTAGCGAGAGAATTCTGGCATGACAAGAGAATCGGAGGCTTTTATGATAGCATGTTTTTAGTTCTGGACTGAAATACATGATTACAGTGCAAGTAAAGGCTCAGTGGGGTGGTGAGTGCGGACTGTTTTCGTTCCTGTGGAACTATGCCTGAAATGAAATTGGAATATTCATGTGGTCTTGGAAAGCAGTTTAATGTGACTGGATCAGGTAGCAGACAAATGAATGCAGACAGAGGTGAGCTGCTGGTGTTTGAGCTCCTTGCTATATTTTTTGTGTAGAATGATTTATCTCTTACCTGGAAACTCGTAACCCAGAAAACTCAAAAATATGTAAAGTAAAAAAAGTTAAATATTGCAGCACTTCTGTGATTTTGTCAAAAACACAACATGATCCCGAAGGGTCTCATTTAGAGTTGAAAGTATGTAATATTTTTTGCATAAGATACGCATTTTTGTGCATTTTTTTTTATTTGCGTATCATTGTCTTGCATCCCCTTATGCCTAGGGAGGCAGCACAGAGGCAGAGAAGTTTAGGCAGAGTACAGCAAGGGCATGTTCACATGATTGCAATTAGACATGGACACATGTCTAATTGCAACCCCCTAGTCACCGGCCGATTTGTTCAGCATCAGTCACACTGCATAATGAACAACTCAGGATTAAATATATTACACTTCTCCCACAGTCCTAGCTTGATGAACAGGTGACACTCCCACCTGGCCTTTATAGAGTAGTTTTCTTCAGGTGCTCTGCTTGATTACTCTCACTGCAGACACACCCTGTCATCTGCTGTTCGTTGTGGAAAAAGATACCTCTAAACCACTTCAAAGTTAAATCCCACTTTATACTATTATTTTGTTACACATATGTCCTCCACTTGTATTGTCTTTAAGCTAGGTGCAATGCTGTATGTAACCCTGTCTGCAGCTTTGCCCTGCAGACTGTCAATTGAACACCTAACGTTTCTCTTGTCACAAGGTATACCACTGGCGGGCACTGGAGGACTGGTGCAACAATGCGCAATGATGTTAATGACTTGCAGGAGCACTAGCTAGCTGCTCCTGATTGGCTGATTGCATCTTAAGCCCTCCAGCTAGTACTTTAATCATTAGCATTGTGGCTCTCTACTCTTCATTGTTAGTCATTTCTGTTTGGACCACTGCAGGAAAGAAGATTGCCATTTTATTTTTAATGGTAAACAAGAGGTGTGGAAGTGTTTACATTAATTACATTTTAGATTGAAAGTTCAACTGTCAACACCCTATCCTTTTGTGTGTGTATATATCTAATATATAAATGCTTAGTGGCGTCTGTGTGTGTGTGGAAAAAAAACCGAGTTGCAGCGCCACCTGCTGGGCAGAGTTATACACGGACCTACTAAATTCTTAGTGTGTGTGGGAAAAAATTTCAAAAAGGGCTGAAATTTGGTAGGGCTCAAACTCATTTTCGTGAGGTAATTTTACCTCATGAACACACATGTGTAGAGGCGTGCGTTAGTGTGTGTGTGTGTGTGGAAAAAACTATTTTCTCAGAAAGGGCTCATCCAATTGAACTGAAATTTGGTATACTGACAGTATTTGACAAAAAAATTTGAATAGTCAAGTCAGTTAACTTACATCATCCCCCCTTCCCCCCGTGGGAGGGGTAGTAAAGGCTAAATTTACGAGTTGAGGGGTCAAACTCATTTTCGTGAGGTAATTTTTACCTCATGAACACACATTAAAAAGGGCGCTTGCGTCGGGAAGTAACGATCTTCCCCATAGGAGGCCTTGGCTAGGCCCAAATGCATGACAAGAACCTTTTTAAGACCTTAAGTATCTTGATTTGACTAGAATGCATGAGTATCATGCACGGGTTAACTTGTGTGTATATATATATATATATATATATATATATATATATATATTTATATATATATATTACCATTACTTTATATTGTGTTCCATTAGGGTAATGTGTCTTTAGCATTTACTACTAATACTTTCAAGCCTCATCTCTGCTCTATCCTGTTATACACTTATACACCTGACATACGCCTGGCGCCAGTTTGACTGTTTTGGAGCTGAAAGCATCATTAGATACATCCAACGCCAGGGGCGCACGGAGCATTTCTAAGGGGGGGGGGGGAATTTCCCCTCCACTGAAAAAAAAAAAAAAAAAAAGCGAGAGAGCTGCGGCGCATGCGCAGCAGCTCCGTTTAGGCAGCACTGTACTATACAGCAGCCGCGGTGCTGTCAAAGAAGCGTCCGCGGCTGCTGTATAGTACAGTGCCGCTATATAGGGGACTTTTTTAGCGGAGGGGAGGGGTTTCTGGAGACCCAGAAACCCCCCCTGCGTGCGCCACTGAACACACCATATGGACATAAGCATTTATTTGCATGCATAGTTTCCTACGTATAGAGAGCAAATACCTCTACATAAGACCCCAAGTGTTTCTTCTGATCGTTACTGTGAGGAGCTCTGTTAAACTATTTAATGAAGGAAATGTCAGAGGCAGCGTGGCAAAGATGTGTCTTAACATACTATTGCCTTGGTGCTAAAAATGACAGAAAAACACCATATCTGGAAATTCCCAAGTACCAAGCATTCTTAATAATAGGTCCCATACCTTTACATAAATGTAAATGACGTGTCAGTCCGCTGAGTATTTGTTAGCTCTATATCTATCCAGGAATATGGTTTAAGAATAGACCCTTAACTATAGAGTTTGGAGATTAAAGGAACTGACAATCAGTACATAAGAACCACACATTTTATTCTCCCAGTTTGTCTATGGCAGTAACTTGATATTTGAGAAAAGGCTGACTCTTACATGTACTAAGATTGCACAGACAAAAATGCAGCTTTGAACAAAAGAATTGAGGAATGGTAGATAGGATATACATGTCCTGTCGCTTATATGTAACAGAGACAGCCATTTTATGGCCTGAACTAATATTCATGTATGGGCCCTTTAAATAACTGGAAGGGGACCTAGAGTAGTTTATTTTGCCTTTCTTCCATGTTTTTATCTAAATTACCCATAGGTCATCCAGGGGCAAATGCAGGATTTGTAGAGGGGTGGTTTCCACACCACGCCCCCCAGTGGGCGTGACCAGCATGTATGGGGGCGTGGCTATAATTTTAGACAGTGTTTGGCTGCTCTCCAACTCTTCTTATCCCCACTACTGTTAGATGCACGCAGCTCTCCCTTTTCAAGCAGAGCTGTGTAAAGTGGGAGCAGGGTCCAGCCACCTCAATTATACAGTGCCCCAGGCTTTGAGGGGGGTTTCCAGGCACTAGGAACCCCCCCCCCCCCCTCGGTTTGCCTATGTCATCGGAAGTCAAGATATGATCAGCGACTGACAATCTGAAGCTCCTTCTTGAATCGGCGAGGCTTGGATGAAGCTGACTGGTCACCCTCTGGCCTACTCATATAATCTGTAAAGCCGCTATATATTCCAGAGCACCAATTGTGTTTCTTGTACTCCAGTAAGGCAATCAAACTCCCTGCCCACAATCCCTAAAAGTTGCTTGTTTTGGTATTTAGGGCACGTCACCCATTAATTGAGCTGGACAGGTTCATATTCAAAATGTTGTCATGTTGCTGAGATTTAATTGTCTTGAGCAGTTTGGCTGAGCATTTTCATTTTTACTTTTTTATTAATACTGATTGGTTGACTGATCAAAATTTCATTAGTCATCTTGATAATTTATTCATGTCTATTGTTTTGTGTTTAATCTTCTAATAAATTCCTGCAGCTATAATGAAGTTGTTGTAGTGTTTTTATTTAGTTTAGGTGAAAGTCCAGTTAGTCTGTATTGTCAGAAATGTGTTCTTCCCAAGCGGGACTCAACCAGATCCCTCTCTAGAGAAGACAAGTAGGTTGAGATCGGTCGTATTCACTAACGCGTCTACCACTACACCGACAAGGACTTGCACGACTTCAGAAGGCAGAAGCTGACAATCACGAAACAATGTTAACAGCGAAGGTTTCAAATCAATATCTGATAGAATGGCGAGGAATGCAGAAGCCGGCACACAGTCATATGACTTTCTGGTACTATACTATTATTAGGGGTGTTATAAAAGTAATGCATACAAGCACCGAATGTACAAAGTAGAAGCCTTGCTATGAAACATTGTACATCTGCCACCTCCCTGCTTTACTAATCTAACACCCTAATAATAGCATAGTCCCAGATAGTCACATGACTTTTTGTGTTCTGGCTTCTGCATTCCTCGCAATTCTGCTAGATAATGATTTCGAACCTTCGCTGTTAACTTTGTTGCGTGATTGTCAGCTTCTACCTTCTGAAGTCGGGTAAGTCCTTGTCGGTGTACTGGTAATCGGTGACACGTACGAAACCCGTTGAGATACTTCTGTAATGGTTTAAGGATGCAATAAAAAGCATAAATGAGATTTAGTTGATATATTTGAAGGCATATCTGACTTTAAAGGACAACACAAGGCTGGCAAATCAACCACCCAAAAAGTCATATCTGTCAGCAGTATCTACTAAATAATTTTTAGCACTCCTCAGTGCTTTTGGGGTGTCCCCCATAATTGTGCATAAATATTTCTGGCTGTCAAAAGTCATATCTGTCAGCAGTATCTACCAAATAATTTTTAGCACTCCTCAGTGCTTTTGGGGTGTCCCCCATAATTGTGCATAAATATTTCTGGCTGTCAAAAGTCATATCTGTCAGCAGTATCTACCAAATAATTTTTAGCACTCCTCAGTGCTTTTGGGGTGTCCCCCATAATTGTGCATAAATATTTCTGGCTGTCAAAAGTCATATCTGTCAGCAGTATCTACCAAATAATTTTTAGCACTCCTCAGTGCTTTTGGGGTGTCCCCCATAATTGTGCATAAATATTTCTGGCTGTCAAAAGTCATATCTGTCAGCAGTATCTACCAAATAATTTTTAGCACTCCCCAGTGGTTTGCGCTCAGAATGGATTCAAAGCAGTCCACATATGATCAGAATGAGCAACCAGGTTCTGTCACCAGTCCTGTTAGTGTTCCCAGTACGTCATCTGGCCAAGGCGATGTCAAACAACAGAGTGTTTCCAAATTAGTGCAAAAAACAAAAACCCCAAAAAAATTTACTGTATTGAAGCGAAAAAAAAGTGTAACTGAGCAAAAGTTAAGTGACGATAAAAAAAAAATTGCAAGCATGCCATTCTACACACGCAGTGGCAAAGAGAGAATGAGGCCTTCACCTTTGGCTATTAGTGGCAGATCCCAAAAAGTTACCCAGCCTACAATTGGTGCACAACTACTGTTACGCATCAAAGCCGAGCTGCAAGATAACAGTAAGGCATTAGAGGAGAATGTTTGCTCTGATTCACAAATGACAACAATCCCTGTGGAGAGTCCATCCAACAGTGGGATGTCTAATCGTGAGCATTCTGCTGATGTGTGCCTTAATAGCCCGAGTGTAGCTGGTGATACCCAAATTGAGGATGCCACTTTGGAATTAGTAGAGTATGAGGGGAAGATTTGTGTAGGCGACGAGGGCGCTAATGAGGATGTTGATGATTATGATGCAGACAGAAACCAAATTGCCTTTGTCCATTTCAATTTATATTGTACAGTATATAACGGCTGAATTTTTTGGTATTTTATACAAGTGGAGGGGGGCCTAGAGAGACAGAAACCAAACTGGCTTTCTCCATGTCAATTAATATTGTACAGTCTATAATGGCTGAATTTTTTGGTATTTTATACAAGTGGAGGGGGGCCTAGAGAGACAGAAACCAAACTGGCTTTCTCCATGTCAATTAATATTGTACAGTCTATAATGGCTGAATTTTTCGGTATTTTATACAAGTGGAGGGGGGCCTAGAGAGACAGAAACCAAACTGGCTTTCTCCATGTCAATTAATATTGTACAGTCTATAATGGCTGAATTTTTTGGTATTTTATACAAGTGGAGGGGGGCCTAGAGAGACAGAAACCAAACTGGCTTTCTCCATGTCAATTAATATTGTACAGTCTATAATGGCTGAATTTTTTGGTATTTTATACAAGTGGAGGGGGGCCTAGAGAGACAGAAACCAAACTGGCTTTCTCCATTTCAATTAATATTGTACAGTCTATAACGGTTGAATTTTTTGGTATTTTATACAAGTGGAGGGGGGCCTAGAGAGACAGAAAGCAAACTGTCTTTTTCCATTTCTTTACATATTTAACTATAAGTGTAGGGTGTAATATACATCCAAAGACGATGGCTGCATTGCCAATATGCATAGATGGAGAGGAAGACAATCTGTTTTGTGTGTAGAATAAATGAAGGCCTACCAACGAAGAATTAAACAGTTTTTTTGGATTATTTATTACCTCAACAATTAGATTACTTATCTCTAAAAAAGTTGGAGCACTAAATTGGGTTAATTTAGGCCCAAAAACATGGATTTTCCAACAAAATAGCAAAACAAAACCAAAACCAAAACACGCAATGGCGGTTTTGCAAAACCAAAACCAAAACACGACGGTAATCCAGATCCAAAACCGAATCCAAAACCAAAACACGGGGGGTCAGTGACCATCTCTAATCTCAACCCACTTGTCTTCTCTAGAGAGGGATCTGGTCGAGTCCCGCTTGGGAAGGACACATTTCTGACGATACAGTTTGGATTACTTACTATTGATTGTTCCCTGTTTATTTTACCATTCTACTACTCCTTTTATAATCTGATATTATATTTCTCTAACTCTGCTTCCTCAGACACTACTAAGAAAAGGCGCAATACCTTCTGGTGGAATATTATGGATCCTAGGTGGTCCTTATCGCCTCCTGTTAGAGACATATGAGTAAGCATTGCCATACTCAAGCTCCATCCTATCACGCATACTTAATGGGTATTCCATGATTCTACAGTATGTATTTTGCTCCTGCAGTAATAAAGTTATATATATGCAGTAGATTCAGGTCAGCCTGGCTTTATGCTGAAGTTATAAAATCTTGTTTTTGACAAATATGTACAAAGTCACATCATTGCAACAAAGAGTGAGACACACCCCAAAACCATTTGTTGCCCAATACACAATTGACTTGTATTTTTCTGTGCACATTAATGTGCAGTACTGTAAAAGTAGGTGCACAGCAAGTAAATACAGTAATACAATGACACTTATAAGATACATACGCTGCATCTATGGCTTACAAATTGCTTGTGTACACATCATTTTGCTGAGGTCTCAGAGTGCATCCAGGGCTCGGAGTGGAAGAGAGCCAGATGCAATCGCCAACCCTGAACTATGATCTCAAGTTGGCAATTTTTCTTCTGGCAAATCTACCAAAGGGTTACATGCAGCTAATTCGTTATAGTCTGTCATGCAGATCTGAGTGATCTTTGCTAATAGATCCAAAGTGAGCTGCTTGGTGAGGAGAAGTGGTAATTACAGTAAATTTAGGATTACTAGATGGAAGGAGGATCTGAGACATCCAAGTTTTCTAATCACATTAAATAAACTTTATTTAAAAAAAGGGAACAAAATGCTTTATTTTAACAATAAAGCGTTTTATTCATTGCTGTCCTCTAGTAACACTATCGTGAGATTGCGTTAGCAAGGGGAGGACAGGGTGGTACTCACTGTCCATGATCAATAGGCTTCCTCATGCTTTGCATGGAGAAGCATCGCTGAAGGATCCCGTTAAAGGCTACCACTGGTGATAGCTGGTAATAGTCATCACAAGGAGGGGCGCTTTGATAAATAGGCAGAGGTGCTATATCCTGAGAAAACTCCCCTCTTCGCCGGTTTTAGGGCTTTTGTCAATTTGATAAATAGACCCCATATTCTTCTAATCTCAAAACAAGTGCTGTTATTGTCTTCCACGTTACAGCCAGCGATATATATCAATTAACCTTAAGGGGTATATTTACTAAGCTGCGGGTTTGAAAAAGTGGGGATGTTGCCTATAGCAACCAATCAGATTCTAGCTGTCATTTTGTAGAGTGCACTAAATAAATGACAGCTAGAATCTGATTGGTTGCTATAGGCAACATCTCCACTTTTTCAAACCCGCAGTTTAGTGAATCTAGCCCTAAGAGTCATACTTTCCTCAACTTCTCATCCACTGGTTCCTGAGAGTTTGAACTTGCCCTACAGTACTTGGCACCCAGTTCATGTTACATTACACTTATATATTGCTGTGGACACCACAAGTGCACGATAATTGCTGCTTTGTGGCTGCCCTGACCTCCTTTCGGTTTGTCTCTGTAACACCTGAAGCTACTCCTGTGACGGGTCAAAGGACATCATTATTAACATGATTGGGACTAGTGCAAATAATGATGGTACTCAGCCTGTCGGCTATACCATTAAAACTGGAGAGAACTTCAAATAACCAAAATGATATCAGGTATTCATAGATAGGATGTCTGAACACCACCATGGATTGGTGTGATAGAATGGACCTCCTATGCCCCTTGATGTTGTTGGGGACCGCCTGGGCCTGCCCTGCCACCGTCCCCTTTCTTTATCCCAAATGTGCCCCATCTAAGTGCTATTGGCTCCTTCATCTGCACCTGGAACCGCTTCCTTCTTGGTACACACTTGCTGCTAGGGCTCCTGGAAAATTGGTCTGGTACCCTTGACCTCTTCCTTCAGATCAGGCTTGCTGTGGATGATTTCTCCTGGCCTCTCACTATGGCCAGTGCTGCACGATAATGGGCAGATGTTGTTACTAGACGCTGGGTCCCAAACCTCAGAACAGCTGAATAACGGATTAGAGTGGCCTAATCTGTTGGTCACAGGAATTACAGCAGGTACGTAGGCGTCTTGAAGCAGTGGTGTTTATTGCTCTGCAAGGGTCCTTGTAAGGATCGTTACACACTAGTTAGAGGTACTAGTGATCATCTAGAAGAATAGGTGGTATATATCAGTTGAAATACAAAATACAGCTGTTTTTATACACACGTGTTGGCAGAGGGTAAACCAGCTCTATGCCCATACCTGGCACCACAAATTATGACACATGACATTCAATATTTAGCATCAGGATGTAATGTATTCTCTAAACTTGAATTTAAAGTTAACAAAATTTACATCAATCTGTGACTTCCCAAATTACTTGCTGTTTCATTATTCAGATACTTCCTCTATCTCGTTAACAGGACACACAGGATAAAAGGATAAAGACCTACTGCTGTATATTCAGGCTAAAAAGATGTGTTGGTCACTCGCAGATTAAAAGGCTTAATTGGCATGGAATTTCCTTTCCTCAAAAAGTTACAGAACTATGTTGCCTCCAAAATGGTATACTAACTCATAAATCTATACATGAACAATATAAAAATAAATACATTTACGCGCCCAGCGCTGAGGGCTTATCCCTTTCAATATACATATATGAATGAAAAAAACATTCCCTAGCAGCATCGGGTATTAACCCACCTGTGCTGCGGCAGCCATCTTGACCATGTGCGAGGCGAGGGGGACCCAGACAAAATTGGGTTTTAGGATAACATGCCTCTAGCAGACAATGACAATAAAAAATAAACAATATTTTCTTTGGGTCTAGGCTTTAGCCTGGACAGGCTCTCGAATCTGCTTCAGTGCTGCATGCCCTTGACTTGTTGCTTGTTTTTGAATTTCGGCTTTGTCTTGTTACTCAACACTTCATTGGGTTCTTTTTTTCTTTTAACACCCTCCAATTAAGACCTGGGGCACAGTACACGAGTTTCTAGCAGCTGTCTAAGTCCATCATTCAAAGTCCATCATTTCCTAACACAGATCTTTACAAACTGCACCGATTCTGTCCTCGATACCAACACCGGACATGACTGCTGAGCTGTGTCTGGTGGTTTAGTGAGCATTACATTACTCTTCACGAACGTCTGTCACAATTATGGTTTACTTCGTACATCATCACTGCTGTGGTGGAAGCCATTGCTTGATGGAAAATGATAGCTTGCAACTATGACCGAACACATAAATTCTTTTCAGCCAGGTTGACATAACAGCTATAATATACAATAATTCTTCCCACCAACATCTTCAACAGACAAAAATGTTCTTAGACTGCTGAGTTCATATGAAAAACACCAGTACACCAGGGACACTAACTTATAATGAGAAACGTAAGGGTGATAAATAGATATCTATGTCTAATCCAGAATTTTCTCACTGGCAAACTAACTAGATAACGCTTCCAGAATGTACTTGGATAACTTGGGGGGAAAAGCTTTCTGATTTAAAGGTCTCCTGCTGAGATCATGTGCTTTACGGTTTAATGTGTAAAGTAAGGTCGGAGCTTCTAGCAGAGGCCATTAACACCATGGCTAAAATGCCTAGCAACAGTGGAACTTTCAGAATCACCTAGGTCAATGGACAATCATTTTGTGATACTTACCTTCTTCAGTAAAAATCAACCACAGTATTAAAGGAAAACAAGTAGTGAAGCAATTTTTTGGAGCCATATAAATAAAGATTAATAATAAAAACAGGACTAATGTAATTGTATGGCAACTTGCTATAGCACGATAAACATAAACAGAACATTTTTGATGTTTGCTTTTATTTTAATTAGGGGTGAAAATAAAAAGGGAGATAAAAGGTTAAAGGGAAGGAAGCATGAGAAAGGTGAAGGGGATTATATCTCAGGAAATGAGGCAAGAGTAGATTTTTATAAGAGCAGGACAAGCATTCTCATAGCATGGACTATAACTAAAACAGTGTGTGTGTGTGTGTGTGTGAGGGGGGGGGGGGTGCGATATTAAATTAAGGCCTGAAATACCAGGTTTTGTAGAAAGAGGTAGATGTATTTCTGAAGATACTAGTCATAAGTTCCATCTCCTAGATATACCAAATATTTTAAGGGGCAACTATTGTCGGGGGGGTTTTCCTTTTCCATGAACTAGCTATTAAGCAGGAGACCGTGCTTAAAGTGTGTCTGATTAGTTTGTTTAGATGTTTGGAGGGTTCAGGAAAAAGCAGAGGGAGGAGCATGTGTTTTGGCTAGAACGGAATATTCGTTATGCTTGCTATAAGATTCCGAACGTCGGACCAGAAATTATGTGTGACTGGACACATCCACCATATATAGAGAAAAGAGCCTGGCTCTTGTCTCCTGCAAAGAGGCGACACACATGAATAAATGTTATGCAGTCTGGTAAAGCACTACGGAATTTGCTGGCGCTATATAAATAATGTTGATGTTGATGATGATAGGCATTTTCTTTTATACACACATTGAGCTTGAAGGGAGTTAATGGTCTAGCAGCACTTCTGACAACTGAATAAGGGCCGTCAACCAGTGAGTGAATGTACTGATGGATAATCCCGGAGGGAAATCCAGGTTAAGCCAGAGTGGGATAAGAAGAGATGGTGAGCGAGCTAGGGTAAAGAATCTGCTACAGTATGACCATACTGTAAGAGATAAACTAAAGTAAGCGTCTGGAGGTCAACGAGTTTGTAGAAGCCACATAATAGCTGATGTTGATGAAGACGAGCGTAACGCAGACTCAATATCCATCCAGAATTGAGACCATGGGGAAGAAGCCACTGAATACATTGTGCTAGCTGTGTGGCATACAAGTATTTCTTGAAATTTGAAACACCAAAATCACCAGCCAGTCCCAAATGTGCAATCTAACCCTAGGTTTTCTATCAGACCACATGAATGAAGAGACCATCCAAGTTTCCTGGAGCAGCTGGCTAAGGGTAATAACTGGAATAAATATCTCTTTATTTTAAATGTGTATCTAGAGTTATTAGTTTACAGACAAGTAACCCTTTTTTTTGTTTGTATAATTTGAGATTGGCCATCATGTTTTCTATTACATTGCAATCAAGTTAACATCTGTTGTATAGAGGCAGGTGTTGGTTTGGAAGAAGTTTTTTTGTCATTAGGCACTAGTGGTGTGTAGGTTCTTAGTGCCTTAGGTGCCTCAACATTGGACGCCTCTTCTCCACCGCTTGTTACCTAATGTAGAGCAGGGGTGGGGTGGCTTCTTCTATTCTTGGGAGTGTAGTGCTGGGCTATGACATCATGCAGGAAGCTTCTACCCTGATGGACATCGGTGCCACTGTCAGCAGCACAGAGACATTATATGGTGGGCATGGGCATGATATGGTTGGGGTGGCACAATATGGCTGTGAGGGGTTGCATGAAATGGCTGGCGAGGGCATGATATGGCCACGGAGGGAATGATATGGCTAGGGGGCATAATCACTATTTTGTGGGGTGATCAAGAGAATACGGAATATTAGTCAGAGGGGGCTGGTAGATGTACTTGATTATAGTTCTATGACATAACATGTTTTCAGATGTTTTTGGATATATATTGGTATACATATGTGTATATATATGTGTATATATATATATATATTTATATATACTCACATTAGACAAAGCACATGCAGATATTTTACATAAGGCCCATTTTCCTGGTACTGGTCCAATGGGTAAAAAGAGTCTGGCCATCTATTTTATGTCAGGCCAAAAGCTGACAGCCCCCCCCCCTGTCAGTCAGACAGATCTTCCCTGAGAGCTTTTACAGACTGTGTGTAAAGAATGTACTTTATCCTATAATTATGTACTGCATGATCTGTGTTATGTACTATATTCACTTTCCAGATTTACTGTACCCATACAGTCTCCAAAAAGGTCGCAAAGTTCCAGAATCCATATAAGAAACCATTTGCAGGATGGGAAATCTACAGTAACAGGTAGGAGAGTACAACACTGTCCACCAACAGCCTTGTCCATTAGCCATCCTAATGTTGTTTTTAAACCTCTCTTGCTCTCTTTCTCTCTTCCTCATTCTTTCTCACTCTTCCTAGCTGTCCCCTCTCTCTCTCACTTTCTTCAATGTCTTGTCCAATCCACAGCTGTGATTCTAGCTTTCCTCTTACTCACCTCCACCCTCTTCCTGCCATCTTCACTCCTCCTCCAATATGTGATGTGATAGGAGCAGGTCTAGTGCTTGCAGACATCGCTGGCAAAATTTAATAAGCAATTGAAGAAGTAATTTCTAGGAATAGGGCTTAAGAACCTTAGGGAGACAAAACAAATATTTGCTGATCTATTATTGCTATGTAATTTTTATTCATAACAAGATATAAAATGTTTCAACATAAAGAACACAAGCGGGGAAAAATATGCACTGACTTTGCTTATCAACAAGTAACGTGTTAGTGTTTCAAGACATAATACATTATGGATCAAAATCAACTTTGGGACTTATATAGGTGCTAATGCGTAAATTTGATGCTTCAATTTTGAGAGACATGCTGTTTTCTTATCTATTTTAGAACCAATGAGAGTTTGGGGAGGATACTAATGTATGACATGTGGAACTAAAAACTTCTAGAGAAATTATGTCAAGGTTACCACACATTTTTTTTCCATGTCCAAGTGTCGGAGATTATGCTTCTATGTTCAACCTTCAACACACAGGGATATAGTCTGTCAAGTAATACTTAGCTTGTAGCTGCTGATATACGCCAACATCCAGGGGCAGGCTGGGCTCGGGGGCAAGGGGGCAGCCCTTCCTTGCCAACACCCCTTCTCAACAGTTGAGGCTTTGTCCACAAAGCCCATTTTCTTTAATAGCTTGAGTATTTAAATTTCATCCACTTCTTGCTCAAGACACACATAAGATCGACCACATAATGAGTAGAAAGTTCCAAATGTGAATTAGTCTTTGTATATAAACAGGAGTCTACTTTACTCCTCACAAAGTCCCCAGCCTTTGAGCACTTCATTTATTTTATATTGATATTCCATGCTCTCGTTGCCTGCTTCAGACCCTTTATACTTTTCTGACAATTGCATACTAGGTCTGGCCATTGAAAGTCCTTAAATCCTGGTGGTTGCTCCATGTAAATTTCTTCTTTCAGCTCACCGTACAGGAAGACTCTTTTGACATCAAAAATGTTTCACTTGCATTTTATTTGTGACTGCAATTGTGAGCATTGTAGTGTGCCTGACTACTGGACCCAATATCTCCTCATTTTCTCCATACCTTTGTGACTATCTCTTGGCCACTAGTCTGGCTTTGTTCTGTTCAATTTCACCATCTGTGTTACAAATGACTTTGAATGTCGATTTGCAGCCTACGACTATTTTCCCTGCTGGCGTTTCAGTGAGTATCCAAGTTTGGTTGTCATGCATGGACTTTATTTCCTCTTCAGCAGCTTTTGTCCATCTGTTGGCTTCTGCTTCTGAAAGATGAGATATGTCTTCCCAGGATGTGGGTTCACATTCAATAATTGCACTTGCTTTATATGGAGGCATACAGGTGGTTTACCCATGTTTTCCCTTGTTGAATGTCTTACTTTGTTCTCTGTTTTTGACTGTGTGCTCTCATTCATGGTGCCAAATTTAAGAAGATGTATAAAGTGGTCCACTAGGCGGTAAGAATGTTTTGTGTTGAAGTGCTGCACAACCTCTGCCAGACCTAATGAAATGTCTGGACATCCAGACCCGCATCATTACCTGAGGTAACTGCTTGATGTGCTTTTGCTTACTTAGACATTTTAGCTGTGTTTCTGATTGTTGTCCACTTATTGTGATTGTGATTCATGCACCTCTGACAATAAAAGTCATAGGCTTGGGCAAAGTCCTGACTGAGCAGGACAATCAACATCATCATCAGCAGCAGCTATTTATATAGCGCCACTAATTCCACAGCACTGTACAGAGCACAGTGGCTCAGTGGTTAGCACTTCTGCCTCACATTTCTGGGTTCATGAGTTCGATTCCCGACCATGGCCTTATCTGTGTGGAGTTTTTATGTTCTCCCCGTGTTTGCATGGGTTTCCTCCAAGTGCCCCAGTTTCCCCCAAAAAACATACAGGGGCGCACGCAGGGGGGTTTCTGGGTCTCCAGAAACCCCTCCCCTCTGCTAAAGTGCCCCTACATATATTTTTACAGTTCATTTTATTATTTTTACCAAATAGACATATTCCCTCAAACTGGCCCAGCGAAGCAGTAAGTTAACCTTTATTGTTCCAGCATAGTATTGCCAAAGCAGCGGAGTATCTCTCAGCTCCCTCTGCAGATTTCAATGATAAATTATGGCGCTAGGTGACTTTCTAATGCTGCAGTAAGCGCCGATAGAAAAACAGCCTTATCGCTGGATATTAATAAATAGACCCACAAATCTCCTACTTTACACAAATGTCTTATGGAATCTGAATTGTATAAATTTCTAGGAACGTTTAGTCATATACTGTCTCTTAGACTGGGTACACACTGCAGAAAATTTCTCCTGATGAAATATCATTAATGATTTTACCAACGACTGAAAGTCCAGATCAGCATGTGATTCATGTGTACACACTATACACGTTTTATAAAGTTTATCTTCAGATCTGTGCTCTTCATCTTTCATAACCATTGGCTGAAAAGATTGTGACTCTGTAAACTCTATGGAGATCTGATCATAAGTGCTTACACAGAACTGGAATAACTAGTTCCATTTTTGAATGAGATTTTTAGTCTTGTTTATAAAACCAAATGAAACGATACAATGTGCTTTGGAATGATATTCGTTCATCGTTGGGACATACACACTAATGTGATATCAGGCCGAATGGTCGTTTATTGTGTTTTGGACCAATAATCGGCTGAAAAACCGGTAGTGTGTACTCAGCCTTAGAAGCTTGTCTTTTTTAGTATGTTATTTCTAGGGTCCTTTTGACAAGGGTTAGAGCACCTTACTGGAATCGGTGTGATCTCCTGTTTACCCATTGCTCCCCGATTTTGGAAGTGGGCAAACATAGAACAACCAATAGCCATAGAATCAGAGCAGCACTTAGTATTTCAGAAGATGTGTATGCTGATCTTGTGGAAGGCATGATGTGAGGAAGCAAATGGAGGTATCACAGTGGTTTAGTGGTTAGCACTTCTGCCTCACAGCACTGGGGTCATGAGTTCGATTCCTGACCATGGCCTTATCTGTGTGGAGTTTTTATGTTCTCCCCGTGTTTGCGTGGGTGTCCTCCGGGTGCTCTGGTTTCCTCCCAAACTCTAAAAACATACTAGTAGTTTAATTGGCTGCTATTAAATTGACCCTAATATGTGTGTGTGTGTTAGGGAATTGAGACTGTAAGCACCAATGGGGCGGGGACTGATGTGAGTGAGTCCTTTGCACAGCGCTACGGAATTAGTGGTGCTATATAAATAGCTGATGATGATGTCGGAGGTATGCAGTAATCCCCATTGTAGCAATTGATAGTGTATAAAGCCGGGTCACCCAACAGCACAGAACATTGGCTCCTGCACACTGATGCAGGAAGAACGTTGTGTCATACATTTTTTATGTGATATAAAGTTCATACATCCAACTTTTTAAATATTCCCATCCAAACCTCAGCCAGAGTACCAGGGCAAAGGCAAGAGAGCGAGAGGCATGAAAAGGGGGAACAATATTACATAAACTACAGTATTGCAAAGAAAAATGAGTCCTTAATCTGAACCAGACAGCAGACTTTGCAATTTGAGTCTGAAGGCAAACAAAATGTAAGATGGTTTTTATTATTGAGCATTCCCAGGTTAACAAAAACAGGAAAAGAGGAGGGGAACTAAAAACGCTGGCATGGCTCTGTTCAACGGAAAAAAATTAAATTATTATAGGTTTATTCAGGGATTTTTTTTTTCTCTTTTAGTGTGTGGTTATTGTTTGCAACCTGGAGGTAGAATATGAGTTTTGGTATTTATTTAATATACTTGTTCTGAGAACTCTTGAGACCTGTGAAATGAAAAGTGTATAAAGCTGAGATATTTGCTATGAGATGTCACAGTGGGGGCGAGAATGATACAATGAGAGGCAGAGTTTGAGGAGAGGCAGATATCTATGTTGGAAACACATGTCTCAAATACCGCATTGCTATAATTGCTGTTCTGGAAAGACGTTGAAATTATTGGACTGGAAGTAGACTATTTCTAACAGCCTGTGCAACTGCAGTATATCATAGTTATCCATAAGTTAGGATGATTACACTTGTAATGGTAAAAATATAGAGCAATTTACCCCCAATATTGCAGTGCATGGTGGGGTTGAAAAACTGGTCCAATAACCATTAAATCTGATTATTATTGGGCATGTTGGACGATGACCACCCGTAGTCTGTCTTTACGGTCATCTTCCACCCCCAACAACAGAAGCCAGAAGAGATGTAGTTCAGCCTGTGCGCCAATCAACTGTTTCCTGTGGTTTGGAAAACAAAATGTAGAAAAACTGGACACTGATTCTGTCTCTTTGAACTGAACAAGTAATTTTTGCAGAAAATTTCGGAAAAAGATGCTAATGATCTCATATAAGCGATGAGGAGGTAAAAAGGCCAAATGGAGACCCCTGGGTGCTCATTTAAGAGACCTGAAACAAAGGAAGTGGGTAGCAAGGAACAGACACATTGTCAAACAAAGGCCTCTATGAGCGAATTTACCACCTATAGGACCAGTGGCGGGCTGGCCCGGGGGGCAGGGGGGCATCGGCCCCCCGGGCCGCTCGGTCAGGCCGCTATTAGGGCCCCCCCGGCCGCATCTGATGACATCAGATGCGGCCGCGTCAGCGCACAGGCGGCCGCATCACATGACAGGGGGTGTATCCCTTTTCATGAAATGCGGCCGCTTGTGTGCCCCCCGGCCACGCCTCTCCCAGCCCGCGTCTGTATAGGACGTTGAATGTTTATGACAACCTAACCTAACTCTATTGATTAGGCCTGCAGAAAAGGACGCATGCAGGGGAGGGCTGGGAAATTTTAGCCTGTGGGGCGATACTCAACACAGAAGCCTATTAGAAACATTTTAAAGGAAAAGAAATGCAGGTGACCCAGCCCATGGTAGCCCATTAAGGGACCGGCCCGGGGACCAGAAGCCCTTCTGCCCCCCCCAGCCCAGCCTGCCCCTGGATGCAGGGAAGTAAAATAAAATAAACTCCGTACAACCATTAAACACCATTAGAAATTGCCACAGGGCATGGCTCAGCTGCTTAGAGCTGGATGCCCTCAGGAAATGAGATAGTTATCACATAACAGAATTGGAAGGGGCTGCATCAGTATTTCAGACACACTGGGAATCCACTCAAGTAAGGAATAAAACTTTTGCTTGTCTCGTGTTCTGTGGTTTCTGAGCCAATAGATATGTCTTTGTGATTAAATACACATTGAGGAATACATAAATGTAGTAAAACTGTTTTTAATTTCATCAGTCATATAGGGGCAGCTGTTCCATCAGCTTCAATCAATAACTTTTCCTCAGTATCACGCAGTGATGTAACAAGTGCTCAAGAGCTCCATTTTATTTGGTTATCATTTTTCCCCATTTTATTTATGTACATTTACAGATATGGAAAATGTTATCCTGGAAATCCAATATCCATAAACTTCACGTAAACCAAAAAACAAAAGTAAATAATCTACGGTAATGTCATACACATGTACATGATTACCAAGTGACTCCTCCTCTAGACTGTGAGGAGCACTGCTACCCTTCAGGAAGGGGACACTAGAGGCTGCTGTGAGAAACACATATATTGTATGTAAGATGAATTGAACTATGGAAAAAACCCTTATCTTGAAGCCCCCAAGCTTTTTTGTTATCCAGCAGCCATCTTTGTTAAGGGCTAGAGAGATAGAAAGCAATATGTATCGGCCATCTTTGCAAAGGGAAAATCATATTCCCTTTCCTATTGTTGCCAAAGTGTCAAGGTTTATACCAGGAATTAGTATAGCTTTTAGAAGAATAGCCATATCATTCGTCTAGCAATAAATAAATGTCTATTCATCCACACAAGATAAATAATTATCCATAAATTACAGATATACATATATATATAGGAGGTATAATCATAATACATATCACTACAGCAATAAATAAATTAATAAAAGGGCAGCATAAAACAATTGGATAACAAATAATTTCAGGAAAAAATATATTAAAATGCAGATATGCAAAATACAACAAAAGAAACCAAAATTAAAAATTGTAAGATGGTAATCATTCAGAATTATTATTAATAATAATTAAAACATCCATGTCTCATACCAATAGCCGGGGGAGACCAATTATGAATCATAGATGATATATATAACCATATAAGAGTGGTGTACAATACCACCCCATGTAGCATAAAGAGGGCTAGGACACATATTAACTGGGTGCCTAGATATAAATTATTAGATATTACCGTGAAACCAACAGAATGAGGGAGGAGGGGGTCTAGAGTGTAGAATCACAAAAAGGGGGCTATCTCATATCCCTTATTAAAACCCGATGGGGCGATGGTATTTAATTGAAAAATCCAAAACATCTCTCTCTTAGATAATTTCGTTTGGATATGTCCCCCTCTAGGTCCTAAAGATACAAGTTCAATCCCTTTAAGCATAATATTCATGGGGTCTGCATTATGTTTATACATAAATGTTTAGAAACCGAGTGGCTTTCTACTTTGTTCTTGATATTACGAACATGTTCCTGTATCCTCAGTTTAAGAGGTCTTTTGGTTTTCCCTACATCTTTAAACATTCTAATAAATAGATCACTGAAGAGGTCATACATTATTTGATATTATATTTAACACTATTATCAAAGTTATAAAAAACCTGTTTGTCAGAACTCGCATATTTGCAGATATTGCAGTGATTACATTCAGGGGCGGGCTGGCCCGGGGGGCAGGGGGGCAACGGCCCCCCAGGCCGCTGGGTCAGAGGGCTATTAGGGCTGGGGGGTAGGCCGGCAGGTGGCCCCCCGGATGCAAAAAACATAGTTTTCCACCGCGGCCGTATCTGATGTCATCAGATGCGGCCGTGTCAGCGCACAGGTGGCCGCATCACATGACAGGGGATGCGGCCGCATCCCCTGTCATATGATGCGGCCGCCTGTGTGCCCCCCGGGCATCCCTCTCCCAGCCCGCGCCTGATTACATTTAATAAAACCATTGAAATCAAGAAACGTTTTGTTGGTGTCATTGCATATTTCAGGCAACATACTGGGGGCCAGAATGTCCTTTAGATTCTTATTCTTTCTAAATGCAATATCTGGTTTGTCTGGTAAAATATCTCCTAATACGGGATTCATTCTTAGGATCTCCCAATGTATAGTGATCGTGGATCTACTTTTATGCTCACAACAGTTATATTTAGTAATAAAAGGAATGCTATCTTTTTTCCTTTCCTTTTCTTTATATTACAAAATATCTGTTCTATTAACCCCCTCAATTTTCATTATAGCGTTCGAAATCAGGTGATCAGGATCCTCTGTATCAGAAACGTTGGGCATACATAGATATTTGTTCTTTACATTGGTGTTCAATACTATAGTTTCTCTTGATCCTATAAAACTGTGAGTAAGGGATGTTAGTTTTCCATCTCTTTACATGTCTACTTTCATAATGAAGGTAATTAATGGTGTCGACAGATTTAATATAATTCTTGGTTTCAACCTTGCCATCAACACCTGATAGGATTAGATCCAGATATTGAATAGCATTAGGATTAAAATTAGCTGTAAATTTAAGATTGTAATAGTTATTGCTTATATAAGATATGAATTCTTGGATTGAGTCTACATCACCTTCCCATACCATCAGTATATTGTCTATATACCTCTTGTACATTTTTATATTGTTAGAGAAGGGATTTGGGCTAAAAATAAACTTTTGTTCCCAACTCCCCATTACCAAGCTTACGAAACTTGGAGCAAAAATTGTCCCCATTGCTGTACCACACCGCTGGAGATAAAGTGTCTCAAAATTTAAAATAGTTGTGGGCAAGAATAAAAAGAATAAGTTCACATATAAAATCTTTATGCGTAGGGAAAAGGAGAGGGTCCGGATCTAAAAATTGTCTACAAGATAAGGTCCCTTTGTTATGCTCAATGGCAGTGTATAATGATTGTACATCTATAGTAAGCTACATAAAATTTGGGTTCCATTCAAAATATTTAAACAGATTCAATGAACTAGTAGTGTAGTGTATGTATATATGTGTATATGTGTATATGTGTGTGCAGTTATATACATATACATGTATGTATAGATATGTAGAGAGAGAGAGAGAGAGACCCCTTGACTCCCTCTGAACTAAACCTAGAGTCCCCCTTCACTGGATCAGGACTCCCTGTGGACCTCTAGCAGCAGCTTACGCTCTGTCAATGGCAGACTCCTCTCTGGGAATAGCTGTTCCCTCTGTGAATTTGGCAGCCATCTCTAGTAACCTAGTAAACTTGCAGCTCTACTTCTTAGATTGGCATCCCTCTCTAATGAATTTACAGACAGAATCTGGAATTGTTGATTCTGGGAAAAAATGTTCTTACTTGTCCCAATGTATTCATATCAGTGTTTGCTCGCATACTCGGGAAGCATGATATCAGTGCTTTCATTTGTAGTGCAAAGGTCAAACAGGCAGACAAACTGAATTGCAGATCAATGCACTGCCAATGTCAACCTTTAGAGCAAGCAGTCAATTTCATGAAATCTCCACAGAGCAGGATATCATAGTCAGGTTACAGTGCCAACTGACAACCAAACTATTGAGGTGAAGGTGATGTGGTGAGATGAATCACATTTCACCATGTTCATGACTAATGGATGAGTGCATATGTGGCTTAACTCTATAGCCCTAAGTGCTTAGTGAATCACTGAAGGGATCTCTGTTTTTTTTTTAAGTTGAAGGGTGCATTTTCTGGCGTGGTTTGGATGAAGTCACTCCCTTAGAAATCATGGTCAATGCTTTACTAACCAGGCAGCTTTCCTTGCTAGATCGGCAGCTTTCTCTAAGGGTTTTTATGATACTAAGTGATCATCTTCACCCCATGTTGCAGCAGTGGCTAACTAAGTGGCCACTGTCCTATACAGCAGCCGTGGCGCTGTCAAAGAAGCGTCCACGGTGGTGCTGTATAGTATACAGCACCGCCGCAGACGCTTCTTAGACAGCACCGCGGCTGCTGTATAGGACAGCGCTGGCAGCTCTCTCTCGTGGTTTTTTGTTTTTTTTCGGTCGGCGGGGAGAAACCCTTTCCCCTGACAATCCTCTGTGCGCCGCTGTGCAGCATATATTTCCTGACAGGAGGGGAGTCAATTTCTCAGTCACCAGATTTAATCTCAATGGAGCATTTATGGCATATATCAGAACAATATCTGTGGCAGCATTTTCCACCACCATCAACCAGGCATCAGTTGAATGACTTTCTTGGAAGAATGGTGCTGCAGCTTTTCTGCACAATTCCGACATCAGTAGATCATACTTACCTACTTTCTTCAGCTCCCTTCCGGGAGCCAGCCAGTGGAGGGGGGCGTGAAGGGGCGGGGTGGCCGAAATCGCGTCATTTCGGCCCCGCCCCCTGTGACGTCATGACGCAAATTGCGTCATTTGACAGCGGGGGCGGGGCCAAACGCCGCGATTCACCGGGAATCGCGGCGTTTGGGATCTAATTCTGCCCACTTCACTAGGAAGTGGGGCACTTCCTAGTGAAGTGGGCAGAATTCGGGAGATTGCCACACTCGCCCGGGAGTCCGGGAGACTCTCACAAAATGCGGGAGTCTCCCGGACATTCCGGGAGAGTTGGCAAGTATGCAGTAGATCCAATATCATAGTGAATAGAAGCCTTACGTGATGGCTCAGTGCCTTGTCAAGTTTCCTTCCAGAAAACTAACTTATACTCTCCCAGTCAGATTATATTAATATTATGAATGACACATACCTTCTCTGTGCTGATCTAAAACGCAAGCTGCAGAAAACGTCTCCAGCTTAAGATGTGCTTTATTCCCTGGTGAGCCACTCTGCACCGTGAAAGTCTGCAAGTACTGCTGCTTTGGGAGTTGTGTCACCAGCACTCATAAAAAATGTTTCCTACTATTTAAGCCAGTTGGAAACCGAGAAGTGGTGTTCCATATGGGGAAAAATGTATTTGCTCTTAAAATGGGACATCTTGACTAATATGGGACTGTTGGCAACCTTAGACTTCAAGAACATTTACTATGTTGCAAAGTCAAAGAACAATGCACATCTTGATTATTACTCTTTCACATAACACTAACGTAACATAAAAGGCTGCATTTCATTTACTCTCTGCCAGCACTTGGACACGGGTACAGCAAGTAGGGAAAGGCTTATTCAGCTGTATAGCTTTATTTCCAGGGACATATTTCTTGTAAAACATGTGCACGACTTGGCATACACTCATACATTCATAACATTTGTGTATCTCTGCTATGTTTTCTTTAATCTCCAGGTGCATGTACATGGATGGAATGGGACCTCATGTAGACGGGACCAAATAAACTTTAGGCATATATATATATATATATATATATATATATATATTATAAACACACACACACACACATATATGGTGGTCAGAGTGGGAATTTAGAATAGATTTACAATGACGACACCATCTACTGCCCACTTTGATCATTGTATATATGTTATCGCGAATCCTATAATATATATATATATATATATATATATATATATATAATATAAATGTCTAGTGGCGTGTGTTAGTCTGTCTGTGTGTGTGGAAAAAATAAAACCAAGCTGCAGCGCCACCTGCTGGGCGGAGTTATACATTGACCTACTAAATTCTTAGTGTGTGTGGAAAAAACAACTCAGATAGGGCTGAAATTTGGTATACTAAGATGTTTTTAATTTGTTAATCTAATTTGTTAGTGTTTATAAAGATTTAAAAAAAATATATATTTCTTGAAGGAGAAGTGACAGTTGGGAGTGGTTGGTGGTTGCCGGGGGTGACAGTTGGGAGTGGTTGGTGGTTGCCGGGGGTGACAGAGCGAGAGGAGTGTGATACTCAGGAACGCTGAGAGAGATCCCTGTGTCTGGATAGACATCTGGATAGATGTGGCGATGAAGATGAAGGATGAGGTGATGGAGAAGAATGATGAGGTGGTGACATGTGGACAAAACCACGTTAAAAAAGGGCGCTTGCATCGGGAAGTAACGCTCTTCCCCTGAGGAGGCCTGGGCTAGCCCCAAATGCATGACAAGAACCTTTTTAACACCTTAAGTAGCTTGATTTGACTAGAATGCATGAGTATCATGCACGGGTTAACTTGTGTATATATATATATATATAAATAGATTGCCCAGATTGGGAAGACTTTGGCATGAGATGGTCACTTTAACATATATTGCAATATGTGTAACTAACATTCCCTGTTTTTAATATAGAACAGTATTTAGTACAGCATTAATTATGTGTTTGGTGAGTGCAGAGTATCCCTGTTTTTTTGTCTATACAATGTGGGCAACCCCCTCTTTCACCCCAGTCTGTACATGGTGAGTTCAGAGGATCTATGTCTGTTTTTGTTTATACAATGTAAGTCCCATCACTCTTGCACCCCATTCTTTACATTAATTAATTCCAACTTGTGTCAGGTGAGCCCCAGGTCTCCCATGGCTGCTAGTGCTAGGGAAAGACTTGCCTTTAAAACTGTGTGCAGGTAAGCCTTAAGCCCAGATAAAATAGCATAGCATTTGATCATGTTAGGACTGACCAGACTGGGAACACTTTGGCGTGAGTTGGTCAGCTTAACATATATTGCAATATGTGGAACTAACATTCCCTGTTTTTAATATAGAACAGTATGTAGTACAGCATTAATTATGTGTTTGGAGAGTGCAGAGTATCCCTGTTTACACACATATATATATATATATATATATATATATATATATATATATATATATATATATATAATCACACAAAATTGTAAAATATTAATTACTACATAAAACACTTCATTCTGCAAGCATATTAATGTCATTAATGTCATTGCAGCAGTGGTTCCCAAACTATTGCATGTCACACTTTATGCAGGAAATATCACTGACTGGTATTAACGCAACTAACCTGAGAGGCGTGGAGTCTAACACACCACCGGTGTTCACCAGGGACCCCCGCAAGGGGGTTTGGGCTTCGCTGCGTGCGATGTGCAGGTCGTGGTTCTCCCGGGAAGTCACCAGTGCAGCGATTAGAGGGTAGTCAGACAGGCCGAGTCGAAACCAAGGAAGCGAGGTACTACGGGGAAAAGGCAAGAGAGTAGTCAGGAATGGTCCAAAGGTCAATACCAGTGCAGGCAACGAAGTACAGGGGATATCCGGAAGAGAGGTCAAACAAGCCAAGGAGTCAAATACACAGGAGGTCAGGAACTGTAAACAAACTAATAGCTGGAGCAGGTAGAACCAATACTCTGGCACTCAAATGGTGCCAGAGTGGAGTTTAAATAGTGGCTGGCAGGAAGTCCTCATGATGAAGTTCCGGTGATCAGTCTCAGCTGATCGCCGGAAAAGCGTCTGGGTTGCCAGGCAACCGAATCGGCGCATCGCGCATGCGCGAGCGCCGCGGTCACGTGATCGCGTCCCGTTGCTTAGCAACGGGACGTTCCTTCCGGGCAGAAGGTGTCCGTCTCCGGCACCCAGCGGAGGTGCGGAGGCGGCACCTGACAGTATCCTCCCCCTCTCTCTTGCGGGTGGTGCAAGAATCCTGCAGAAATTTTGCCAGCAGACGTGGAGCATGGATATCCTCTTCACAGACCCAGGATCTCTCCTCCGGGCCGTAGCCTTTCCAATGGATAAGAAATTGGCGTTTACCTCTAGATATGCGAGATTTTAGAATACGCTCAACTAGGAATTCTTCGCCACGAATAGTCTTGACTGGGGGAGGTGGCAAGGGTTTACTGGAAAATTCGTTAAGAATGAGTGGTTTCAGCAGAGAAATATGAAATGTATTATGAATCCGCAGGGAAGCTGGTAGATGAAGCCTGTAGGTGACTGGATTAATCACGGAGGAGATGGAGAAAGGCCCTATATAGCGTGGGGCCAGTTTCATGGTAGGAACCTTGAGTCTAAGGTTACGGGTAGCTAACCACACTTTATCTCCTACCGGAAGACTTGGAAGGTCTCTTCTATGACGATCAGAAAAGTGTTTGTGCCGATTAGAAGACTGTAGTAACCTGGAACGAACTTAGGACCAGATTTGGGAGAAATTGCGGACCAAGTCTTGTGCGGCAGGTACTGAGGAATCTGATAGGTCGGAGAAGGTGGGGAGAATAGGGTGTCTCCTGTAGATGGTAAAAAAGGGAGATTCGCCTGTAGACTCGTGTTGGTGGTTATTGTGAGTAAATTCTGCCCAAGGTAAAAGTTCACTCCAGGAAGATTGTTGGTTCGAACAATAACACCTCAGAAATGCTTCCAGATCTTGATTAGTCCGTTCCGTTTGCCCATTTGTTTGCGGGTGGTACCCGGAGGAAAATTTGAGACTAATACCCAGCTGTTTGCAAAAGGACCTCCAGAACTGGGAGACAAATTGGACTCCTCTATCAGAGATGATGTCCCTCGGGCAGCCATGCAAGCGGAAGATCTCTCGAATGAACAGATGGGCCAACTGGGAAGCAGAGGGAAGTCCCTTGAGGGGAACGAAGTGGGCTAGTTTAGAAAAGCGGTCCACTACTACCCAGATGGTGTTAAAGCCATGGCTGGCGGGAAGGTCCGTGATGAAGTCCATACTAATACTGAACTATGGTAGATCTGGAATGGGCAGAGGGTGGAGAAGGCCAGCCGGGGATCTCCTAGGCGTTTTGTGTTGAGCGCAGATTTCGCAAGAGCGGATGTATTTCTGGATGTCCGAAAATAACGAGGGCCACCAGTATAAGCGAGATAGGAGAGCAACTGTCTTCTTGACTCCAGCATGACCAGCAAATTTGGCGTTGTGGGCCCATTTCAAGAGTTTGATGCGTAGATGTTCTTGCACAAAGGAACGACCAGGAGGAGGAGTCTTAAAAGAGGAGTTGGTCAAGGCTAGGATTGTGGAGGGATTGAGGATAGGTTTGACAACCATGGATGACGAGACATCGGAGAAATCAAAAGATCGAGATAATGCGTCAGCACGCAAATTCTTGGAACCGGGCCGGAAAGTTAGTATCAGCTGGAATCTGTTAAAAAATAGCGACCAGCGGGCCTGTCGTGGGTTCAGACATTGTGCAGACTGTAAGTAGGTGAGGTTTTTATGATCAGTATACACTGTGATGGGAAAGCGTGCCCCCTCCAACAGATAACGCCATTCCTCCAGGGCAGTCTTGATGACGAGGAGTTCCTTATCCCCAATTCCGTAGTTGGTTTCACTGGCAGAAAATCTCTTAGAGAAAAAACCACAAGGAACAGGAAATCCTTCCGAATTCTTTTGGGATAGTACTGCTCCGATTCCAACGGAGGATGCGTCCACCTCTAAGAAAAATGGCTTATTTTGGTCAGGTTGGGATAAGATGGGTGCAGACAAGAAGGCCTCCTTGATTGCTAGAAATGCTCGTACAGCCTCTGGGGGCCAAGATTTGGATTGGCCGCCTCTCCGAGTGAGAAGAGTAATGGGAGAAATTATTGTAGAAAACTCCTTAATGAATTGGCGATAATAATTTGTGAAGCCTATAAAGCGCTGGGTAGCCTTGAGCCCAGAAGGTTGAGGCCAGTTACGAATAGCCTCCAATTTGCTTGGATCCATCTGAAGACCGGAGCCTGATACAATGTATCCTAGGAAGGGTACTTGAGAGCAATTGAAGAGACATTTCTCGAGCTTGCAGAATAGGAGATTAGCACGTAAACGGGAAAACACCTCTTTCACGTGTATGAGATGAGAGGACAGATCTTGTGAAAAGATTAGGATATCATCCAAATAAACCACCACTGATTGGTAGAGCAAATCCCTAAATATTTCGTTCACAAAGTCCTGAAAGACAGCTGGGGCATTACTTAGCCCAAACGGCATCACCAGGTATTCATAGTGGCCGTCTCTGGTATTAAATGCGGTTTTCCACTCGTCTCCTCTGCGAATTCTGATTAGGTTATAGGCTCCCCTAAGGTTCAACTTCGTAAAGATCCGTGCCCCTCGAATACGGTCAAAGAGCTCAGAGATTAAAGGAAGGGGGTAGCGATTTTTAATCGTGATGGCATTAAGTCTCCTGTAATCAATGCACGGTCTGAGAGAGCCATCCTTCTTCTTTACAAAAAAGAAGCCTGCACCTGCTGGAGAAGATGATTTCTTAATGAATCCCTTTATGAGATTCTCAGCCACATATTCCGTCATAGCCTGTGTCTCGGGCAAGGACAGTGGGTATACCCTGCCTCTAGGAATGTTCTTTCCAGGGATGAGGTCGATGGGGCAATCCCAAGGCCGATGAGGAGGAAGGATCTCGGAAGCAGTTTTAGAGAACACATCAGCGAACTCAGAGTAGACTTCAGGAAGGTCCTCCAAGGCAGAAGTACGGAGACAGACCAGCTTAGGTCTAGATGGAGAAATAGATCTCAGACATCTTTTTTTGCAGGATGAACCCCAACGGATAACTTGAGCTCGCTGCCAGTCGAATTGTGGAGAATAGAGCTTCAGCCAGGGTAGACCCAAGATGATAGGGTTAATGGATTGGGGTAGCACAAGGAAACTTATAGTCTCGGAGTGAAGTGCTCCTATCTCCATCCGAAGCAAAGAAGTAGAGAGAGAGATTGAGCCATTGGAGACTCTATTTCCGTCCACCGCAGTGAGCATCAAATGTTGAGACAAGGGTATAGTATCCAGGCAGAGTTCGATCACTAGCTTGGAAGAAATGAAGTTCCCTGCGGACCCCGAGTCCACAAAGGCCCAGGTAGTAAATGGGCCGTTAGGGAAAACCAAGGTGACTGCCATCAAAAACTCAGACTCATTCCGAAGGTAGGGAGAAAGGGACTGGGGTCCTAGGTTGACCTCCCTATTATCACCTAGGAGGTGGCGTTTCCCGGCCTCTTGGGACAAACAGAGAGGAGATGTCCTGGTTCACTGCACTACAAGCAGAGGCGGTTTTTCATGCGTCTCTCACGTTCCTCTGGGGACAGACGAGAACGGCCGATCTGCATAGGCTCCTCTGTATGCTGAGTAGGAGGAATAAAGTTAGGTGCTAAACGAGGAAACGTCCGGTGAGTGCGGTCCCGTTCGCAAGCTCGTTCTCTATGGCGGATGTCCACCTTGATACACAAGGATATGATGTAATCCAGAGTAGAAGGAAGATCACGAGAAGCGAAATCATCCTTGATGCGCTCATTAAGACCCTGCCAGAAGGTAGCGATGAGAGCTTCCTCATTCCACCAGAGTTCGGCTGCAAGGGTCCGAAATTGTACTGCATATTGTCCTGCTGTCAGAGAGCCTTGGCGTAGTCCTAGGAGACCAGAGGCGGCAGAAGAGATTTTTCCGGGTTCATCAAATACCTTGCGGAATCCTTCAATGAAGACCACAGAATTTTGTAGAATGGGATCATCTCGTTCCCAGAGAGGGGAAGCCCAGGCCAATGCTTGCCCTGATAGAAGAGAAATTAGATAAGCCACTTTCGCTCTTTCTGATGAGAAATTCTCCGGAGCTAACTCGAATTGAATCGAACACTGGTTGAGGAAACCACGGCATTTCAATGGATCGCCATCATATTTCTCAGGAGGAGGAAGACGGAGACCTTTGATGGTAGTACCCCTAGCGGGGATGGTAGGTTCTGCCGCAGAGAAAGTGGCGGCCGAGGAAGTGGTAGATGGTAATGCTTGCAAGGAGTCCAAACGGGAGATGACCCAGATGACCACCGGTGTTCACCAGGGACCCCCGCAAGGAGGTTTGGGCTTCGCTGCGTGCGTTGTGCAGGTCGCGGTTCTCCCGGGAAGTCACCAGTGCAGCGATTAGAGGGTAGTCAGACATGCCGAGTCGAAACCAAGGAAGCAAGGTACTACGGGGAAAAGGCAAGAGAGTAGTCAGGAACGGTCCAAAGGTCAATACCAGTGCAGGCAACGAAGTACAGGGGATATCCGGAAGAGAGGTCAAACAAGCCAAGGAGTCAAATACACAGGAGGTCAGGAACTGTAAACAAACAGCTGGAGCAGGTAGAACCAATACTCTGGCACTCAAATGGTGCCAGAGTGGAGTTTAAATAGTGGCTGGCAGGAAGTCCTCATGATGAAGTTCCGGTGATCAGTCTCAGCTGATCGCCGGAGAAGCGTCTGGGTTGCCAGGCAACCGAATCGGCGCATCGCGCATGCGCGAGTGCCACGGTCACGTGATCGCGTCCCGTTGCTTAGCAACGGGACGTTCCTTCCGGGCAGAAGGTGTCCGTCTCCGGCACCCAGCGGAGGTGCGGAGGCGGCACCTGACATTGCAGTTCGTGGCACCCTTAGAGTCTCCATCATTTTTTCAAGGCACCCCTCCAAAATAATTACCGAGCAGTCTTGTTTTATAAGTAGTTGGGTCAAAATAGCGTAATAAGTATTTAGGTCAGGACAGAAATAGTACGTTGTTTGCAAAAAATAACACACATTAATCCAAGGGAAAATAATATTTTTTTATATTTTTTTCCATTATATTTCTGTCAAAAAATAATTTACAGCTAATATTAAGAGGAATAAGATCAAGCAAAATAAAACAACATGTACAAAAATCAAACTGCGCCCATTCACGATCACACTGTGCCCTCCTTCATCCACACACTCTGTGCCCTCCTTCATCCACACACTCTGTGCCCTCCTTCATCCACACACTCTGTGCCCCTTTCATCCACACACTCTGTGCCCCTTTCATCCACACACTCTTTGCCATCCTTCATCCACACACACTCTGTGCCTCCGTCATCCACACACTCTGTGCCCTCCTTCATCCACGCACACTCTGTGCCCTCCTTCAACCACACACTCTGTGCCCCCTTCATCCACACACACTCTGTGCCCTCCTTCATCCACACACACTCTGTGCCCTCCTTCATCCACACACACTCTGTGCCCTCCTTCATCCACACACACACTCTGTGCCCTCCTTCATCCACACACACTCTGTGCCCTCCTTCATCCACGCACACTCTGTGCCCTCCTTCATCCATGCACACTCTGTGCCCTCCTTCAACCACACACTCTGTGCCCTGTTCATCCACACACACTCTGTGCCCTCCTTCATCCACACACACTCTGTGCCCTCCTTCATCCACACACACACTCTGTGCCCTCCTTCATCCACACACACTCTGTGCCCCCTTCGTCCACACACTCTGTGCCCTCCTTCACCCACACACTCTGTGCCCTCCTTCACCCACACACTGCCTCTCTTCACCCACACACTGCCTCTCTTCATCCACACACTCTGCCCCTCTTCATCCACACACTCTGCCCCTCTTCATCCTCACACTGTGCCCCTCTTCCTCCTCACACTCTGCCCCTCTTCATCCACACACTCTGCCTCCTTCATCCACACACTCTGCCCCTCTTCATCCTCACTCTGCCCCTCTTCATCCTCACTCTGCCCCTCTTCATCCACACACTCTGCCCCTCTTCATCCACACACTCTGCCCCTCTTCATCCACACAGTCTGCCCCATTTCATCCACACACTCTGCCCCCTCCTTCATTCTTTTGCTACTCTATTGCTGATTCCTATCACCATTACCCCTCCCCTTTCTTTACTTACTATACTTGGCCTTCTTTCTTCTATCTTTTCTTCTGTTTTCTTACCAATCCGGCGGCGCCCGGTACCCAGCATCCATCTCTCCCCTGTGGCTTCTCACTGAATATGTCAGGTGTGACGTCATCACGCCCGATATTCAGTGAGAAGTGAGGAGGGAGAAAGATTCTGGGTCCTGGGCGCCGCCGGATTGGTAAGTATTTTTTAAAAAAAAAAAAAAAAAAATCTGGCCTCGGCGGCACCCCTGTGGCAGCGCCGTGGTACCCCTGGCAGCCATGGCGCACACTTTGGGAATCGCCGCATTCCAGTAAAATTCTGCATTCAGAGTTAGACAAATTGTGTCCCTCTCTCTTACCTGTACTTGCAGTGTAGACTACCTGATATTCTCTCTTGCTTGTTTTTGGAGCATTGTTGTCAGTTGGTTGGTGTCTGAAAACTTGGTGACCTGCATTGAAACTGTGCAACGATTGTATTATAGTGCAAAATGTTAACAAACCCTGAATGATTCAAACACACTCCATTTTGACCAAACAAAACTACCCCTTAGTACAGACATAGACAATAAAATATATGAAAATTCTTTATAATCATATACTAACATCTACCAACCCCTGACAGTCAGCTAATTAACCCCCCTTAGTCAATTAATAATTCCAATGCCCCTGCAGCCTATCCCCCCATGGCCAATTAATAATATTGATTCCCCTGCAGCCTATCTTCCCCCCCATGTCATGATCTCCCACCCTCTCATAGAGAAATATTCATAATCATGCCCCTACAGCCCATTCCTCCTCCCCAACAGAGAATCACAATCATGCACCTGCAGTCTACCCCCCTGAGTCATAATCCACCCCACCTCATAGAGAAAAATAATCATGACACAAACACACGGCAGTTCCTAGCACATCTAGGAAACATTGCTACACAGCAGTGGCAGTAAAGAAAAGTGGTGCAAGATGGAATTTGCCATAACACTCTAACGGTCCCCCAGCCAGCTGCTCCCGATTTTATAAGAACGGGAGAGGCAACTTCCGTGTCACATGGATCATGAAATCAGTTATGGTTCATTTGATCACTCCATCCGTTCCTTGGAAAACTGTGATAATTCTACAGCTAATACATGATGATGAGCGCTGACCCCTTCCCAGGGTGTGTGCTTTTATCAGAACCAGACCAATCCAGGGTGCCAGACAATGCACTAAAAAGAGCCATTCTAATTCACAGCAAAAAGCAAGTTCATCACTGAGCTTCGAATCAGCCTCAATTCCCCAAAAATTATAATATAGTTAGGTAATGTTGATGTAAGGTGCAGATTACAAACACTTTGTGCAATACTGATGAAACAGCAGCAAAGTATTCTTTCTATTTCAATAATGACAATTAGCAATGGAACTCTCCTCTTTGTATGTTACCTATATAACACACTACAATGTGACTGCAGATTTTGAAGACCAAGCCTGCCAGACCTATTATTTCTATTTCAGCAATGACAATTAGCAATGGAGCTCTCCTGAATGTCACTGGAGACTTTGAAGAACACTGCTACCCTCTCCTCTTTCTATTCTACCTATGACGCTGCCCAACTGCACTAGAGACTGCCAAGAACTGTGCTACCCCTTCTGTGTCCCTCTGTGAAATGGTGCTCGATCGCCGTGGAGGGCGGTACTTATAGAATCCAAAACTCGCGAGATCCGACGACGTAACAATGACGTTTTGCCTCGTTTTGAATTCCGAGGGCGTGCAAAACTATCAATCGGATCTGCTAAGATCCGTGTGTTCGGTTCTCGGGGAACCGAGCCTGAGCATCTCTAGTTATAATAGCTGTGGAGAAAGTACAAATCATACGTTGGCAGTCTTAAACATAGAATTTGATGGCAGTATTGGCCCATCTAGTCTGTCCAATTTCTAACCTATGGTATTCTCAAACCCTATTTGATTCTTTATTCTTTGTAAGGATATCCTTATGTCTGTCCCAAGCAAGTTTAAATTGCTCTATTGTATTAGCCTCAACCACCTCTTAATTAATAAAATTACAAATTTAAAGTAACTTGTAGCAAACAATCAGTAATTTGCCATAACACTCTAGCGGTCCCCCAGCCAGCTGCTCCCGATTTTATAAGAACGGGAGAGACAACTTCTGCATCACATGACCTACTCTGTGCAATACAGGGAGGTCTCGCGGAGGAGAAGGGAGTGCACTGTGCAGTCCTTTTGAGGCTGGAGGGCCGCACTATTTCCCTTTGCCCCTCACTGCTCTAATGCATGTTAGACAATGAAAGTATATGTCTGATTGCTTGCTCTGAGTTTTTGCACATATACAATTTGCTAATAGCCTTCAGTGTGCATGATATTGGGGAAAGAAGCGGTCAAGGATTTAACTTTTTTTGGTCCCTCCATGTTTTTGTTGCCCCCTCCATTCCATTTTCCTTACAACACAGAGATTCATGGCGCCACACTCCCCCGAGCATCATCTATCTATGTTTAAGATGAATGTCTTCTACCAGTAATTTAATACAATAATTTTTATGCTGCCAGCGATACACAAGAAAAAAAAAGAGGAAAGATGACAAAAAAAAGGAGCAACATGCCGTTGTAATTCTACCGCCCTGTACCTGAGCCTCTGAGGAATTACCTTACATCTGGGCAAGGTTGGGTGGTCAATTATAGAAAAGAGAGTAAAGTGTTAGTAAGAACAAATCAATCTTGTTTCAGGAGGATTTTGAAAGAAAATGACTAAGGAGAAAGATGTCAGTGTAGAAAACTAGTTTCATTATGAATAAATCTTTTACAGGCCTCCCCTCATTAACCCTAATGCTACAAGTCATTACTCACATTCCCTGGCTGTTCAATTTGCATAATACGGCAACCTGTAGAAAAATGACATCTCCAGATATGACCCAACGGACAGTTTTAAAGGGGATATTTGACACAGAAATTTTCCTCGGAGGAAATGCTGCAAATATGGGGTACCCGGGGGACCCAAGGAATGTGCTGGGGGGCCACAGGCAGTTGCAAGCACTTAGGGAGAGTGGAAGTGGACTGAGTCATTTCCTGAAAATAGCTGCTTAATCTAACGAAGGGAGCCTGCAGGACAAGGTCCGCATGTATTTATACTGCAGCTGGGTTTCTGCTATAAAAATGAAAAAGACACAGTGACTAGACAGGAAAGAGGAGCAGAGAGGCTCTCTTGCAAAAAGTAAGGAAAGATTCTCAGTTGTATAAGTATAATCTACACAGGCAGAAAAACAAGAAGCAGACAGCTACAAGAGACTACAATGCAGTTGTCTACGATCCCCAACTGAAGGGGGCATTCTGAGTAGACTTCAGCCCTGTTTGCTGCCTTCATTTGCTTATTACTTTTGTATTTGGTAACATGAATTCTAGTATTATCATCATCACTATTTATTTATATAGCGCCACTAATTCCGCAGCGCTGTACAGAAAACTCAGTCACATCAGTCCCTGCCCCATTGGGGCTTACAGTCTAAATTGCTTAACACACACACAGACAGACTAGGATCAATTTTTTTTATAGCAGCCAATTAAGCTACCAGTATGTTTTTGGAGTGTGGGAGGAAACCGGAGCACCCTGAGGAAACACACGCAAACACGGGGAGAACATACAAACTCCACACAGATAAGGCCATACGGTTGAGAATCAAACTCATGACCCCAGCGTTGTGAGGCAGAAGTGCTAACCACTTAGCCAACGTGCTGCCCTACATTCCTAAAAATAATAATAATATTCCTTTTATCCAACTTGGGTTTGCTCTTTATATATATATATATTGCCCTAGCCTTATAGAGTTAGTGTATATTTCCTAAAACTTATATTCCTTAAAGCTACACTACCACCTACACATAAAATTTTACCAACATTTATTCCCTAGCTACATTAAGCATTTTTATCCCGCCACTTCTGTAATGTAGAACCGTCAAATCAATTCAGTTTGTCCCTCTAAAATGGCAAGAGATGGATGTGAGCTGGAGAACCAATCACAAGCTGCAATCTCTTGCTTTGTAGCTCGTGATTGGTCCTCCCGCTCACATCCCACCGTCTCTGGTTTTCTATCGGGACTGTGATAACAAAGGCCTCATTTAGCATCACCATGGGCTCCAACTAGGGGAGGTGGGAGGTTAGTAAAATGTAATATGTAGGTGGTAGTGCAGCTTTAAAAGGACAAAAAAACATGTGGAAACATTTGCAAAGAAATGCTTTGAGTCATGGAAAATATAGAATAATAATTATAATGGAAACATATTTTTTGCAATTTTATGTGCACAAAAATTAGACCTTAGAAATGTTGACTTTGGACAGCAAGAAGCATAGGAAAGGAAGAGACAAAACAACAGCACACTAAAACTTCAAGGCCAATGTGACCAAGAGCTATAGCAGGTGTCACAACTCTGATACAAAAGGTACCTGCTAACGTTGACGCAACTCATGTAGAAGGTGCGCAGTGTAACGTGCCCCTGGTCTTCTCCAGGAACCCCCACAAGGAGGTATGGGTTTTGCCGCAGGAGACGTGTGGACCGCGGTCCTTTACTGAGCCGTATAGCGAGGTAAGCGAGAGAGTAGTCAGGTAAGCCGGTTCTGTAACTTACTGACAGCAGAGGTACACAGGGAAGAATCCAGAAGAAAGGTCAGACAAGTCAGGTTGGTAAATTCCAGTAATGGTCAATGCATAGGGAGAATCCAATAGGGTGGCCAAGATGAAGGTTCCGGGGGAGCACAAAAGCCGTGGTAGGATGAGATCTTTTGAGGGTATTCATAGTGACAGAGATGAGAAGCTCGGAAGTAGCCTTGGAATAAGGAGCAGATGCAGAATCTCCTAATGCGGCCTCCCCTGTCCTGTCTATGAGGAAGAGTTTCCCAGTCTCTTTGGACAGACATGGAGAAGATGACCAGGATCAGCACAATACGGACAGAGACATTGCTTGAATCGTCTCTCCCATTCCTCAGAGGACAAACGGGAACATCCAATTTGCATAGGTTCCTCTGGGGGTGTCAGCAGATTCTGAAACGGGTGCCAGCCGTGAAACAAAACATCTGAAGGAAAATCGTTCCTGTGTTCGCTCTCGATAGCGCAAGTCCACTCTAACACATAGTGATAGCGTGTCAAGATCTGAAGGTAGTTCCCTGGAAACAAGCTCATCCATGATTTAATCTGCCAATCCTTGCCAGAAGGTTGCTACCAAGGCCTCATTGTTCCACTTTAACTCAGATGCCAGTGTACGGAACTGTACTGCGTATTGTCCTACAGTGAGATTACCCTGGCGAAGGTTTAATAGACCAGAAGCTGCTGAAGATACTCTCCCAGGTTCATCAAAAACCCTCCTGAAGATTCAATGAAGGATGCAGAATTTTCAAGAAGAGGATCATCACGCTCCCAGAGTGGGGAGGCCCAGGCAAGAGCTTGGCCACTCAAAAGAGAAATTATGACGGCTACCCTTGTCCGCTCCGAAGGGAAAGCACCAGGATTGCATTCAAATTCTATAGCACATTGGTTCCAAAAGTGTCTGCACTTTTTAGGGTCTCCATCAAACTTTTCCCTTGGCGAAATATGCAGACTGGAGGAGAAGGAAGTGGAGGCTATGTGTCACAACTCTGATACAAAAGTTACCGGCTAACGTTGACGCAGCTCAAGTAGAAGGTGCGGAGATTAACGCGCCCCCTTGTCTTCTCCAGGAACACCCGCAAAGAGGTATGGGTTTTTTCCGCAGGAGACACGCATGTCACGGTCCTTTACTAAGCCGTATAGCGAGGTACGAGAGAGAGTAGTCAGGTAAGCCGGTTCTGTAGCGTGCTGACAGCGGACGTACACAGGGAAGAATCCAGAAGAAAGGTCAGACAAGCCAGGTCGGTAAATTCCAGCAATGGCCAATGCACAGGAAGAATCCAATAGAATGGTCAGACAAGCCAGGTCAATAAGGAAACAATGGAAAACAAGGAATAGTCAGAACAAGCCAAATAACACACAGGAACGCTGGAGCAGGATGACCCAATTCTATGGCACCAGCATGGTGTCAGAGTCAGCCTTAAATAGTGTTAGTAGCCAATGAGGTGCCGGCGGCGTGATGTCATTGGCCGCAGCTGGGGATCCGAATAGCGTCCCGTTACCTGGCAACGGGATGCGCATGAGCAGAGTAGCCAGTGGTCATGCCGGAAGTATCATGTCTGGTTGCCTGTAGACGTGCTCAGGCTCGGTTCCCTGAGAATCGAACACAACTGAACTTAGCAGATCCGAGTACCGAGCCGAGCCGGCTCAGAACTTTTGAGCGCCCTCCGATTTGAAAACGAGGCAAAACGTCATTGTTACATCGTCGGATCTTGCGAGCTTTGGATTCTAGAAGGAGCACAGTTCTTGGCAGTCTCTAGTGCAGTTGGGCAGCGTCATAGGTAGAAAAGAAAGAGCAGGGGTAGCAGTGTTCTTCAAAGTCTCCAGTGACATTCAGGAGAGCTCCATTGCTCCATTGCTAATTGTAATTGCTGAAATAGAAATAATAGGTCTGGCAGGCTTTGGTCTTCTAAATCTGCAGTCACGTTTGATAATGTATTTTATATGAAATGCAGTGTACCTTTAAGAATGTTTCACAATTTAATATGCTCAGGGATATATGTATATATTTTAGAATTTGTAAGAAGTTTTGCAGAGGATATTAGAAGCAGAAGTAAAGATGGTATTTGTAGAAGTAGCTGATTACAAATAATGTTGCTACCTTCAAACTCCTTTGAAAATTGTACCATAATTACAACCGCAGGCTTGTCAGGAAACTGATCTTGTGATTCATCAACTGTTTTTGCACATCAACAAGTTCTTCAGAAGTATTATAAAAATATGAACCTGGTATGCATTAAAAAGAACAAATTCTATACAGAAGAGATGGTGTTGTGTATATTATGTTCTCCGATCAATTGTAATGCATGTATGCAGGAAGATTTCCTTTGATTGTGTATAAGCTCGGCATCAATCCATGGATAGCATACGTTGGATTTGACACATTGTACTGTGTTATATAGGTAAAACACAAAGAGGAGAGCTCCATTGCTCCATTGCTAATTGTCATTGCTGAAATAGAAATAATAGGTCTGGCAGGCTTGTTTATCTAAATCTGCAGTCACATTTTACTGTTTTATATAGGTAAAACACAAAGAGGAGAGCTCCATTGCTCCATTGTTAATTTTCATTGCTGAAATAGAAATAATAGGGCTGGCAGGCTTGTTTATCTAAATCTGCAGTCATATTTTACTGTTTTATATAGGTAAAACACAAAGAGGAGAGCTCCATTGCTCCATTGTTAATTTTCATTGCTGAAATAGAAATAATAGGGCTGGCAATCTTGGTCTAAATCTGCAGTTACATTTTACTCTACCATAGCTCACTCAGAAGCAAGAGAGGTGGCAGGGTGTCACTCACCGGACTGTGATTGCTACTTCTAAGGTAGCTAGGAACCGTGTCCGTCCATTATTATGAGGTACTGCGCATGTGCAGTCCCTTCTAACCTTCAGTTCTGTTCCTTTAACTTAATTGGCTGATCAGGCTACACTCCCTATATTAAGCACCTGTGGTCAATACCACGTTGCCTGATCTTGGAGTCTCATTCCTCATGAGTCTCTGAAGGTGTTCCAGTGCCTCCTCGTGTGTTCAGCTTATGCTGATTCCTGTTTGCCGTTTGTGGTTTCCAGACCACTTCTACTCCTCGTGTTCCTAGTGACTTCAGCAGCTGATTCCTATCCGCTGCCTCCGTGTATCTACAGTTACAGATTACTGCAAACTCTCCTGTGTTTCATCGTGACTCCAGCAGCTGATTCCTATCCGCTGCCTCCGTATATCTACAGTTACAGATTACTTCAAACTCTCCTGTGTTTCATCGTGACTCCAGCAGCTGATTCCTATCCGCTGCCTCCGTGTGTCTAACAAGTTACAGATCTCTCCAACTCTCCGGTGTTACATCGCTACGGTTCCAGCTGATTCCTGTTAGCTACTTCAGCGTGTCTACAGAGTCCTGCTCGTCTCAGCGCTCCAGTCTGCATTCTACCTGCCGTCAGCTGACCCGCTGCCTACTGCTTCTACAGTGTGTCCATTTGTGTCAACTTGCCTGTTAGCATCGAGTCTACGCTCCTCGGCTTCCAGCTCTGCTACATCGCTTCAGCTCTCCCGTGGTCTCCTGCTGTTCAATTCGATATACTACTGCTTCCTGAGTATTTTGTCGTCCTTGCTGGCCTACCTACAGTGCGCTGCACCTACCTTCCGCTTCCATTCTGCAAGGACTTCTCATCTGGTCAGTTCCCTGCCGCTCAGGTATCCCTGCAGCTATCTCTAAAAGCCTGCTCATCTGAACCACGGTATGCATACTTCTCATTGACTGTGCTGGTGTATTGCATATCCATCTGGACTGAGTTGTTCTCCTCCGGAGTTTCCATCCTCTGAGACTATTGCTATTATTGACTGTGTTTCCTTTTGCTGGACTATTCTAGTGACTTTGTTTATCTGTGCAGTGCTGTTCATTCATTATTATTATTGTGTGCAGTTCAACGTGGGATCAAGTTCAGTGTACCCGTGTAGACTCTGCATTGCATTTATCTCCTCGTGTCCTTCCTCACATATATATTCAGTGGTACAACTTGCTAGAGGCAGACCACTGATTCCTGTTTCCCTGTGTCACCAGTTGCATATATCCTCTCACATAAGCAGTGGTACAACTTGCTACACGCAGACCACTGACTTCCCCGTTACCTTCACCTGGATTCCATTCCTTCACTACAGACAGCGGTACAACTTGCTATACGCAGACCGCTGACTTCCACCTCCTT
This sequence comes from Mixophyes fleayi, assembly GCF_038048845.1. Lineage (NCBI taxonomy): Eukaryota > Metazoa > Chordata > Amphibia > Anura > Limnodynastidae > Mixophyes > Mixophyes fleayi. Next base: position 111,805,462 of record NC_134410.1, read on the forward strand.
ATTACTCCTGGACATTCTTTCTCACTATAGCAGTGGTACAACTTGCCGTGCGCAGACCACTGACTACCCCCACGTGTCCTTGTCCATCCGGATCCTCGTGTTCAGTTACCTATTGTTTACCAGTGCTGCTAGTCATAGACTTTCTGAGCATTCTCTAACCATCTGCTGTTTCCAGTTCCATTATCACCCTGCCACCAGAGTATCATATACCAACTCTACTGCTCTGATAAGACCATCAGCGGGTGATACTGGGTAAAGACTCCTAGTGCCCGTGACACAGGGTTCAGTGCTGAAACATTAATTGTAATAATAGGGCTGTCAGTGTTCTTAAAAGTCTCCAGTGACATTCTACTGTGCCATAGCTCATACAGAAACAGGAGGGGTGGCATTGTTCTTGTCACTCTCCAGTCTCAGTCATAATGATACTAATCCCTCTACCTCATGTGCTAAAGTCTATGTTCAAGTGCATAGTGGTTTTAAGTCAGGGAAACAAAAATGTAAATAAAAAGCTTGTACCTTTTATAAAGAAAAAAACTCCTCTCTAATAAAAGTGAAAGTTTACTGTAGAAAAACATAAAATTGCCAACATTACATTCTACCCAAAATATTACCAAGCATACCAGCATCAGCTAGCTCCCTTCTCTCAGCTAGATCTCAGCACCTGCAATTTACACTGTCATCATATTCACTCTCATCAGTGTGTACATCATCCTCATACAATACTAATTCATCCCCGCTGGAATCCACCATCACAGAAGTCTGTGTACTTTGATGTAATTGCCGGTAATGGCCTTCCTCATGGAATTTGTAGTTCATTTTACGGAAGAGCTGTCACGATTTTTGGGCAATTCTTTTAGACCAGACCAAATGTCAAAATATTGTGCAGACTCATCTGCATCACCACTGGGTGTCTTGGGAAAGCTAAGTTTTTTTCTATTCTTTTTGCAGCTGCTGCATTCTCCTACATGCTGTTGCAGAATCCCAAAAATGACCCTAAATATTTCGGGACACCGACAGCATCTGCTGCATGTCATTGTCATTTTTTTAAAAGTTCTGTATCACCAAGTTGATTGTGTTTGCAAAACAGGGAATGTGATGGAATTCCCCCCACTGTAATGCTCTAACAATATTGGTGGCGTTATCAGAAATAACATATCCTCAGGAGAATCCAAGCAGGATAAGCCAAAACATGAAGTTAATACAGATCTGAAACCAAAACCAAAACCAGAACACAGGGGTCAGTGAACATCTCTAGTTGCCTGGCAACCAGACGCGGCGGGAGAAGTGGCAGGCAGCCGTCCCGAAGGAGCGGAGGGACGGTGCCTGACAGCAGGCCATGACAGAGCAATACTTGTCTTCTCCCATACTTTCCAGCAGTCCTGATTAACACAGGTCTGTCTATATTTCTTGAAGAAGAATGAATGCAAGTATGAATAGCTGGTTTTAGTATATGCCATAATCAGACTGATCTATACATGAGTGTAAAATCTCCTTCTTCTTTTATTTCATCCTTCTCCTTGGTCTGCTCCCTTTGATCCATTTGTTCCAAGAAACCATTTGATTCAGTTCACGGTAAAAGAACGCTAAAACTAAATTAAGGGTTAAACTCCACTCTGCTAATGAAACTGCACTTTAAGCAGAGAAATGCGTTAAGCTTTAACATTTTGGCAATGAATATCTAATCCTTGTGAGCAGTTTGATTTATTCTGTTGGACACAAGCAGACTTTCCATCCCCTGGAGAAATGTGACCTTTATCACATCTGTTGCTTTGAGTGCAGCTAATTTACCAGAGGCACACTTGTTGTTCTGCAATACACCACCACTGAGCTGTGTCTTGCTGGTTCTGCTATTCTGCAGTATACCACTCTTGTACTATATCTTGTTGGTTCCGTGTTTCTGCAGTACAGCACCACGGAACACTATGTACTCTGCCTCTCTGCTCAGGGTATTGCATCGGGACTATATGTTCCATATATATTGATACATCAAATCTGTGTCCCCTCTGCTCCCATTAAAAATGCATTATATTGAATTGATATGAGCATCCCATATATATATTACTGGATTTTAACTGCAAATATATTAGATAGATATGCTGATCTCTGTGTTAAATGTTTTTTTTTTTACTAGGGTTTCTTACTGTTATATGTTAACATAAGGTGCAATATAGCACTGCTATTTTTTGTCTTATTTCTAGTATCTCATGTAAGAAATTGCAGAATCTCTATTTGACAAGAGCTTTTTACCTGTATAAAGACAATAGTTTGAATTACATCTTTATATTTACTGCTATGCAGTGCTTTTTTTTGTAAGAAAAAAGGTGCCGGAACTCACATCTCGTTAATCTTTTATTAAAAAAAGACCTTTTGTACTGATGTTATACGACTTATTGAGCCACTCTACAATGTGTTACGCCGTGATTAGTGTATACAAACTGTACAATGGTTCCTTACAAACACCTCTGTGCTAGATAATCAAATACCTCTCACCAAGCACCGTGCCCGCAGGGCCCGTGCAAGGTTGCTCCGCACCCTAGGCAAATCTTCAGCCTAACGCCCCTCATCCCCCCAATACTCCCTTCCTTCCCCTTCACACATTTGACAATTGTAAAATAAAAATAATAACTCTTACCTCCTCCGGGCTGGCTGGCAAGGCTGCAGTCCAGATGTACTGATGTCTAAAGCGGAATGCTGTCCAGTCTTCACTGCTGCCCAGGAGCAAACGCAGGAAATCTAGAGGGGAGGCCACAAAGGTTAGATTTAATAATACAAAACAAAACAACTGGACATCACTCACCTGTTACACACTGACATGTCCCCTGCTGCCCACCAACTTTTCTCACAAATGCCCACTAGCTATTCTCACCCCTATTCTGCCCCCTTCATTTTTGTGTAGCCAACTCTTTCTGCCCTCCTCGTTTTTGTGTAGCCCTCTCTTTCTGCCCTCCTCATTTTTGTGTAGCCCTCTCTTTCTGCCCTCCTCATTTTTGTGTAGCCCTCTCTTTCTGCCCTCCTCATTTTTGTGTAGCCCTCTTTTTCTTCCCCCCTCATTCTTCTGTAGCCCTCTTTTTCTGCTGCCCCCTTCATTTTTCTGTAGCCCTCTCTTTCTGCCCCCTTCATTTTTCTGTAGCCCTCTCTTTCTGCCCCCTTCATTTTTCTGTAGCCCTCTCTTTCTGCCCCCTTCAATTTCTGTAGCCCTCTCTTTCTTCCCCCTTTATTTTTCTGTAGCCCTCTCTTTCTGCCCCCTTCATTTTCTGTAGCCCTCTCTCTCTGCCCCCTTCGTTTTTCTGTAGGCCTCTCTTTCTGCCCCATTTGTTTTTCTGTAGCCCTCCCTTTCTGCCCCCCTCATTTTTCTGTAGCCCTCTTTCTGCCCCTTTGTTTTTCTCTAGTCCTCTCTTTCTGCCACCCTCGTTTTGTGTAGCCCTCTCTTTCTGCCCTCTTCATTTTCTGTAGCCCTCTCTTTCTGCCCTCTTCATTTTCTGTAGCCCTCTCTTTCTGCCCCCCTCGTTTTTCTGTAGCCCTCTCTTTCTGCCTCCCTCATTTTTCTGTAGCCCTCTCTTTCTGCTCCCCTTGTTTTTCTGTAGACCTCTCTTTCTGCGCCCCCCCCCCCCCCCCCCCCCCCCGCTTTCTGTAGTCTGTACTTACCTTCTATGCTTCTTTTCTCGCTTCTCTGCTTTATAGCGGCTCCTCTCACTGGCAGCGTCCTGACATCACGACGCTGCTGGAGCCGGAAGCAGGACACAAACTAAGATGCAGTACTGCACTGTAGCAGCACCGCAGACCAAAAAAAAAAGTTAAAAATGTAATTGAAACCCCTTGAAAAAAAGGTGCGGAACGCCGCCCGGAGTGTTCTATGAGAAAAAAAGCCCGGCTGCTATGTAATGTATGTGGCTCTATGGGGTCTATGCATCAAGCATATTTGACACATAAAAGATGCGGAAACTACTATTTCCGCATCTTTTAAATATGTTTGCTATGCATTACATGCCTAACGGAGGAGATTTCACAGAAATCTCCTCTGTTTAGGCTAATACCGTTCAGCATTTCAGTCCCCATAGATTACTATGGGGACTGCGATGTTCTGCAATGCATGAATCTTTGATCAGCTTTGCATTGCGCAATCAGGTAACGCCATCCTGAGATGGCATTACCTGTTATTTCCTATGGAATTCTGCTGAAGCCTCTCTGACTCCAAGAGTAGCCCCAATGAGCATAAATATGCAACACTGCGATTTGCAGCGATGAATATTTAGCTGTACTGTATCTTATTGCTGCATAGACCACTAAGTATGGTAAATAGCTGCTTTAATATTGGTGGAAAATAATGAATCTGTCTTGCAATTGTCATACACACATTCCACATCAGTAACTACAATTGCCACTACCTTATGCATTAATTTGTTCCCCATACCCCTTAGATTGTAAGCTCATTTGACCAGGGTCATCTTTATCTTCTATTTAATATCATTGTATGTAATTTGCATGTGTCATGATCCTCTCAATATACTGCGCTACATAATATGTTGAAACTTTATAAATAATAATAATAATAATAATCAGCAACATTTTTCTGTGTTTTTATTTTTCCCCCTTAACCTTAAGGAGTCAGCATTGCAGACTTTTGTGAGACAGCCATAACTAGTGCCCATTCACAAACATATGTCCTAGTACATTCATTGTGTAGACCAGTGATTCCCAATCAGTGTCACATTACCAGGCAACATGTGTCATAATATGTTTGCATCAAAAGGGAGAAAGTCTTAAAATAAGCAAAAATCAGCCACAACAATAAAACCACTGACAAGTGAAGTGAATAACATTGATTATCTTGTTACAATGGCACCTGCCAAGGGGTGGTATATATTAGGAAGCAAGTGAACAATCAGTTCTGGAAGTTTGACAAGGATTAAATTGTGATGGCTAGATGACTGGGTCAGAGCATCTCCAAAACGGCAGATCTTGTGGGGTGTTCCCGCTATGCAGTGGTTAGTAGCTACCAAAAGTGGTCCAAGGAAGGACAACCGGTGAACTGGTGACAAGGTCATTGGCGCCCAAGGCTCATTGATGGGAAGTGAAGGCTACCGCATCTGGTTCAATCCCACCAAAGAGCTACTGCAGCACAAATTGCTGAAAAAATTAATTCAGGCTATGATAGAAACACACAGTGCAGTCAGAGTGCCCATGCTGTCCCCTGTCCACCACCAAAAGCGTCTACAATGGGCACGTGAGCGCCAGAACTGGACCATGGAGCAAGGGAAGAAAGTGACCTGGTCTGATGAATCATGACTTCTTTCACATCATGTGGACAGCCTGGAGCGTGTGCATCGTCTAACGGGGGTAAGAGATGGCACCAGGAGGCACTCTGGGAGGAAGGCAAGCTGGGGGAGCCATTGTGATGCTCTGGGCAATGTTCTGCTTTGAATCCTTGAGCCTTGGCATTCATGTGAATGCTACTTTGACCACTACCACCTACCTAAACATTGTTGCAGACCAAGTACACCCTTCATGGCAACAATATTCCCTGAGGGAGGCGGCCTCTTTCAGCAGGATAATGCGCCCTGATACACTGCAAAAATTGTTCAGGAATGGTTTAAGGAACATGACAAAGAGTTCAAGGTGTTGACTTGGCCTCTAAATTCCCCAGATTTCAATCCGATGAAGCATAATAAACCACAGTGCAAAGATAAAACATTCAATAGAAATATAATACTGGTGGCGCATATATACGTAAATGATAATAATATTTAGCAATAATATTAACAGGAATAATGAACACCGGGGGGTAAATGTATCAATGTGCGATTTTGCCAGCGTGTTAAAATCGCGGCAGGACGCGGGTTATAACCCGCGATTTTAGTGAAAAAAAACAGAAATGTATCAAGCTGCGATTCTGACCCTGATCTTCAAAATGGCTGGTCATCTCTGGCGATTTGCTGCGATGTAAACACTCCTGTGTTTAGCTAACTCTCCTGTGTTGTAGCAGCGAGTTGTCAAACACATCACTGTTCCACTGCCTGTCATACAGCTCCGGCAGCTGTCAAAACAGTAAAGAACAGATAAAAGTAAAAAAAAAAAAAAAAAGCGTGGGGTCCCCCCTCTATTCCTGCTTAACCCTAGTGCTGCCTGACTACTGCTGGTTCCGTGAAAATCGGGGAAAAAATTTGCGTGGGGTCCCCGCGATTTTCACTTAACCAGCACTAGGCAAACCAGCCAGGGTTGGCGGCACTATAGCAGTGGGACACGCAACAGGGGTCCCTCTGCCATAATGACTAACCAACCCTAGACTGTTCAGCGCTGGGCTGGATTCCCTAGGGAGTGGGGTCCGCCAAAAAAAGCGAGCGGGCCCCCCCTCCCTAGAGAGAACCAGCCCAGTGCTGATAGCACTAGGGCTCTTCCTACTACCGGCGATAAAGTATAAAAATAACAAACGGATGCAATTTTGTTTTGTGGAACTACAAGTGCCAGCCAGCCAGCCAGGTTTCCCAAAATAGTGTGGCCATGCTGCTGCTTGTATAACTACAAGCACCAGCATACCCACGGCAGCCAGGGCATGTTGGCACTCGGAGAACCACAAGTGCCAACATGCCCTGACATCCCTGGCTGGCTGGGACCTGTAGTTCCACAAAAAAAAATGTTAAAAAAAACACAGCACCCTCAGTACAACCACACACATTTAATAAAAATAAAAAACCCACAATAAACACAGTAACCACCCTCATTTACACCATATACATCTATTAAAAATAATAAAACCCCAAATACTCACCAATGAAGTCTTCTTTCTGTACCAAATTGTCCTTGCTTGCCCCAGTCCCACATTATTTATACCTTCCAAATGTCCAGGCTTGAAAAAAGGTCCAAAAGAATTTGTAAATCCAAATGTTCAGGCTTGCCCCAGTCCCACATTATTTATACCATCCAAAAGTTCTGGCTTGAAAAATCTCTTCTTGCCTTCGCCCAGGAGGGGCCCCTTGTTGCTAATAGTCTTCTTTTCTTCGGCCAGAAGGGCCCCATATTTGTACATCCCGAATCTTAGTTCATTGCGCATGTGCTACGCTACTTGCCTAAGCTCTATTTTCCCCAATAGTGTGGGAAAATCACATAATACAGTACATAGACCTACGTTCATTGCGTAACGGACCTCCTACTAGGTAGGAGGTGTTTGCGGCGGCTCCAGCTTTTTTTGTTTTTCTTCAAGCGAGTCTAAAGATTCAGGATGTACAAATATGGGGCCCTTCTGGCCGAAGAAAAGAAGACTACTGCATCTGTCTAATTTGGTGTCAGAGAGGGGTATATTTACTAAACTGCGGGTTTGAAAAATTGGAGATTTTGCCTATAGCGACCAATCAGATTCTAGCTGTCATTTTGTTGCATGTACTAAATAAATGACAGCTAGAATCTGATTGGTTGCTATAGCTAACATCTCCACTTTTTGAAACCCGCAGTTTAGTAAATATACCCCATAGACTCTTAAACAGTCCTTTAACTAGAGTGATTCTCTCTTTGGGATAGAGCAGCGGTTCTCCAGTGCAGCTACTGAAAGTATGTGGTTATGACTTGGCAATTTTAGAATGATTCTCTTTTTTTGGCAAGTTGATCCAGATCACGAGTGCTCCTAGTTGAGCAACAAGAAACAGTACACTTTATTCATTGTTTAGTTGTTAATCACTACATTCTATCCTGTTTACAATAATGCTCACGTATCACTGCTCTATGATCCATTGGGAATGATTTACTAATGCTTGCATCTTTTGAAGGGTTATCATATTCGAGCTTCCCTATGTAGGCAAAAGTATGAGCTATTTGGTCTGTACAGTATAGAAGGCGTTAACAGGATGCAAGTAACTTGTACACAGTGATGAGACATCTTGTGTGAGGATCAAGGAGATGGCACTTTCTGCTAATTGCACTCATAATCACAGATTTTAATCAGCTGCAATAAACATTCATGAAATAAAATAAACAAAATGTGACATATTACCCATGTAGTGTTGATTTTTATGGTAACTAAGAGTTATTTTCCCACACTGTTACCAATAGAACAAGTAACACTTATCATGATTTCTTGGCTACATGTAAATGATTGGATGTATTCATTAAGGAAAATGAAGGTATGACAGCCAACACCCTTTAGATCTTGCCTTGAGCAAGCTGGACTTCTGTGCTGCATCTATCCCTTTGCAGCCACTGCATTAGGTCTCAGCCATGAACACTGTGGTGGTCCTGTAGAGTTGGAAGCCAATTGCATTTTTTACTTCTGCGCTGAAAGCACTAATTTTGAAAGTAATGCTTTGCGTGCATGCGCAGAAGCAAAAAAGCCAAAAATGCAGTTTGTGTCCAACTTTTATATAAAAGGCTAAATTATTATTCCTGATACAAAATAAGCTGCAAACCCTCCACAATCTGTGATGATGATTTAGTAAAAGAAACAGCGCTACCTCCTGGTAAATATGAAACTTTAATGCTGCCAAAGCAGTGGGTAGTTCTCCACCCCTACCCAAATTTCAGATGTAAATTAGAAAATCCTGTTCCATGGTGCAAAATTATTATTTTTTTCTCTGAATATGTTCGCTATACAATATATAGTTAGATTTGTTTATTGTATCAGTAAATTAAAAGACATTGTGTAAGCAGACTGTATAATATTATATCATTCCTGCTCCTTAACAATTGTAGCAAACAAGTGTTACACTGTACAACCAAAGACAAATATCTTGAAATAAAGACCCAGTAATGCTTATATTAGATGCAGAATCCTTTCTGTCCAATCATCATCATCTTTATCAACATTCATTTATTTATATAGCGCCAGCAGATTCCATAGCACTTTTCAATTGGGAACAAACATTAATAAAACAATACTGGGTAATACAGACAGACAGAGAGGTAAGAGGGCTCTGCTCCTAAGTCCTAACATCTAAGGAAAGATCTTTCTGATACTTGATGGTAAAGTCTCATTATGGTAATTCCACGATTCTTGCCCGTATATCCCTATGTCTCAGCACCGATATATTGAACTTCTGTGAAATTCATTCCGATATGTCATAGCCCTTCAAGTATAGGGTGACAGTTCAGTACCTTATGAACTGACAATTTGCGATTTTTCTTACCCTACCAGCGTTCCTAGCACGGTGTCTCCGGTCCCCTCAGTGTGTCCTAGGTCTCACATGTGCATGGGTGGATTACCCTGAGAGGTACTCCGTTGGGAGAAATGTAATCTTCCTAGGTCAAGCTAATTAGGGAAAAAACTTCCAAGTTGTGCTGGCTCCAGAAATAACTCCATGTAGTGGCTGTAGCTTAGTTGACATACACGCTTTGTTTCATGATGGGGGAAAATAGTTAACAATATGATAGATCTGAATGATGAAAATAACCAACGCGTTTCACCTGTGCTCAGGCTTCCTCAGGGATAAACATGTGTATGGTATTCGGTAGATCATACCTCGTGCTTCCATCTTGAAGCAGAGAATCATCTATTCTTTTCAATTTGAATTAAACATTGCAGACTTAATAAAAGTATCTCAATTGTCTGTAGATAGACCTGATGATAAGACCACTTCCTTTACACAGAATGTTGCATATAAATAAAAGTGTAAACAGAAATTCTTATAGTAGATTGAGTAATGTATTTTTGGTATTAGTCATAATAAAGTCATGGCATAACCATAAACTTGGTTATTGCTTAGTCACCTAAACCTAGCTTCTACAATTACTTTTGGTAAGTCAGTTTTAATTTCTAATCACTGTAATAATATCTTAGCGTACTAAGTAAATATTAAGGGTGTGCACTTTTGGTGTTTTGGGTTTTGGGTTCTGATTAACTTGAGGTTTTGGGTTCTGATTTGTTTTGCCAAAACACCCCACAAAAGGTTTTGGTTCTGATTTTGGGTTTTGGGTTCTGATTTTTTTTAAAAAAAGCATAAAAAGTGCTAAAATCCATATTTCGGGTTTTTTTTTCACTCCTACACTATTATTAACCTCAATAACATTCATTTCCACTAATTTCCAGTCTATTGTGAACACCTCACACCTCACAATATTGTTTTTAGTCCAAAAGGTTGCACCGAGGTAGCTGGATGTCTAAGCAAAGCGACAAAAGTCGGCGGCACAAACACGTGGCCCATCGTAGGTGGCTGTGTAGGCTTGAATGGCCTTTTTCTGCTCCTCCATCCTCTGCAGCATATAGAGGGTGGAGTTCAAGCGCGTCACTACCTCTTGTTTTTGTTGATGGAAGGGCATGTTCATGCTTTTTTGATGTAGCAGGAACAGTAAACGTAATTTAATATCTGATACTAATATTTCTTCACTGCAGGAACAGTGAACATACTTTAATATCTGATACTAATATTTATGCACTGCAGGAACAGTGAACGTACTTTAATATCTGATACTAATATTTATGCACTGCAGGAACAGTGAATGTACTTTAATATCTGATACTAATATTTCTGCACTGCAGGAACAGTGAACGTAGTTTAATATCTGATACTAAGATTTCTGGACTGTGTAGTGGAGTGGCCTCAGTACCCAATTTGGTACCGGGGCCACAATACCTCCTTCAACTTGTCTAAATTCCACTGCACAGATGGCTGCTCCTCCATCCTCTGCAGCATATAGAGGGTGGAGTTCAAGTGCGTCACTACCTCTTGTTTTTGTTGATGGCAGGGCATGTTCATGCTTTTTTGATGTAGCAGGAACAGTGAAAGTAGTTTAATATCTGATACTAAGATTTCTGGACTGCGTAGTGGAGTGGCCCCGGTACCCAATTTGGTATCGGGGCCACAATACTTCCTTCAACTGTCTAAATTCCACTGCACAGATGGCGGACACCGGATGCACGTCTAACACCAACATAGCAGTTAAAGTCGCAGTTATCCGCTTTGCCATAGGATGACTACTGTCGTACTTCGTGCTCATGGCAAACGACTGTTGGACGGTCACATAATGCCAAAAAAAGAGTAGCAAGATGGAATTGTCCTTGGGCCCTCCCACCCACCCTGATGTTGTTGAAAAAGGACATGCGTACTTTAACAAACCAATCATTTCAGCGACAGGGCCTACAAAACTGTGGCTGAAATGATTGGTTTGTTTGGACCCCCACAAAACGAGCTGGCAAAGAAAAAAAAGAGTAGCAAGATGGAATTGTCCTTGGGCCCTCCCATCCACCCTTATGTTGTTGAAATAGGACATGCACACTTTAACAAACCAATCATTTCAGCAACAGGGCCTACCAAACTACTGTGGCTGAAATGATTGGTTTGTTTGGGCCCCCACACAAAAAAAACTGTTCATCTCTCCCTGTACAAACTAAACTGGCTCTACTGAGGCAAGATGTCGTCCTCATCCTCATCCTCTGATTCCTCGCCCCCTTCAGTGTGTACTTCCTCATCCTCACACATTATCAATTTGTCCCCGCTGGACTCCACAACCACAGGTCCCTCTGTAGTCTCTGGAGGGCAGTGCTGTTCTTGATTGAGGAATTGATAATTCATTTTTATGAACATCATTTTTTCAACGTTTTGCGGAAGCAACCTCCTTCGCCACTCACTGACCAGGTTCCCCGCTGCACTAAAAACTCTTTCCGAGTACACACTGGAGGGGGGACAACTCAGGTAAAATAGAGCCAGTTTGTACAGGGGCTTCCAAACTGGCTTTTTTTTCCTGCCAGTAAGAATATGGACTGTCTGACATGTCTACTTGGATGGTGTCAGCAAAGTAATCCTCCACCATTTTTTCAATTGTGACAGCATCCAATGCAGCAACAGTAGACATGTCTGCAATGGTTGGCAGGTCCTTCAGTCCGGACCAGATGTTCTCAGCATCCCCGCCAGCGGGTCTTTTCGGAAAACTGAGCTTTTTCCTCGCAGCCACAGGTGTTTAAGAAAATGGAGGAGCTGTTGGCATGTCACGGTCCTCTTCAGAGGACAATCTCCTGACCAGCAGGTCTTTGCACCTCTGTAGACTTGTGTCTCCCGGAAACAGAGACACAACATATGCTTTAAACCGAGGATCCAGCACGGTGGCCAGAATGTATTCCTCTGACTTTAAAAGAGTGACCACCCTCGGATCCTGGCAAAGCGTACGAAGGGCTTCATCCACAAGAGCTACATGCTTGGTGGAATCTCAATGCTTTAACAGCTCCTCCCTCACTTTCTCCAGCTGCTTCTGCAACAGCCTGATCAGGGGAATCACCTGACTCAAGCTGGCAGTGTCGAAACTGACTTCTCGTGTGGCAAGTTCAAACGGCTGGAGAACCTCGCACAACACGGAAATCAGTCTCCAATGCGCTTGACTAAGGCGCATCCCCACTCCTTTTCCTATGTCGTAGGTGGCTGTGTAGGCTTGAATGGCCTTTTGCTGCTCCTCCATCCTCTGCAGCATATAGAGGGTGGAGTTCCATCGCGTCACAACCTCTTGTTTGAGGTGATGGCAGGGCAGGTTCAGCCTTTTTTCATGTTGCTAGAGTCTGCGGTAGGCATTGGCAGAATGCCGAAAGTGTCCAGCAATTTTGCGGGCCACCGCAAGCATCTCCTGCACACCACTGTCACTCTTCAGGTAATGCTGCACCACCAAATTAACGGTGCGGGCAAAACATGGGACATGCTGGAAATTGCCCATATGTAATGCCGGCACAATATTACTGGCGTTGTCTGACACCACAAATCCCCAGGAGAGTCTAAAAGGGGTAAGCCACTGCGAGATTATTTCCCTCAGTTTCTCTAAGAGGTTGTCAGCGTTGTGCCTCTTATTAAAACCGGTGATACACAACATTGCCTGCCTTGGAACGAGCAGCCGTTGTGGAGATGCTGCTACTGATGAAGCTGCTGCTGTTGCTGCGGAAGGCGATGCTTCTACCCTGTGGGCTGTCACAGTCATGTAGTCCTTCGTTTGCCCTGAACCACTTGTCCACATGTCGGTGGTTAGGTGGACAGTGGGTACAACCGCATTTTTCAGAGCACTGAGGACACTTTTTCGTACTTCTCTGTACATCCCGGGTATCGCCTGCCTAGTGAAGTGGAATCTCGACGGGATTTGGTACCGGGGACACAATACCTTCATCAACCCTCTAAATCCCACTCCACTGATGGCGGACACCAGACGCACGTCTAACACCAACATAGCTGTTACAGCCGCAGTTATCCGCTTTGCAATAGGGTGACTACTGTCGTACTTAGTGGTCATGGCAAACGACTGTTGGACGGTCAACTGTTTGGTGAAAGACGTAGCGTTCTTGCGACTTCCCCTCTGGGAAGATGACCGACTACCAGCAGCAACAGTAGCAGTGGCAGTAGTAGGCGTACCGCTGCAGGATTCCTCTGATGAATCCCGTATTGAAGAGGACTCAGTCTGGCTGGTGACATGGCCTGCAGGACTAAATCTGATGGAGATCGTGGAGGAAGTTGACGAGGAGGGTGTTGGTGGTGTGTATCCAACAGGACCAAGGGATTTAGGTGTCCCTGGACTGCTGACTGTCCTAGCCACAGTTCTTGAACTAAACACTGAATTATGAAGGTTCTTCAGGTGACGTATAAGGGCGGATGTCCCTAGGTGGCCAAGATCCTTAACCCTGCTTATTTAAGCTTTACATAAGCTACATATGGCCATACATTTGTTGTCCGGATTGGGATAAAAATAACTCCAGACAGAAGAGGTGGATTTTTTGGTCTTCTGACTAGGCATGACGATGGGCTTTTTCATCCCATGGACAACAACTGTTTCCCCCCCTGGTGGCTCATTTATGATAACCACATCAGCATCCTCCTCCTCAAGTTCCTCCTCAGCACCAGCTACATCAATATCCTCCTCCCGGTGTACAACATTCCCACCTTCATTAGCCAAATCTGTAACTTGACTGTGGGTGATCCTTCCAGCATATGCAAAGGGCGTGCTGCAAATGGTGGAAGGAGCCACCTCTTCCCGTACAGTGATGGGAAGGTCAGGCTTCGCAACCACCAACACCCTTGGACTCGCCTTGGGGATTTGTGATACCATCTCTCTAGAAGGCAGAGTTGTTTGTTGTGTTGTTGATGACAGCTTAAGTCTCTTACATTTTTTAGAGGGATGGGGAGGAGGAGGGCTTAGATCCTTGGGTGAAGCTGAACCACTAGTCATGAACATGGGCCAGGGCCTAAACCGTTCCTTGCCAGTCTGTGTCGTAAATGGCATATTGGCAAATTTACGTTTCTCCTCAGATGATTTGAATTTTCTTTTTTTACTAATTGTAGTGAACTTTGGCTTTTTGGATTTTACATGCCCTCTACTAGGAGATTGGGCATCGCCCTTGGCAGACGACGTTGATGCCATTTCATCGTCTATGTCATGACTAGTGGCAGCAGCTTCAGCATTAGGAGGAAGTGGGTCTTGATCTTTCCCTACTTTATCCTCCAAATTTTTGTTCTCCATTATATGCAGCACAAGAGAGCGTACCCCTAAACCACACACACTTTGGGACTGCTGAAGCAGTGAACGTAGTAATATAGATTGCAGTTCCTATTTTTTTGGACTGCAGAAACAGTGAACGTAGTAATATTGATTGTAGTTCCTATTTTTTGGGACTGCAGAAACAGTGAACGTAGTAATATAGATTGCAGTTCCTATTTTTTGGAAATGCAGAAACAGTGAACGTAGTAATATAGATTGCAGTTCCTATTTTTTGGAAATGCAGAAACAGTGAACGTAGTAATATAGATTGCAGTTCCTATTTTTTTGGACTGCAGAAACAGTGAACGTAGTAATATTGATTGCAGTTCCTATTTTTTGGGACTGCAGAAACAGTGAACGTAGTAATATAGATTGCAGTTCCTATTTTTTGGACTGCAGAAATAGTGAACGTATAAATATAGATTGCAGTTCCTATTTTTTGGACTGCAGAAACAGTGAACGTAGAAATATAGATTGCAGTTCCTATTTTTTGGACTGCAGAAACAGTGAACGTAGAAATATAGATTGCAGTTCCTATTTTTTGGACTGCTGAAACAGTGAACGTAGTAATATTGATTGCAGTTCCTATTTTTTGGGACTGCAGTAACAGTGAACGTAGTAATATAGGTTGCAGTTCCTATTTTTTGGAAATGCAGAAACAGTGAACGTAGTAATATAGATTGCAGTTCCTATTTTTTGGGACTGCAAGAATATATTGCTCTAAAATATTTTTTATACTTTTTAAAATATTTTTTTATATTTTTTTTCAATTATTTTTTTATTTTTATTTTTTTCAATTTTATTATAATTATAAAATTACTATGGACTTAGCCCAAAAACACTCAGGAGAAAAGCACCACTGGACTCAGCAGGACAGACACTGGCCAAAGCACCACTGGAATCAGCAGGACAGAGCACTGGACAAAGTACTACTGGACTCAGCAGGACAGAGCACTGGACAAAGGACCACTTGACTATAGTAAATTAGTATAACAGAGCACAGGATATCAACCTCCCTCGACAGTGATCGCAGGGAGAATGAAGATGGCGGCCGCGAGCAGGGCATTTATAACATCCGAGTTTCGCGAGATCCGACGCGAGACTTGGGTGTCATAGCCTCGTTTTGGATTCGTTTGGCGGCCGGAAGTACCCGAACAGTGCTCGGATCCCGTCGGATCCGCACTGTTCGGGTGGGCTCGGATTTCGGTAATCCGAGCCCGCTCATCCTTAGTAAATGTCTGCAGGCTTTCCATTGATAGGCCTGGAGATATGTCACTTCCTTAAACATATAAATGGAAACGATTATTCACTACTAAAATATTAGATACTAAAATTATACAATTATGAAAATCAGCCTATACTATATATCTCTTTATATCCTGAATGAAGTTAAGCACAGCCTTCCAAAATTCTTTTAGAAACTTACATGACCGAAAACAGTGAAACAGAGCAGATGTGTGTACGATACATTTAGGGCATTGGTTTCCTGTTTTGTTACTTGGTGATAATTGTTATTGAAAGCAATATAAGCCTTATGATGATGTTCTCTCCAAACTTGTGATGTCATTGTTTATCTGAATATGTTATAAACGTGTAATACCTCTTGATGTGTGGTATCTCTGTCTCCAAGGCCCATTAATTTGCTGTGTCTGTAAAACGGCTTGTGGATGAGTATGTGTGGCTGTTTTTGGATTGTAAAGCAATAATATTCTGACATTCTTCTTGTTATGATATGAATATGGATATGGAAACAAGACTTTTGTCATCTTTGATGGATCTAATATAGGACAGAAGTTGATTGCATGTTATAAAATCTGTGCAATCTTGACAATGAGTGAAAATATATGGATTTTAGGTCATAAAAAGATATGCAATCCAAAAGTGTTAGGTTATGTAAATATTGTCTAGGCTTAGCAGAATCACAAACACTTGATCCTATTGGCGCACCCTATGGCACAAAAAATATTAAATGATAGGTAATACCAACTATTATATTTAAATGGCCAATGAGTGACGCAGCTGTCAAGGGCCTACCATGCAATGCATACAAACAATTGGATACAAACAAAATTTTATAGGCTTAGCAGTCAAAGATATTCCAAAGTTTTTATGGTATCTAAGGTCAGGTGGACCATTATCATAATTATCTCTCATTTAGCCATCCTAATTTTACTCTCGATGTAAGATGTACATCGATAGAACTAAATTCAGGAAAATTACCATGAAAGTCAAATTGAGTCAATGCAGATTTTAGATGATGCCAGGCGCACACAGGGGGCTGGGGGGTTTTCCAGTTGCCTGGAAACCCCACTGCAGCCACAGAAATGATACAAGACAAGCGATCAGACAAAATGAATGTCACCCATTAGAAACTGTTAGCTTTTCGATATATTACTTATAGGGAGACAGCACTGTGCAGTAGTTGTAGTATTAGTATTAGTATTCTGTTTGCTACTTGTTTATATCTTTGTCAGTATGAGTGTGATAAGTCTTTTCAACAGAGGTGCGGGGTCCACTGTTGCATAGGGAAAAGGGGCTCTTTTTCCATGGCCAATTTCAGCGGCGTGCACGCCTGTGGCTGACTTGCGGTGTTGGTGGTCTGCACTGGCAGCATGGCCCGAGTAAGAGGATGGTGCAACACCTGTTACTCTGAAAACAGCTGTTGTTGGTTTAAGGCTTAAATCATAGGAAAAGTTTAGAGCTGATAGCAGAGGTGACTTGGGATGGATCTTTCTGACTATCCTCCAGGTTCTTGATTTAATTAAAAAAAACAGAATATAAATTCAGGGAAATGTCTCAGGAGATTGTTGCTTTAAAAGAAACACATGGGGTTACTAGAGAAATGTCAGGGTCTATTACAAATAAAGTCGATGAGCATGAAAGAAATGTTATGCTTTAGCTGTGAGTATAGTAAGTGCAAGGAGAACAATGTAACTTAGTGAACCTCTAGCAGTATTTATAGAAGGGAGAAATCCCTGATTCAAAAGTAGAGTGGAAAGAATTTATTTGTGATCATGAAATATGATGATTATAAGTTTGATGAAAAATAATAAGAATTTATATATAATGGATGCTAGACCTGTCCTTCAAAAGCACCTGGAGCTCATCCTAACACCCCTGAGCAGTGAGTGTCTGGTGAATTATTGTAAAATATAAATAACATTTTAGTATGTGACTCTTCTGGTCCCAGCAAGCAAGTTCATTCTTCTTTCTAAGTTTTTTAATATACATTTATCATCATCATCAGGTGTGTGAAATTGACAGGTGTATCTAGTACACAGGCTCATCAATAGTAAATTGGCTTCTGATTGAACAGCTCCAATCTAGGACACTTCTTGAACAGCTAGTAAAGGTGTAGTCCACCTGTACTGATATCTCTGTCCTCTTCTGACTGTCAGTTCTGCACGTTATGTCCAATGATGGTAGCTGTGACTAACCAGCAGGGGTTTTCAATGTGTAAAATCTCTTTAAGATTTCTGTGAAAATCATTTGAGTATCCTAAGCCTGCTTATTTAATGTTGCTTTTCAAGATAGATTGCCCTGAAATCTGCCCGCAGCTTTACTTCCAATGTGCGGTTATTTCTATAGCATTAGGCTTTAAACCATTGCACAATGCACCAATCAATACAGTTCATTAATATGGTACTACCTGAGAAATGTTATCACTGTCAGTCTCTTATGATTGCAAAACTAGAACCTTTACTTAAAGGACAACTCAACCACAACATTTAAATTTTCCAATATGATCTGTAAAACTAAATTATAAAATGCATAGTGTTGACTACCCTTCAATGCATACCCCTTTTGTTTAAACAAACCCACATATACAACCATAAAATAAAGACACGGACACCGACTTAAGTTTGGAATAAAAAAGGTCCTTTTATTACATTATTATTTATTTTTAAATTATTTTTATTTTATTTTATTATATTTATCTTTATTTTATTTTATCTATCAATACTATCAAAACTATAAACAATTTGGACCTTTTTCTTTATAGAGGTGGCGAAGAGCAAGGGCAGCCAGCTAAAAAACCAACACAAGCCAATACGGTGGAAGATCGCCTCCTTTCCACCAACCCAGGTTAACACCTTATCTATTGGCCGGTACTATACACTAAAGATTAACTCAATACCCTCTGAACTCAAACTGGTCAAGCCCTTTCTAGGCAGAACCTGATACTCCTTACTAGAGTATCAACGAGTCTAATAACATTGAGGGAACCAAGGCTATATTGCCAACACATTAAGTACCGTATGTTTAACAAACTTATGGCTGCCATGCTCTCCTGCCAAAGCCGAGTGCCCTACGGACCACGCGGCCCGCCACCTAAAGAAAGAACTAAACCCTTGAGCTCTGAAAAAATCCTCTCTATGAACAAAACCGTTCCTTCTGGCGACAAATGAACCCCATCCGCTCTAAAAAGATGCCTCTTGTCCACTGTTAACCCAGGATGACTAATGACAACCCCCTTTAAGCCCCTAATGTTCTGCCTTGCGTATCCGTTTACCTTTTTAACCACCTTTATCAATGTGGCCGGGGGGATAGATGACCTCCAGGACAACCGAGGTATTATGTTAGACCAACAAATCTTCATTGAAGGCCAACGGGCATGAATTTGCGCAAGATCTTCCCGAATGTTAATGATTAAATCAAGGGATTTGCCCTTTCCTACATCATTACCACCCAAATGAACGACCACTATATCCGGGGTACCGTGCTCTTCTATTTCTTCCCCTAAAGTGGGAATCAAAGCCGCCCATACCATGCCCCTTTTACCCAACCAGCGGATGTCAACTGGGTGTGTGAAACCGGACCACCTCTCCGCTATCCTGTGCTTCGCAGCCCAAAAGATAAATGAATGACCCACGACCCATATCCTTGTCTTCTTCACCGAAAAACCTAAAACAAAATGAATAGTCTCATCAATCATAACCGTATCTGAGAATGATCCACCAAACAACCGTGTGAAAAAACAGAACTATATTATTATTTTATTTTTATTTTTATTTCAATTTTAACACTTCGCTGAGGTATCCCCTCCCTACCAGAGGGGCCACCCCAACCAAATTTGAATATTGGAAAGGGAAAAAAGATCCTATCTTAAGTTCTAAAAGCAATTGATTTTATCTATTTTGTCTCGTTTATTGACTGATTTATTTATTTATTTTTCGTCTATTTTGTCTCGCTAAGCTGAAATTATCTTTATTCTTTAATTCTTAACAAAATGAAATGGAAAATTGGTAACCCATATGAAGGTAAAAACCCCTTGTAAACCCCGGGAGGCACACACACTAATCAGGCCTTGCCAAGGAAAACAAGAGGAAAAAATCCCTCCATGCCCCCGTTTAACACAGCGAGCAGCATAACCCTGGGTCACCAAGTGATAGATGAGAAAAGAAGAGATGAAAGGATAAAGAAACATGAGAGACATAAGGAGAGAACATGACCATATATATAAGAGCCCTTACAAGGCTCATTTATCCGGCCGGATATATTTCTTATAGGCCTGTGACTTCCATCTCCCTAGCGCTTGAATCTCATTGACAGATGCCCCTCTGGCTGCAGCGGCGGTGGCCGCCCCTATTCTGAAAGAATGCGTTCCATATTCAACAGGGTTAAGGCCAACCTCCCCAAGGGCCCGTTTTAACAGCACTAAACTGAAATTTAGTTACTGGCGTATTGTCTGAATGACTTAACCACAAACCTTCCCCTGGGGGGCAAATTTTAGCGAATTGATTGGCCAGCTTGACCGGGCATATGGATGTTTCCTGCTGCTCCGTAATCGCTAACCAATGACCTCTGCCTAACTGATCCGTTTTGGACTTGACTATCTTACAACGTATCACATTAGTTTGTAAAATAACATTTCTAAACAACAAAGCTCCCCCTATGTCGTTCTTAGATCTGGCTACCAACTCACTAACCCTAAAGGCTCCGTGATACGCCATTGAAAAAGCCAGCCCGAATAGCAAAGCCTCATAGTCATCTGTAGCTAAATTGCGCAATGCCGCAATCAATCTGGCTAAAATTTGCCCGTCAATCGGCCGGCGTGTGTCACTAGTTATAGGCTGAATCCTGGACCAACCCTTCAGCGCTTTAGTTATGATAAATGACTTTGTGGGATCCTGCGCGCTGTTCAACTTAGCCGTGAATGAAATACCAGCCAAAAGGGACCCCATCTTTGCTCTAGAAACCCCTTCGTTATAACACTTCCACATAAAACCCGTAATGGAGGGAATCTGACCTGAAGTGTCGCTGTTGCAAGATGCGCAGTAACTCAACCAACGTTCCCATGCCCCTTGATAACATTTTCTAGTTGCCGGAGCCAAGGACGCTTCTGCTAGCCACCTTATCCCTAACGGACCATCTGCCAAACATAATGAGGACACTGTAAGCCAGTTAAACTTGCATGTGGAGCCAGAGATCTGAAACGCTGCCATTCAAAGCGGGAAAGAGCATCAGCTATTTGGTTATCCACGCCAGGAACATGACGTGCCCGAAAGGTAATATCAGACTCTAAACACCTCAACACCAGGACACGGAGCAAATTAATCGCCGTGCGTGAGGAGGCGCTTTGCTTGTTAATAGCCTGCACCACACCTAAGTTGTCGCACCAAAAAACCACGCTCTTGCCGCGTAACCGGACAGCCCACAGCTCCAAAGCCACAATGATGGGAAACAACTCTAACGTTAAAAGATTTCGCACCAGGCCTTCGGATCTCCATGATTGCGGCCAGGGTGCCGCGCACCATTCCCCTTGAAAAAAGGCACCAAAACCTTTCGAGCCTGATGCGTCTGTATGCAAATCCAACGATGTACTAGCTACTGCGTGTGCTGGCCATACTCTTACACCGTTAAAAACCACTAGAAAACGACTCCATATGCCTAGATCTTCCCTAATCTCTGTCGACAAACGCACCTGGGAATGGGGACTACGCAAGCCTGACGATGCTAGCTGAAGCTTCCTACAAAATACTCGGCCCATGGGTATTACTCGGCAGGCAAAGTTGAAAGAGCCTAGCAACGATTGAACTTTACGCAATGTGCAAGATGGAACAGCCAAGACCTCTCTTATCAGGGATTGTAACTTAGCCACTTTATCAGATGGTAAACGACAACAACCTTCCAATGTGTCAATTTCGATACCTAAAAACCTCAGGCATGTGGCCGGGCCCTCCGTTTTGTCTGCAGCTACTGGAACCCCCATCACACGAAATAACGCTTGCGCAGCATACAGTGTTTCCTTACAACTAGGGGAATTAGCCGGACCTATAAACAGGAAGTCATCCAGATAATGCGCAATGCCGCGATGTCCCGTCCCTGCCCCGATACACCAATGGAGGAATGAACTAAACGCCTCAAAATATGCGCACGATACTGAACAGCCCATTGGCAGGCACCGATCCACATAGTAATGGTTCTGAATTCTAAAACCCATAAATTTAAAGGACTCTGGATGCAACGGAAGGAGGCGAAAAGCCGATTCTATGTCCAACTTGGCCATAAGCGCACCATTGCCAAATTCTCTCACTAGTGCTAACGCATCATCAAAGGACTGGTACACCACTGAGCTAATTTGGGGGTCAATAGCATCATTAACTGACTTACCCGCCTGGTAAGATAAATGCTGGATTAACCTAAATTTTCCTGGGGCCTTCTTAGGTACTATTCCCACCGGGGAAATGACTAAGTCTTGAATGGGAGGGGATGAAAAAGGACCCACCATGCGACCAAGGCCTATCTCTTTACCAACTTTTTCCACTAGGATGTCGGGGTGTACATACGCTGAGCGAAGGTTTCTGGCGGCAGTACCCGCCACCCCACTATTTATGGGAAGACGAAAACCAAGGCGAAAACCCTCCCTAAGAAAAGAGGCCTGCGCCGCATCTGGGTAAAGGGACAGCCATTTGCAAAGGATAGGGAATATAATGGGGGAGTCCGCTTTAGACAGAACCCCCCGCCCCACCCCGTCCCCTACCGACTCCGACGGAGCCCCTAGGGCATTCTTTAAGGGGATGACTACCTCTACAATTGGTGCAGACGTGTCTATACCGGCACGAATCCCCCCTCCCGCATGAGGAATTGTTAAAGGCGAAGCAACGGTTTTTGGAAGACTGGGGAGCACCTCGTCTCTCCCCATACGGAAACCTGGCTAACTGAGGGGGACCGTACCCCATGCTCACCTCCCACACCTGGGCTCTATTTAATCTTAACCAGATCTCAACATCCTTAAAAGCCAGGGGCATATAAAGCTGACCGTGCACCTTCTCGCGGAACAGCTTATCGTACAATCTCCAGGTACCTGGGCGTTCACAACTATGCATCTCATTAATAAGGTGAAGGTATTTCCATACGTCTATAAGTGCATCAGGTCTAGTTTCCAAATAACAAGCTGAGAAAACGGAGTACCCTGTCAGCCAGTTCGAAAAATTTCTGTAAGCATCCTCCCCGACTCCCCCTCGCATGCACGCAGCCGCCAACTCCTTTTGAGCGACCTTCGTCAGTTCAAATATATCAACATAATGACCTTTCTTGATCTTGTGCCTCATGCTGCGCCTAACTCCTATCAACAATGCCGTGTTTTCACATCTAACCAGGGGACCTCCAGCCGGAGTGGGAGACGCTGCCTCCCGCCGATCTACGCTCTTCCTCTTAGTTCCCCCGAAGTGGGTGTTAAGAATTTTAATGAGCTTGCGCTGACCCTGCCTAGGAGAAGATGGGGCTGACTCATCACTGGTGGTGGCTATGCTTGAACTGGACATGTAGGTGTTGCTTACAGTAGAACCATCATACTCACCGACCGCTCCCTGCGCCTCCTGCAGATCCAATCTCGCTCCACCCTCGCCTTCCGAAACGACTTGGTGCGACCCCTGCTGCCCTGTCGAAGTCCCCGCTGCCTCTTCCTGTTGCAGCTGCGACCCTGCTCCGTCCACGCCCATCTGCCCTGCCACTGAAGATGGCTGCATCTGTGAAACTGGATAAGAAGACATGTTAGCACGTGGAGAAGACAGGTTATGCAACTGTTGAGTAGGAACCCCATCCGGGGTAGACACCGGGGGGGGGACCATGAGATGACCTAGGAAACCCGCTTGAGGGGGAACCCCTTGATCCCTACGTCCTTGTTGTCTAACCAGAGAAAACGAATCCGTACCAGAAACGCTAGGACTATTAAACAAGGAGGGTTGAGGATAAGAATGCACGTACTGACCCGCTAAGGCTGGATAAGGGGCCGACTACAAATTCCCCGCTTCCACTACAGACCCATAACCTCTAGGGGGGTACGGTAATGACCAAAAGGGGGCGGGTCGCTCCACCCTGTGTTGCTGGCCGACATGTTGCTGCAACGGCCATATCACGGCTGTGTCAGAGGCCAGTGATCGATTAGCAGCCGAACAAACAGAAGGGGACTGCTGATGGGCTGAAACCCCCATCCCTGGGGGGAAACCAACCGGGGCTGGACCCAGCAAACCAGGGGCCCTGTTGGATGATATCCCCACCCCCGCCTGATGCAAGGAATCCATGGAAAAAAGGAGGGGGGAGGAGGAGGAGGGAGGAGGGGGGGGTCCCTAACCTGGGAGAAGGACAGGGAGGAAAGGGGGTTGAGGGGGAGAAGGAAGGGGGGGGGGCCTGTTGAGACGGATGATGAAGGGTATGGGGCTGAAGCCCAGGGAACTGTTGCCCGGAAGAAGACAAGGAGGGGGTCCCTGTAACAACCGCCCCCAGCCCTCGTGACCCCGGAGAACCGACAGGATCGACAATAACGGGCCCCAGGCCTCTATAAGGGGACCCCTGGCCCTGCTCCACCGCAGGCTGGACCAGGACCCCACTACTAGCGCCATGACCAGGGGGAATAGCGGGAGAGTCAGGAGACCCGCCGGAGGAGGGGGGAGGGACAAAAGCTGGCAGGGGCACAGAGGAAACCCCAGGCGCGGGGGAAGGAGATCCCCTGCCTCGGGTTCTGGCAGCCTGCCTAATGCGGTGAACGGCTCCGGACACGAGCGGCCTCCCCGCCCGCTCCGGAGCCCTGGACCTGCGAGTGCGACCCGGCCCCGTCCCGCGAGAAACACTCGCGGCGGCCGAGTCACGTGGGCGGCGGGCGGCTGCCTGTATAGACAGACTAATGCCTCCGCCGGGAGGACCCGGGGGGCATACGGGCAGCTGGGCAGTACTGGGGGGGGGAACCAGGGGGAACAGCTTGGGATAAAGTCGCAGACAGCGACGACGGGGGGGAGGGGACCCCGCAAACCTGGCGGGAATGGAGCGGGACCTTCTAGGGCGGGATGATGCCATACCAGGGAAGGGTGGACAAAGTTAAGAAAAAGAGGGAAAAATAGACAGGAGAAGCAGACAAACGGAAGAGGAGAGAACAGAGAGAGAGGTAGAGAAAGAAACAAAACACAATAGATCAAAACTACAAATACAGAGGAGCCAGATACTAAGCCTGATGCTGCAGCTTCTCCGGATCCAGGAAACCGGAAGCTCTCTCCTTCTCACACTGCTTGATGTATTCTTTCCATGACACTCCCACATCCTTCCTATTGGCTGATTCCAACACTGGCTTAAAACCCCCACCCAGTGGTAAGTAACATTATCAGTTTCACACCACATGATTTTAAACTCCCTCGGCTAATGGCCTCTCTCATAATATTGTTAAGTGATACCCAGAAACTGTGTTAAAAAGTAAAGTATTGTCTCCTGCTACATTACAGCTAAACACAGCTCAAGCTCCTGCCAAATCTTTAAGGCCGTGTTCTGATGGGGTCTATTACACGTCAAAAAGCTAATAATGAATTGTCCCCAATCTGCCCAAACTCAGCCCCGACACCGCTCAGAAAAAAAACAAACACTTTTAGGTGAAACTCCACCCACTTTTATGTAAGCCCCTCCCATTTCAAGGTCCTCAAATCAGGGCACTTTAGAGGTATGTGATATGGAGGAATGTATGTAACTATTGTTATTTCATGTTTATTATTCAGCTCAGTGGTACAATGCCTTTAATACATAGTAATCAGAGGCAAACTAGCGAGCTGTGGGCCCCGGTGCAGGGAGATGGGTAGGAGGGACCCGGGGCCCCCAACCCTTTGCATCTACTGTGCAGCGGCCCCATTATCTCCATGGGCCCTAGTGCAGGCAGCTGCCGCACCACTGATATTAATGAAAAATAGTAACTTTACCTGCCTCTGGCACGCAGACCAATGGTGATATAACATTGATTTTGCCTTGCACCCTGTAGATTCAGTAAAATACGCGATATAGGGTACCCGGTAATACATGTAGCCAAACATTGCGGCTTCACATCGTGCTGAATTGAATTGGCCCCTGTGTGAGGCAGTTTTGCATATACGTGAAAGTGATAAATATGCATTTTATATGAACTTCATTCAACACCCTTTTTGACTGGAAGTGGCCATGTTATTCTCTCTTGTTGGTCGTACTCAGTGGTGTTTCTGCCTTAAGGTGAGATGAGCAGCAACCTAATGTGGAATAATGTTACAGGATAGGAGATAGGATTTCATTTATTTGTACTGAAAAATAACTCATTTTGCGCCTTATTCCTGTTTAGACGGAACTTTAAGAAAGAGCGCGGAACTAGAGCGTTGTTCTGACCGTAGTCAAATAAAAGCGGATCTCAAGATGAGTTTCGATTTTTAAATCTGTGCATGAGTACGCTCTGTCTAAACGGTACTTGTCGAATGCAATATAAGATCACATCGGAACGCATACAAAAACAATGATATTATAAAATAAATGAACAACTCTAAAAAAGTATAATTATTGTAAAAATATGGTTGGTTTAAAAAAAATATGTTTAACAATTTTTTTTTAGAAAAAATAAATAAAGACTGTGCGCTCACCTCCTGATGGTGCAGAAGCTGCAATCAGGACTAGGGATCCCTCCCTAGTAATAACCTAAACAACAAATAAACCTTATGCGCTCACTGACTAAATGTTTCTAAAATAATGAACTGTATATATAGGATCTAATAGATATACTTAGATCAAGGCTGATTGTATGTGACAAAATTTATTGATATTTCCTATAATGGCAAATAACAGGTGAAATAAAACCTGTGAATGGAACACATCCTATAACAAATGGCACAATAAATGTTAAAATATTAAAAATACACTGGTGGATATACATGTAATCCTGACATGTATATATTTGTTGAAAGATGCTGGCTCAACAACCGCTGATGAACCAGATGGTAACAATGGAAAAAATATTACAGTAAAAGCATGAATTGATTGTCATAAAAATAATATAAATAAAATAAAAATGAAATGAATATAATGAGGCAGTCCCAATATTATAATAGTTGTAGAGTTCTTTCAGATATACAGCTGAGTAAATTGACAGTACATGTATCCGACTGGCTCCACATGGAGGTGATACCGATACTTGCGTTTTGCTGAGCAATGTTCAGTTATTGTCCAGTCCCAAAGCGTCTCGCTGCGTGATTCAAGGAGTTGTTAGTATTCAGATGTTAAAATTGTTCACAATAGCGGGTGATCAGTCCCGCTATTGATAGGAGGTAGTGGCAGAGAGCAAGCGTGGAACACGCTTCCGGTTCTGACTCCCGGGTGTGATGTCACATCCGGAAGATTCTATTGGCCAATAGATTGGTGTAGGAGGAGTCATGTGACCACACTAAGCAGTGACAGCGCGCCCGCTCTGGCAGGACAGCTAACATCCTCGGATTTACTGTTAGCTGCCTGCCTGCCTCCTACTTGGATCCGCTGACAGTCGGGACCGCCCCCCTTCAGACTAAGGGGCGGCCCCGAGATTGAAGGAAAAGGCGCCAATCCGTAATTAAAAAAAATAATTAAAATATAAAAACAGATATTAATGTGCCCGACACTCCGCCCCCCCCGGGACCCAGCGCCCCAGGCTGCAGCCTGGTCAGCCTATTGGCTGATCAGGCCCTGTACACGACAAACAGAAAAACTTAAACTTGTATCTCAGAATATCCATGGGTTGCATGCAACAGTAAACGGCTCCGTATTGTTTCATCCTTATATCTTCGTTATCCAGGAAATCCTCTCACCTGGTTCTACGGTGTTCTTCATCATTAATATCATGTTACTTATTCTACTTTCTCCAGAGACTAGTGATTTATAGGGTGCCACAATGCAGGCAGCGCAAATCAAAAATAGCTATATATTAAATCACTCCGACTTAATTTACATACTTGAGAGCAAGGCCTGTACCCTGTTTCTAAGGATCTCACCAAGAGAAAGATAATTTAACAACGATGGTCCCATTTTAAAATGGACTAGGAATAGTAGACTTTTGGCTTTGTTGTCCAAAAAGAAGTGGTTGTCTCCATGTATTTCTCATGTATACAACTTTTATGTTTAGATAATTTGAGGATTAATGATTGTTTTTGTGAATTAGAATCATTTCTAAGTTCCTAGGGGTATAATTGCTAAACTGCGTGTTTGTAAAAGAGGGGATGTTGCCTATAGCAACCAATCAGATTCTAGTTATAATTTTGTAGAATCTACTAAATAAATGATAGCGAGAATCTGATTGGTTGCTATAGGCAACATCTCCACTTTTTCCGCAGTTTAGTAAATACACCCCCTGAAGTCCTCATTGTAATTTGCAGGAGATCGTGACTTGTTTATATGCTGTTGAATTTTCTGTGGAAACTGATTTAAATCAGCTCTTCTAAAATCACTAAGAATTAAATTATGGATGCTATTACCCAATTTCAAACAGGGAGATGCCAGGCCACCATGGTCTGCCCGCTAAATATTATAGACTGTATGCTAAGGACTTATCTGCTAAAATCTGTTTGTGGTTTATTAAAGCTACGGGTAAGGAAGGATCTACTTTCTTCTATGGCAGAAAGGCTCATAGGATCCAAATCACTCTACATCCTAGTTGGCTTAACTCTATAATTAATGTACATGCAAAGCAATGTGTAAACGTTTTAACCTTAGCCTTAACATGGCTATCAAGTAACTAATACATTCAGACCAATCCAGGTATATCCCGCATACATTTTCTGACATCAATATTTGTAGATTGTTTGCAAATATCTGTGTTAAGTATTCAAAGTTATTGCAGCATTATATGGTGAAAAAATACTGAGTTCTGAAATGAATGATCCTTTGGGAAGATCTTTCCTGATTCATCATCAATATTATTATTATTATTATTATTAATAATATAGTCTCATCATATGATGCAGCACTGTATTCACATCAGTCTCTGCCCACCATCATCATTTATATAGCGCCACTAATTCTGCAGCGCTGTACAGAGAACTCATTCACATCAGTCTCTGCCCCATTGGGGCTTACAGTCTAAATTCCCTAACATACACACAGACAGGCTAGGGTCAATTTTGATAGCAGCCAATTAACCTACTAGTATGTTTTTGGAGTGTGGGAGGAAACCAGAGCACCCGGAGGAAACCCACGCAAACACAGGGAGAACATACATACTCCACACAGATAAGGCCATGGTCGGGAATCGAACTCATGACCTCAGCGCTGTGAGACAGAATTGTTAACCACTGAGCCCATCTGAGCTTTCAGTGTAAATTTCCTACCACTCACTCGTGTGTGTATACACACTTTATTTAGTAACTCTAGTAAATAAAGTATCTCAACTAATCACATTAAACAATATCTGGCAAGGTTATCTACTCTTTATTTAAACATATTTTCACTATGTCCCCTTAATAAATATGGGTCAAATCTAACGCCAATCAGAGGCGTTTCTTACGATATAATGTACATTTTGCAAAAAGGAGGAAGAAAGTTATTTATTTGCTCTGGGACTTACGAATCTCAAAAGGTTATATGGGTTGCAGAGAGGATACCACGCAAAATATTAAACTCAGTAATGTATTTAAAATATTAGAGATTTAGTTTATGAGACAGATGCATTGAGGGACAGCTCATAAAATGATGAAACCATTGGCTTTGACTGTCAGCTACAATCTGTAAGGGATTTAAGGGGTATCAGTGAGCAAGCATCTGGCGGGTTCATGACTGACTGCTGACCAGACTGTCAAAAGAGAAGTACTAGGCCCAATTCTGGCTTCTTTTTTTAGCTAATCTCAGCGCATAAGAACAATGCCATTATATTTCTTAATGGGTGATCTTTAAAACCGGAATACGAGCAGAAAACAGGTGTCTCCTGCACAGCAGCAGGCGGTAATGAGCACATTAGCCAGCACACATGTAGAACAATCACAGCTGGAAATCTTTAGACTTTGTAATAGCCTCTAAACCGTGCGGACCATTTTTAAACATTGTGGGCTGATTTCATTGTGAGCTCACAGTTGTTGCAATCTTTATGAGCCACTAGGAACATTCTGAAGACGCTGTTGTTTAAAACTACTGGTTGCTATAAACATTGTTCCTTGGTTTGACTGTAAATATATTTTTTGCTAATTCTGGTCAGATTAATGATGTTTTGATAAGCAGAAAGAGAAACAAGCGTTTTATAGAATATTCCAAGTCAGCAGAAATAGGTGGTTTCTGGAGAGCATTTAAGTGTACCCACCATTTACACAGAGCAGAGGTCATTCACAAAATGCCAAATGACCCAAATGACTGCTTAGCTATTGTCAGGGGTGTTGCTAGTCCCAGACACCAGAGCCCGGATCATTTTTAGAACTAAGGGCCTGATTTTGAATTAGGAGCAAAGCAAATAAAAGGAGCAAATTTGCACCTGGACAAACCATGTTACAATGCAAGGGGTACAAATTGACTTATTTTTTTTGCACGGAATGAAAATACTGTCTGTTTTTTCATGTAGCACACAAATACTTGATAGCTTTATTTTTACACTGAAATTAAAATTGATATATGCCATATCCCAACTATAAATCTGTCCCTACATTTTAAATGTACCTCCCCTTCTAATGCAACATGGTTTTGCCCAGTTGCAAATTTGCTCCTTTTCTTTACTTTTTTACTATCATTAATTCACAGCTACATTTATTATATTTAAATTATTGCATTTTGGCACACAATTGTATTAAAACTCTAAAACATTAAATGTAATCTTTTTTAGGCTGTACACCATGTGCATTGCAGGAGTGTTTAATAGGGTACGCCCCAAAGGGAATTTTCTATTATTTAAGAGTGGGAGGCATAGTTAAAGTGCCAAATAAAATGGCCACCAAAACAAGGAGCTCCACCAGACCCTCTTCCCAAACAGACTCTTTTGCTATAACTTTAAATCTAACCCACCATTACGAGGTACCCTCCTATTGCCAGACACTCTTGGCAACAACATATCTAGAAGAACGACACCTATTAGACAGGGATGTAAGGGTATATTTACAAAACTGCGGGTATGAAAAAGTGGAGATGTTGCCTATAGCAACCAATCAGATTCTGGTTATCATCTATTTAGTACATTGTACAAAATGACAGCTAGAAACTGGTTGCTATAGGCAACATCTCCACTTTTTCAAACCTGCCGTTTAGTAAAAATATACCCCTTAGTCTTTTACTCCGCCCCCCACAATTCCTACTCAGCCATTTCCTTTATTTTTACCAACATCACATTAGTAATTTGCATTTATTTACAATTCAAAATATTACATGGTGAGACCATGCTTTCCTTGAACTTATGTTTGACCTTACAGAGATAATGGAGACATAACAATTCCTTATTTTGGGATCCAGTAATTACTCATGAAGTTATGAGGATTCACAATGCTAGCTCCAGATGACAACTATCAGAAAACAATCAATTTGAGGATTCACAACACTAGCTCCTGAGGACAGCTGTCAGAAAATTATTTATAATGACAGCTAAAAACACCCTCTCTTCATTCCTGTAATCAGCACTCTGTTAAGAACGGCAATTTAGCTAGTCACCTCACCTGGACTACTGCAGTGCTTTCCTTATTCTGCAATCAGCCCTCAGTGAAAGGGTCAAATCAATCAGAACAATTATCTCACCTGTTTGTAGCTTTTATAAGTCCCCAGTGCTACCAAACCTTTGCAGGACACAGTTTTGCTGGTTCTCGGCTGGTTCTTTGAAGAAGACCTGTTTTGTTTGACTGTACATCACCTGTCTACCTTTTCCAATCCCTTGACTTTGGCTTCGTCCACCACTATCCTACCTTCTACAATACTTTGACTTCAGCTTGTCCCTCACAACCCGTCCTCTGAGCAGCTTGGCCAAGTGTAGTGCATCTATGACGTCTAGCCCAGCCAAGTGGTCCTTCTTACCTGGGAGCTTCCAGCACTGTGACAGAAGTCAAAAATGCTGTGCAGATTTACTTCTCACTTAACTCCCCCTTTCATTTTTCTATGCATCCCGTTGGGATACCCATGAGGCAGTATGGAGATGAGTCTTTGATATTACAAGTGACAATGTTAAAAAAAGATAAGATGGGCCACATAGAATATAAATAATCAAACAGACATGCAGACATTAGGACGAAGATGTTGCAGGTGGTCTACGCTCATTGAATTGTCTTACTCCCCTTCTACTGACATTAATTCACCCTGATCAGGTTGGTTTTTACTCCTAGGCATCAACACTAAGTTAATTTTCGGAAGGTCATCAACCTGGTTGGCTGGGCCTTCAAATTTAACGCTAAAGCAGTGTTACATTCTTTGGATGCCCAGAAAGTGTTCAATCATTTAGATTAGTGATAAATGTTTCTCGAGTTCATGGTGTTTCAACAACCCTTTCTCACATGCATATTCCTTTAGGGGGGCGAGGCCATGGCTTGCCTTCCAGGATTATTATTCCAGGACTATTATCTTCACCTACTTACCATGATACATTATTTCTGCATTCCCCAGTAACATAGTCAGCTCCTTCCAGAGGCAGTGTAAACTTAAAAATAATTTTTAGATATGTGGGTTTACATCAGAAATAAACATAAACTTAATCAAATTCCTCTAAATTCCTCCGCTAACACTGCCTCCCCTCCAGTAGTTAATTTGGGGGTATATTTACTAAACTGCAAGTTTGAAAAAGTGAAGATGTTGCCTATAGCAACCAATCAGAATCTAGCTATCAGTTTCTTGAATGTTCTAAATAAATGACAGCTAGAATCTGATTGGTTGCTATAGGCAATCTGATTGGTTGCTATAGGCAACATCTCCACTTTGCTGTTTATTATTCATGTGGGACCTGATGGTAAATTATTATCTTCCACACACCTGACTACCTCCAGTAGATTTCCACCCTCACACTACTCTACTTTAACTTTGCTTACTTTGGGCCTGATTCAAGTCTGAACACAACTTGCGCGTAAGTTGCGTTTTAAAAAAGAGCATGGAACTTCGTTTTGATCGTATTCAAATCCTAGCGGATCTCCAGATACATTTTGATTAGAATTTGGGTGTAATTATGTTCTGGCTAAACAGTACTTGCCTTACGTAAGGACACACAACACACTGCAGTATATGCACATGCTTATATACAATGAAAGGTCACATGAGAACACATAAAAAAAATTGTAACATAGAATAAAAACAATTCTTAAAAGTATAATCATTTACCAAAATATTTTATTTCAATTGCCCTGTAGAAGGCGCAAATGATACGGCTGAAACCAGGCGTATTTACGGGAAACCCAGAATTTGGAGCGGTCGCATCTGCATCAGAACGCCCTTATTGCGCATGGCCTACATTGGTCTGTACCTTCCTTCCCCCGTTACGCCTCTCAAGTCGTAGGCAGTCGTAAGTGTCGCTTGCAGTCAGACAGGTTTTGCATGCAAAAGCGTTCATTGGCACCAGGTCTATTTCTGACCACGCACAGAGCAAGACACGCTATGCAAATGGATGTACGGCCAAATATGAATCAGGCCCATTGTTGGGTAATGTTCCAAGAAGAACTCATATGATACCATCACCTTTCTTGAAATTCTATACTCACATCCAACTCCTAAATTACTCCTATGCTATACGATTAGGGGGTAAATGTATCAAGCTGAGAGCTTTCCGGTGGGTTTGAACAACCAATCAGATTGTTTAGTACATTCTACAAAATGATAGCTAGAATCTGATTGGTTGCTATAGGCAACATCTCCACTTTTCAAACCCGCCGGAAAACTCTCAGCTTCATACATTTACCCCCCGGAGTGTATAAAAGGCCAGAAATTCTATTCACCACTATCCTGATGATAGCGTGGGGTCCCCCTGTCAGCCCCAGTCTGGTCAGCATAGGGTTAGTGTCTCCACAGGTGGTGTGCAATAGACTATCCCTGGGCCCTGCTGCTTTGTAAACGGGGCTGCAATATTCTCCGGTTGGTGTCAAATTGCTTGAATTTTTGGGCAAATTGGAACATTGATTTGTAAATGACTTCATTAGGAGGTATGTACAAATCGTTTGAATCTGTTCACCCATTTCTAACTACAAATTCATATTACTCATTTAAAGGATCCCTATATGTCAGACTGAGAATACAACGTACTTGAGTTGGACCTCTATCTGAGCACTCACAAAGGAGCGAGCTTACAAAACATTCACGGTATTGCACCACAATAATACTGCCCAAATCTGTTAATTATCCTGCTTTTAGGAATGTTCCCAATGATCCTGACAATGGCTTCTTCTTGTAAATATGGAGGTCCTGTCTAGGACCATATTACTTTGGGCAATGCTCTATTCGGCATTGTATCAGATGTTTGGCTGTTTCATGGCCCTCACATGTATGCAATTATTTAGACTGGCCACTTTTGTGCTTATACCTGTCAGATCCTTCTGGCAGCAAACTGGACCATCCCAGAGGTTGTCTCTTTATTCAATTGATTGACATGTGTAGATGCCTTTTGATTTTTTTTTATCCCTCTTCTGTCTTTCCATCCCCTTGTAAAGTCCTTGTTTGTCTTACTTATTGATGTCAAGCTTCCATAGTTCCATATATCCAGGATTCTGGTTAAGTCGTTTCAGTGCCGATCCCTAATATGCGCCAAGTGATCTTCTGATTCTTTATTCATGACGGGGCAGCACGGTGGCTTAGTGGTTAGCACTTCTGCCTTACAGCACTGGGGTCATGAGTTCAATTCCCGACCATGGCCTTATCTGTGAGAAGTTTGTATGTTCTTCCCGTGTTTACGTGGGTTTGCTTCCACACTTCAAAAACATACTGGTAGATTAATTGGCTGCTAACAAATTGACCCTAGTCTGTGTGTGTGTGTGTGTGTGTGTGTGTGTGTTAGGGAATTTAGACTGTAAGCCCCAATGGGGCAGGGACTGATGTGAGTGAGTTCTCTGTACAGCGCTGCGGAATTAGTGGCGCTATATAAATAAATGGTGATGATGACGATGATTATGTATTTAATCTCCATGTCATTTGTACAACTGTTCAGTTTTTACTGATGAAAATAAAAAGAAATTGCAAATAAAGAAACTAAAAAGGACGGAGATACATTAAAAACTCTGTAACTGAATTACATTGTTCCAAGTGTGTACGGAAAAAGAGTACAACTACCACAAAGCCACAAACAAAAGCTATGGAAGACAGTGGTACTAGCAAGGTGATAATCTGTGAAGCTTAGCACCACTTAGTAAAAGTGGGCCATAAATTGTTGGCAAGTCTGTACATGAACACTTTATTCTATGTCATCTTAGCGTAGATATAATAATTATCCAAACATATTGCTAAAGAAATATTTTCTAGCATTGTATATTGGGAATAGTGGACGAATACACCAGACACAGTTGTTGCCTTTGTCAAATAAATTCCCAGTGCGAGACTATCCGCTTTCATTAGTGAATATGAACATGCTCACAACCTACTAAGCTTCAGTAACAGTTTGCATCTTTGCGGTAATGTGTTCAATAAATCTTTGCTTTATTTAACCAGGGCTTATAGAACCGTTAAAAGTTATTTAAATTAATATCACTCTGAAGTTTTTAATGGTGAGATCACACATATACATAAATTTCTCTGAAGGAAAGTCACATGAGTAAACATGTGATGTGTCCCGTCTTCATATAGTTCCAACACCCTGTGTACACTGTAGTTCTATACAGGAAATAGCAGAGAAAGGTTGCAGTGTATTAACCTGAGTCTAATCGCCCCCTCCCTTAACGTGTTACTTATGAAGACACAGAGACTCTATTCATTAAAACTAGGCCGCAGACCTTACTGATGCTTTTTGCTAGCTTTATATTCAAAGCACTGACTACTGTTGGTATTCATCCAATCTCCCATAAGTTTGCCCTTGATAAAAACTTTGGACTTGTTCAACCAATACCTTTAAAGCGTAGAGAAAATATCCCAAGCACTTTTCCACCCAAACTTGAAGGGAAATCACAACTGATAGAAGTGTTTGTTTGAACAGAAAATAATATTCGGTGGAGGGGAACGAGAAAGAGGTCCATCTTGTGTTTACGTTAAACCCCCCCTTGGGGATTTCATCTAGGAAAAGACTTGGGTTGAACTTTGAGACATTCTTGCAGTTATTTTGCAGTTCAGAGAGGCAGATACCAAGATTTCGGTTTGTTTCAACTGTAGGAATTTGTGGGGACAAGTTAGTCAACATGAAGCTGATTTTCCTAGCTTTGGTTCTGAGCATTTTGGGGTGCACTGGCTGGGCCCAAAAGTCTCAAGGGAAACTTAACAATACAGGCCTGCAGCAAGCGATCCAAAAGACAGGAAACTCTAGTGCTTTGGAAGCCAAACATTCACCTCCAACGCAGAAAGTTCCTAAGCAAAGCTCGTCCAGACAGAGGAAAGTGATTGTGCCAGGAGTTGGCAGTCCTTTGGTTGCAGGTAAGTTGTTTGCTATATATGGCTAGATTAAAACTTGCAAAACTTCTTAAAGGGACATTATGCAAAAACATGACTTATGTTAAAATCAATGTATATTTTAGAGCTATTGCAGAATAAGCTAAACCTGTATCTGGAATTTTTGGTTTAAAATTTTTCATTTGCTAGAGTCAGCCTATCAGCTTCTATTACAATTCAACCCTTAGGGGCATCAGCATCTAAGCAGGCAATATTTGTAGCTGTTACTAATAAAGTCTATCAATACAGAGAAATTGCATTCCATATACAGAATAATTTATGCCAGGGCGGTAACTAGGGTTGTGCAAGACGGGTAACTGCCCAGGGCGCAACGCTTAGCGAGACGCACAGACATGAATATTTGAGGTTAAATGGGTTAATTGAACTTCTTGCCCCAGCCACTAACATTACTAGTTACAGGTCTGATGTATGCCTATATGTTTTGCTAACATTTATTACCAACAAATGAAAATAAGCTTTATCTATAATCGGGGCATATTTTCCTTTCAATATTAACTGCCTTGAAAAAACAGAGTACCATCATATATTTTAAAGCAGTGTATATAACGCACAATCTCTTTTACATCTTGAGGATGTGGTGACATTGTGCAGCTGGAAGTATGGAATAGAAATAAACCTAAAGAGCTTATTTAATTAAGAGCAACCAATCACATTCCAGTTGTCATTTTTCGTGTGCAGGTTTGAAAATGAAAGCAAACATTTGACTGGTTGCTACAGGTTACAGCACATTTACTTTTTTTTTTTTTACAAAAAAAGTCCCCATATGCTTTACAGGTTTCTAAAAACAAGCAGCCATGTGTTCTGTATTTATGTAACATTTCAAATTATTTAACATATAAATCATGTCTGCAGTACTGCTCACAGCTGCCGGTGTAGGCAGCTCTTACATCTTCAGCTGTAACTGGGTAAATAGAACTTAAGCAGTATTTCAGTCGCATCTGGAGAAGTGGAGGGTCTGATTCTGTGCTGTATAAAATAAAATAGTAATACTTGTTTATTTTTTTTTATTTATAACATTATGGGCTAGATTTACTAAACTGCGGGTTTAACAAAGTGGAGATGTTGCCTATAGCAACCAATCAGATTCTAGCTGTCATTTTGTAGAATGCACTAAATAAATGATAACTAGAATCTGATTGGTTGCCATAGGCAACATCTTTACCTTTCCAAACCCACAGTTTAGTAAATATACCCCTATGTGTATACTTGCTCACTCTCCTGAAATGTCTGGGAGGCTCATGAATTTCAGGGAACCCCCTTGGAAGAGCAGGCAAAGTGCACCATTTAACCCCGCCCCCGCAGTTCAATGCTGCATATCACGACAGGGGACAGGGCTATGGTGACCACACATCTTGCCACTCTTTAACCCTTAACTCTTCCCCCCCCAGGAGACACCAGAGAAATGAGAAGTTGTTAAGTATGATTACATGATTTAAACAAGGTTATTTCCATTAAAATATCAGTGGGAAACATCAGGATCACTGTGCACCAGGTTGAATGGGTCACATAATGGTTTTGGCCTAATATATAGATACAAATAGAAGTTTATTCACTTCGGTAGCATATTGCATCTGATCTGTGTAAGGGGCAGCATGCATTTAAACTAATTGCAATTCAGCCATGAAACATTTGTCCTTGATTTTATATTGATTTGTTGGGTAGCACGGTGCCTCAGTGGTTAGTACTTCTGCCTCACAGCACTGGGGTCATGAGTTAAATTCCTGACCATGGCCTTATCTGTGTGGAGTTTGTATGTTCTCCCTGTGTTTGCGTGGGTTTCCTCCGGGTGCTCCGGTTTCCTCCCACACTCCAAAAACATACTGATAGGTTAATTGGCAGCTATCAAAATTGACCCTAGTCTCTCTCTGTCTGTGTGTGTGTGTGTGTGTGTGTGTGTGTGTGTGTGTTAGGGAATTCAGACTGTAAGCCCCAATGGGGCACGGACTAATGTGAGTGGGTTCTCTGTACAGCGCATCGAAATCAGTGGCGCTATATAAATAAATGATGATGATGATATGGCTGATTTGCATGAAAAGCAATGTAACGTACATCTGATGTTCCACATAAAAGGATCCAACCACTGGCTGCCGTCTGATGACAGAGGAGGTACAGGGCAGCTTTGTTATCTCTGCTGTCACTACTACAGACAGAGGTGCTCCCGCTGGTATCACCATGTCACTGGCCTGTTGTCTGGAGGTTCTGGGGTGATTCAGGATCAATCAGTGCTTTTGAGCTCATGCACTCTATAACCTTATAACATCTAGACCAGTGATGGGCAGTAGACGGCCCTCCGAGCCTTTAACTGCGGCCTACAGTTCCTTTCTGCTTTATTGTCAGATTTAGTTGCTATAGTTTGTGACACTAGTTTAAAATACCTGCTGATATGTTATTACAGATAGGAATCTCATTAGTTGTTTAAATGTATGTTTTAACTTATTGCCGAGATTAAGTGTAATGTGTCGCCCTTTTGGAGGTTGACTATCACTGATCTAGCCAAAATGTGATGTGGATGGGCTGGGAGGATGGCTGACAATTGGGTGGTGCCTGTAGAACATATGGACAGTAATTGGAGCTTAATGTCTCTGCAACATTTGGCTGCTAACTGGGATTCTGTGCAATATGTGGCTGGAAATTAGGGATCATATATGTGCACTATAGGTGTGAGTAAGGGATTATCTCGGTGTAATATATAATTCTATTATAGGCACTGTAAACTCTGGATCCGGTAGGGATGCTCATTTGTATGTTTTGAAGGGAACAACTGATTTTATATGCATTTAGATCATTGTTATTTAGTAAGTGGTGCTGTCACATGTTTTAATTCATAACATAAAGGGTAGTGCACCAAGGGTAAATGCAATACTTGGTCCAGGAGATAAGCATGGTCAGTACACAGGTGTACAACAGTTCGGGCAAAGATTCAAGGGTTAATGTAGTAGCGGGGTCCAGGGGTCAAGCCAGGTCAGTACACAGGTAAGCAGTAACATGACTAGAATACATATGAAAGAACAAGGAATACAATTTCCTAGCAATAGTTGATTTGAAGAAGGTTTCCTCTTAGAGTGTAGCCAAGCGCTCTTTGATGCCGTCAGCAGGTTGTGAAAATAGTCCGGAAGTCTTTGCATGCTCAGAACAATGGAGACCACGAGACGGATGTCTGGACAGTGTTGCCTGAGATGTTGGGCAATGGCAGCAAAGCTTCGGGAGCAGTACAGACAGGCAAGTCGAGAGAAGTGTCTTGCTTGAACAGGTTAGGCATGTCCATGCGAGGGGGAAAGCATGTCACTGGAGATGGCTTCCTACATACTTCCATGTCATCCCTACTTGAACCCTTCCTCTCCTTCAACTCCTTTGAAGTCCACAACATAGGTCTCTTCCCTCCAATTCATCTCCGTGTAGCTATCATCTATCTTTTCCCACAATGTTTCCAAATTTCACAACAACTTCACCACCTGGTTTTCTTTCTTACTTTTTATCTCACTTTCTCTCCACACCCTCTTCTTGACCCTCTGCAATCTGCCATCTACACTCCACTGACACTGCCCTCTCTAACGCGACCAATGATCTCCTCATGTCTGACAAAGGGTCACTTCATCTCTACTCATCCTCCTTGACCCCTCTGCTCCTTTCCATACAATGTACCAGCCTCTTCTCCTTGACACCTTCCACTACCTTGGCCTTCGCAGCACTGTTCTCTCCTGATTCACCTCCTACCTCTCTGAAAGCTTCTTCATTGTCTCTGCTATTAACACATCCTTTCTTACACTTCCTCTATCTCTTGGGGTTCCTCAAGCCATTGTACAAGCACTGGCTCTTTATACCTCTTTTCTTGGTGAACTTATATGCTCCTTTTGCCTCCACTACCACCACAATGCTGGTGACACACAAATCTACCTCTCCTCTCCTGACGTCTCTCCTTCTCTCTTATCCCATGTGTCTCACTGCCACTCTGCCATCTCCATTTGGATGTCCCAGTGCTACCTAAAGCTCAATATGTCCATAACGGAGCTTATAATCCTCCCTCTCCTAGTGTTATAAACCTTCCTCCATTCTCCCCCACTGTTGACAATATCACTGACTCCTTGTTCTCCAAGCCTGTTGCCTTGGTGTCATCTTTGACTCTGCCCTCAGCTTCACACACCCAGTGCCTTGCTCTGTCTTGTCACCTCCTCCTTTAAACTAGAGATGGGCGGGTCCGGTTCTCCGAGAACCGAACCCACCCGAACTTTGGGTATCCGAGTACCGAGCTGAGCAGCTCGGTACTCTCCCGCCCATTCCGAATCCAAATCGAGGCCGAACGTCATTGTGACGTCGTCGGATCTCGGGACTCGGTTCTCGCGATACTTCAACTTTATAAATACACGCCTCCACAGCAATCCATCGCCATTTGACAGAGGGAGAGAGCAGGGTGTAGTCATAGGCTAATTAGAGCAGGGACAGAGAATACCATATTGTTCTTGCAATTGCTCTAACCAAAATCGCTAGTGCAGAGAGGAGGATAGAGGTTTATTATTTTTTCTTCATATTTGGCACTCCCCAGCGCTTTTGGGGTGTCCCCCATAATTGTGCATTAATATTTCTGGCTGTCAAAAGTCATATCTGTCAGCAGTATCTACTCAATAATTTGTAGCACACCTCAGTGTTTTTGGGGTGTCCCCCATAATTGTGCATTAATATTTCTGGCTGTCAAAAGTCATATCTGTCAGCAGTATCTACTCAATAATTTTTAGCACTCCTCAGTGTTTTTGGGGTGTCCTCCCTAATTGTGCATTAATATTTCTGGCTGTCAAAAGTCATATCTGTCAGCAGTATCTACTCAATAATTTTTAGCACTCCTCAGTGTTTTTGGGGTGTCCTCCCTAATTGTGCATTAATATTTCTGGCTGTCAAAAGTCATATCTGTCAGCAGTATCTACTCAATAATTTGTAGCACACCTCAGTGTTTTTGGGGTGTCCCCCATAATTGTGCATTAATATTTCTGGCTGTCAAAAGTCATATCTGTCAGCAGTATCTACTCAATAATTTTTAGCACTCCTCAGTGTTTTTGGGGTGTCCTCCCTAATTGTGCATTAATATTTCTGGCTGTCAAAAGTCATATCTGTCAGCAGTATCTACTCAATAATTTTTAGCACTCCTCAGTGTTTTTGGGGTGTCCTCCCTAATTGTGCATTAATATTTCTGGCTGTCAAAAGTCATATCTGTCAGCAGTATCTACTCAATAATTTTTAGCACTCCTCAGTGTTTTTGGGGTGTCCTCCCTAATTGTGCATTAATATTTCTGGCTGTCAAAAGTCATATCTGTCAGCAGTATCTACTCAATAATTTTTAGCACTCCTCAGTGTTTTTGGGGTGTCCTCCCTAATTGTGCATTAATATTTCTGGCTGTCAAAAGTCATATCTGTCAGCAGTATCTACTCAATAATTTTTAGCACTCCTCAGTGTTTTTGGGGTGTCCTCCCTAATTGTGCATTAATATTTCTGGCTGTCAAAAGTCATATCTGTCAGCAGTATCTACTCAATAATTTTTAGCACTCCTCAGTGTTTTTGGGGTGTCCTCCCTAATTGTGCATTAATATTTCTGGCTGTCAAAAGTCATATCTGTCAGCAGTATCTACTCAATAATTTTTAGCACTCCTCAGTGTTTTTGGGGTGTCCTCCCTAATTGTGCATTAATATTTCTGGCTGTCAAAAGTCATATCTGTCAGCAGTATCTACTCAATAATTTTTAGCACTCCTCAGTGTTTTTGGGGTGTCCTCCCTAATTGTGCATTAATATTTCTGGCTGTCAAAAGTCATATCTGTCAGCAGTATCTACTCAATAATTTTTAGCACTCCTCAGTGTTTTTGGGGTGTCCTCCCTAATTGTGCATTAATATTTCTGGCTGTCAAAAGTCATATCTGTCAGCAGTATCTACTCAATAATTTTTAGCACTCCTCAGTGTTTTTGGGGTGTCCTCCCTAATTGTGCATTAATATTTCTGGCTGTCAAAAGTCATATCTGTCAGCAGTATCTACTCAATAATTTTTAGCACTCCTCAGTGTTTTTGGGGTGTCCTCCCTAATTGTGCATTAATATTTCTGGCTGTCAAAAGTCATATCTGTCAGCAGTATCTACTCAATAATTTTTAGCACTCCTCAGTGTTTTTGGGGTGTCCTCCCTAATTGTGCATTAATATTTCTGGCTGTCAAAAGTCATATCTGTCAGCAGTATCTACTCAATAATTTTTAGCACTCCTCAGTGGTTTGCGCTCAGAATGGATTCAAAGCAGTCCACATATGATCTAAATGAGCAACCAGGTTCTGTCACCAGTCCTGATGTTAGTGTTCCCAGTACGTCATCTGGCCAAGGCGATGTCAAACAACAGAGTGTTTTCAAATTAGTGCAAAAAACAAAAACCAAAAAAAAATTTACTGTATTGAAGCGAAAAAGAAGTGTAACTGAGCAAAAGTTAAGTGACGATAAAAAAAAAATTGCAAGCATGCCATTCTACACACGCAGTGGCAAAGAGAGAATGAGGCCTTCACCTTTGGCTATTAGTGGCAGATCCCAAAAAGTTACCCAGGCTACAATTGGTGCACAACTACTGTTACGCGTCAAAGCTGAGCTGCAAGATACCAGTGAGGCATTACAGGAGAATATTTGCTCTGATTCACAAATGACAACAATCCCTGTGGAGAGTCCATCCAACAGTGGGATGTCTAATCGTGAGCATTCTGCTGATGTGTGCCTTAATAGCCCGAGTGTAGCCGGTGATACCCAAATTGAGGATGCCACTTTGGAATTAGAAGAGGATGAGGGGGAGATTTGTGTAGGCGACGAGGGCGCTAATGAGGATGTTGATGAGGATGAGGTTGTTTGTGTAAGTCCTGCACCAGTGGCAGCAGTTCTGGCACGTGACAAGAAAAAGGCCATTGTCATGCCTGGGCATAAAACAAAAAAATCCACTTCTTATGTGTGGAATTATTTCTACCCAAATCCAGACAACAATTGTATAGCCATTTGTAGTGTATGTGAAGCCACAGTCAGTCGAGGGAGGGACCTTAACCATCTTGGAACCTCGTCTATGTTACGCCATTTAACGAGAGTTCATGGCAAAGTGTTGGGAAAAGCTGAAAGTTCTTCCCAAAAGAATACAAGCACTCCCTCATCAGCTAAGACCCTCCGCTCACCGACATACCGAC
This sequence comes from Mixophyes fleayi, assembly GCF_038048845.1. Classification (NCBI taxonomy): domain Eukaryota; kingdom Metazoa; phylum Chordata; class Amphibia; order Anura; family Limnodynastidae; genus Mixophyes; species Mixophyes fleayi. The sequence goes on from NC_134410.1 coordinate 111,848,828, forward strand.
GGCTACAAAATACACCCACCACACCATCCTCATCAATATCCTCAGTAGCGCTCGGAGTTAGCCCGGCATCCCACTTAAGGCTGGATGACTCCGGCACTATTATTGATTCCTCTGAAGAAAGCGTTAGTCCTGCTGCTGCTGTTGCTGCTGCTGGGGGTGAATCGTCATCCCAGAGGCAGGTGAATAAAATGAGCAGTCCTACATTTCAGCAATTAACTGTGAAACAATCATTTGCGAGGGGAAGCAAATATGACAGCAGTCACCCAGTCGCCAAGCGAATCACAGACGCCATGGCTGCAATGTTAGTGTTAGATCTGCGTCCAATCTCCACAATAAACGCAGCTGGTTTTTCACAGTTAATTGAGGTTTTGTGTCCGCGTTACAGAATTCCATCGCGACACCATTTCTCCCGTAAAGCTATTCCACAACTATACCAAAAAGTGTGTAAAAATGTAGAGATTGCGCTGAAAAATGCCATTCTGCCCACTGTTCACTTAACCACAGATATGTGGACAAGTGGAAGTGGCCAAACCAAAGACTATATGACTGTGACAGCCCACTGGGTTGGTCATTCACCTTCACCAGCAGGAACAGCAGCAGCATGTACACCACTACGTAACATTTGTCACAGGCAGGCCACTCTTTGTATCACCGGCTTCACTAACAGGCATACGGCTGACAATTTGTTACGCAAACTGAGAGATGTGATTGATGCATGGCTTATACCACTCGGACTCTCCCCAGGGTATGTCATTTCAGATAACGCCAACAATATAGTGCGAGCATTACAGCTGGGTGATTTCCAACATATTCCCTGTTTTGCTCACACCATCAACTTGGTGGTGCAGAGCTTCCTACGAAATAACCGTGAGGTGCAGGAGATGCTTTCGGTGGCCCGTAAAATTTCAGGCCATTTCAGGCATTCAGCCACAGCATGTAGGAGATTACAGCAGCTCCAAGAGCAGTTTAACTTGCCCTGCCACCAACTTAAGCAAGAGGTGGTAACTCGGTGGAATTCCACCCTGTACATGCTTCAGAGGATGGAGGAACAGCGCAAAGCCATCCAAGCATATTGCACAAGTCATGACATTGGGAAAGGAGGGGGGATGTATTTCACTCTTGCACAGTGGGGAATCCTTTCAGTGCTGTGCAAGGTGCTGAAACCATTTGAAGTTGTGACATGTGAGGTCAGTGCAGACTCTGCTAGTTTGAGCCAAGTCATTCCTTTAATTAGACTATTGGAAAAGCAGCTTGAGAAAATGAAGGAGGAGCTGAAAGCAAGCAATTCAGCAAAGTATGTTGGCCTTGTCGATCAAGTACTTAATTCGCTTCACAATGATCCTCGAGTTATTAAGATCTTGAACTCGGATCAGTACGTTTTGGCCACTGTGCTTGATCCAAGGTTTAAAACCTACATTGAGTCTTTACTTGTAAATGAGCGAGATGTGAACTTTTGCAAGGAGCTATTGCTCAGCAAGTTGGCCGCTGAACTGGGCCTCGGCTTGACGACGTGTCCTCCTTCACTTTCTCAAGCTGTTGCTCGTAAAAAATTAAATTTCCAAAAAAGAAGCAGGGAAGACACAGGGGGCAGACGAGAACAATTTAACATCTGGGCTGGTTTGAAGGATTTTTCAAAAAAAAGTGTCACTTTGCCCATAAGTCCATCCAATATGAGTATAAACATGCAAAGGATGGTGGAGGATTACTTTCAAGAGGTAGTTGATATGGAAATGTCAGACAGTCCCTTTCCTTACTGGGAAGAAAAGCAGGCCATTTGGAAACCCATGTACAAACTTGCTTTGCAATACCTAAGCTGCCCACCCTCCAGTGTGTACTCTGAACGAGTGTTCAGCACAGCAGGGAACTTAGTCAGTGATCGCCGTAGAAGGTTACTTCCCAAAAATGTGGAGAAAATGATGTTTATAAAAATGAACTACATCTTCCACGAGGAAGGCCTTCACCATCCAAGACATCCAAGCACTGACTGTTCTCTAATGGCGGATTCAAGCGGCGATGAATTGATAGTCTGTGATGATGACGTACACACTGATGAGGGTGAGGATGAAGCTGAAGATGATGCCGATAACATCTTTTTAAAACTTTCTATGTAAGTGTAGGGTGCAATCTACCCCCAAAGAGGAAAGGGACTTGTGGCATTTCCATATCACATACCATCTTGAAAGGCTGCTGTTAGGGCAATTTATCCTTAAGGGTAGGGTGTCGTAGACAGAGTGACCCTAAACTGGCTTTGTCCATTTTTCATAATATTGTACAGTCTATAATGGCTGAATTTTTTAGTATTTTATACAAGTGGAGGGGGGCCTAGAGAGACAGAAACCAAACTGGCTTTCTCCATGTCAATTAATATTGTACAGTCTATAATGGCTGAATTTTTTGGTATTTTATACAAGTGGAGGGGGGCCTAGAGAGACAGAGTGACCCCAAACTGTCTTTCTCCATGTCAATTAATATTGTACAGTCTATAATGGCTGAATTTTTTAGTATTTTATACAAGTGGAGGGGGGCCTAGAGAGACAGAAACCAAACTGGCTTTCTCCATGTCAATTAATATTGTACAGTCTATAATGGCTGAATTTTTTGGTATTTTATACAAGTGGAGGGGGGCCTAGAGAGACAGAGTGACCCCAAACTGTCTTTCTCCATGTCAATTAATATTGTACAGTCTATAATGGCTGAATTTTTTAGTATTTTATACAAGTGGAGGGGGGCCTAGAGAGACAGAAACCAAACTGGCTTTCTCCATGTCAATTAATATTGTACAGTCTATAATGGCTGAATTTTTTGGTATTTTATACAAGTGGAGGGGGGCCTAGAGAGACAGAGTGACCCCAAACTGTCTTTCTCCATGTCAATTAATATTGTACAGTCTATAATGGCTGAATTTTTTAGTATTTTATACAAGTGGAGGGGGGCCTAGAGAGACAGAAACCAAACTGGCTTTCTCCATGTCAATTAATATTGTACAGTCTATAATGGCTGAATTTTTTGCTATTTTATACAAGTGGAGGGGGGCCTTGAGAGACAGAAACCAAACTGGCTTTTTCCATTTCTTTACATATTTAACTATAAGTGTAGGGTGTAATATACATTCAAAGACGATGGCTGCATTGCCAATATGCATAGATGGAGAGGAAGACAATCTGTTTTGTGTGTAGAATAGGCCTACCAACGAAGAATTAAACTGTTTTTTTGGATGATTTATTACCTCAACAATTAGATTACTTGTCTCTAAAACAGTTGGAGCACTAAATTGGGTTAATTTAGGCCCAAAAACATGGATTTTCCCAAAAAATAGCAAAACAAAACCAAACAAAACCAAAACCAAAACCAAAACACGCAATGGCGGTTTTGCAAAACCAAAACCAAAACCAAAACACGACGGTAATCCAGATCCAAAACCGAATCCAAAACCAAAACACGGGGGTCAGTGACCATCTCTACTTTAAACATTGCAAGAATACATTTATTTCTCACTCAGGACGTTACCAAAACCTTTATACATTCTCTCATTATCTCCCGCCTGACTGTAAGCTCAAACTATCTTGCCTTCCCCGCACCCATTTTTTCTTACTACAATCCTTCCTAAATGCCACAGTGAGCCTAATTTTCCTCTCTTGCTGCTCTACATCTGCTGTTCTACTCTGCAAATCCCTGCACTGCTCCCTATTCCCTCCAGAATTCAATTCAACCTTCTCCCATCATCTCTCTCTTGGTAGCTGAGAATTTCTGTTAAGGGAACACTTCCAGATTATTTTATAGTTGTTACGCATCCCATTTGTCAGGGATCTCTGCATCACCTTCTTGTAGTCACACTCTAACTTGCTGACTCACAGTACTCCCTTGACTGCAGGATCCAACCGTACTGCTTCACATACCACTCTCCCTCATGCTTAGGGGCAGATAACTCAGTCTAACAGTGCATCTGACCATGAACTCTCTCTCCCTCCCCTTACTTCACACAAATGCGCTTCCGTGGCAGTTGCCACCCCTATCCAGGGTCTCTGGTTGCCATTCCTCCATGCCTTTCCCTTCCAGGCAGAATTCTCCAGCAGCTCCTCATCCAAAAGCTCTACCCTCCATACAGCCTTTGTAGTGGTGGATTCTCCTCCTCTTGTGCACTGCCATACAGGTGCATTCTTTCCTTCACTCCTGCTTTACTGGTGACTTTTCTGAGGTACCCCTGAAGGTGGGGATCACCCCCTCTGGCATGACCCCTCTCTATGAGGCTCTTTACTGCCCTCACTGGGCTCTTATATGCTGCTTTACGGCACTCGGCGCGCTCCCCCGCGTTACTGCCCTTACTGGGCTCTTTCTGCTGGGGCACTGTCCCTTTACAGGGGTCCTTGAATTATTTGTGTCTCACCTGCTGCACACCCCCTCAATTGCTGTGGACTTGGTACCACCCACCTCCTGCCAAGATCCCGATTTATCATGGCTGCTCTCTCAGTTTGGCGTAAGCCAGAGTTTTTATAGACTCTGGCTACCACCTGACCTGCACATTTTTTCCCAGCGCGTTTGTGTCCGTTGGCCATGTCACCACCAGTGACGCGGATGCTCTTGTCATCGGGGGCAGGGCCTAGCGGCTGCCGTTCTTACACATGTCAGACAATGAAAGCAGGTTGCTCTGGTTTAGTGCAAATGTTGCACCTAAATGCAATGTTAATAAATTATGGTAACTGGTCCATTTTAGAAACAGATACACATACATGTGTGAATTTGCAGCAAAGAGATTTCGACATCATCACCATTTATTTATATAGCGCCACTGATTCCGCAGCGCTGTACAGAGAACTCATTCACATCAGTCCCTGCCCCATTGGGGCTTACAGTCTAAATTCCCTAATATACACACACACAGACTAGGGTCAATTTGATAGCAGCCAATTAACCTACCAGTATGTTTTTGAAGTGTATGAGAAAACCGGAGCGCCCGGAGGAAACCCACGCAAACACGGGGAGAACATACAAACTCCACACAGACAAGGCCACGGTTGGGAATTGAACTCATGACCCCAGTGCTGTGAGGGAGAAGTGCTAACCACTTAGCCAACCGGCTGCCCAGTGCTGCGACAGTATTTTAAATGGGTCGAAGTTGTTAACAGCACTTGTTCTAGTCGTGGGGCTATTGAATTTGCCTGTCAGTATAAGCCCTGCCCTACTCTAGGTGCTGTTAGTTATTTTGATATTAATGCCTTCCTCTGTGCTGCATCCCTGTCTGAGTGCCAGACTCAGTTTTATCTGACCTTATAGAAGACTGGGTATTGCAGACGGCCCACCAGGTCACATTCAAAAGTGCCCACACCTACGTCATGATCAAAGAGCACTATGACATCTACAGCATACTTGCCAACTCTCCCGGAATGTCCGGGAGACTCCCGCATTTTGCTAGAGTCTCATGGACGAGTGTGGCAATCTCCCTGAAAGGAAGTAAGCAGAATTCGGTTTAAACGCCGCGATTAACCCACTGTAAAATGACGCGATTTGCGTCATTCCGTCACGGGGGTGGGGCCAAAATGACGCGATTTCGGCCCCCCTCCCCCTGCACGCCCACGTCCCAGCCAGCATCTCCCGGAAAAAGAAATACAAATGTTGGCAAGTATGATCTACAGCAAAGCCCTTAGTCAAAGGCGTAACTTCTTGATGTACATTAAAATCAATATTGACACGTGCAGGTTAAAAAAGTAAATAAAATGTATAAAATAATACATTTCAAATAGCAAAGCTTAAATGTACAGAATAGTCTGTGACTGCTGTCTTCACGGTACCTTTCCTTTAAGGGGAATTTTCCAAGGACTCAGCATATTTTTTACAATCTCCCTAGAGCTTGTATTGTTTGCAAGGAAAGTGTTAAAAGAGCAAGTCCCAGCGGGGCAACAACAAGTGATAATTATTCCGCTTCCTCCCTTCCTCTTATAATATTGTTTTCAGATGCTCTTGATTACTAAGCTAGGGAGTCACGTCAAGTCATCGTAACTATTTCCTTCAAAATTGGAGCTGGAGATTTCTACAATTGGACTCATGATCACGTCTACACATGAAATATGATCTTTTAATACGCCCTCAATAGTCTGATGACTGATAGATCAGGAAGCATTTATATTAAACTCAAGAAGTGTGACAGATGAAAGCGTATGGATCAAAATTCCCATCGTTCATGATAAATGCAAACTTGTAGAGGGGGCAGAGGTGTTAGATTTGCTAAATCTGTGTTATATGTATGTAGAATTTGATGCTTGATTTATGACATTTTTATTGCTTTGGGAGTTGTATGAAATGGTGTAATAGTTTTCAGTAAGATTCATTTTACATGTTATTTCTAAAGGGGGTGGGGGGAGCGATGTATGACAACTAGTGCAAAATAATATGACGGCTTCTGAGAGTAGTTTTGTTCGCTTTGTTCTCTAAACTGCGTTATAAAATTTAAATTTGGTGGGCTTTCGATATTTATTAAATATTGAAGTGGTACAGTTTTGCCAAGATAGAGCACTTTGTTGTCATTCACCTATTTAAATAAGAACACAGCAGTGTGCTTTGCAAACATTACCCAGGCTTATGAACACTTATCAGCTTCCCCAAACTACCACATTGAAGTCACTTGCTTAGGCTGGGTACACGTTACAGGTTTTTCAGAGGATTTTTGGACTAATCACACGATAAATGACCGTTCGGCCCAATATTGCATTAGTGTGTACGCTCCAATGATGAACAATTATCACTGTATCGTTTCATTTGATTTTTAAACTGAACTAAAAATCTTGTTCAACGATGGAACAATGTTGTTCCAATTCTGCAGTGTGTACGCCCTCAGGACCGGCAGTGTCCATAGATCTCTATGGAGAGTGCAGAGTCACGATCTTTGCAGCCAATGGTTATGACAGATGAAGAGCACTGCATAATTGTGTCTATACACCCACCAATTTTAAGTGAGATTTGCCAAAGAATTCTGGCTATCTGTTTGTCTGTAGTCAACATACTGATCTCTAGTTCCATGTCCGTGGGCAATTCCAATTTACCATGCCTGAAAAAGGGGGTGTTTGACCCGGGGGTAGGAAGGTAGATTGTAGGGGTACACCTCCCAACTTTTATACCTCACAACCATTTCTTTCATCAGGACGGGGATATTATGCGTCACGACGGGAGCCTGGCCATGTCACAATGGGGTAGTAGTTACTCCATGGAGGCGTGCCTAGCACTTTTGAAGTACTCGGCTGCCCCCATACTCTCCTCCTCACTCCTCCAAACACCTCCATTGCCGTGTGCACTAATGCGTGCAGCATCCATTCACAGTTGCTCAGCCATGCAGAGCTGCAATCAATAAGACATATCACCCGCGGGACACAGCTGTCCCGATTGGGATGGTGGGATAGAGCCTACAAATTGGGATTGTCTCTCATTAAAGTTATTTTATCGTTTATCAATAATCATTGTGTATGCAATTTGTGTGGTTCCAACTCACAAAGCGATTTATTAGCAAAAGCAAAAGAAAAACAATTAAATAAATAAGTACAGCCAATACATACGCCGCGCCCAGCAGGATCCAGCTTACAGTCTTTCAATCCTGAAGTCTGTGGTCAAAAGCTGACTCCAGAGAGCAATATATATATATATATATATATATATATATATATATATATATATATATATATACACACACATTTGGTGTTACAGTAAATACAATACAGATGACTTGACATGTTTCCATAGGTTCAGGCTCCAGGACAGTCCAGTATAGTGTAGTTCATAGGTCACTTCAAATGACACCCTCCAAGGGAGGGGGTCAGCTCTCCAATCAGATGCATACTAATCTTCCCGCCGAAAGCTAGTTCAAACTGGTCTATTTACATTATACACACAATACCATTCTGATCACTAATTCCCCATATTCCATAACTAGCATACACAAGGTGCGATCTTATAGCTGATGGAACCGGATCACTAAGGATAAATAGGGGATTAGAATGACACCAAACATGATATGTTTCCTGTAACCTGAACCATAGATCTAACTAAAGTTATAGTATATTATGGTATTTAACTATAAACTCAATAACATCTGTTTATAAACGACTGTGGGTTGGAACTATTAGAAAATGAACTATGTACAAGTGCATGTGTAAGTGTATGCGTGGGCTATTTATCGTGCGATTGCGTATAACACGTGGTGTACTGATCGCAATCACACAGTAAAACAATATTTATCAATATACTTTCTTTCATCCAATTATTTGACTTCGGCACTCTCCTACATCGGGACAGTTAGGAGGTATGTGGGGGTGAACACTTTACTTTAATAACCTTTAAATGTTATGGTGCACTGTGGGAAGGAGAAGGGACATTGGGAGAAATAAGGTGACTGCTGTACTGTTAATTTGATATTTTGGCTCGTTCGTTGTAATGTATAGTCTTACTTATCTGCTATAATGATGCAGTACCGACTGTGAAGGCAAACCACACCTAGTTATAAGGCATACTTGCCAACTCTCCCGGAATGTCCGGGAGACTCCCGAAATTTGGGTAGGTCTCCGGACTCCTGGGAGAGCGGGCAAGTATCCCGCATACGGAACTCACTCATCAAAGACTATTTTGTCGCGGTAGCGAAGCTAAAATTACGCGATTCAACGTGCCCTGCCCCCTCCCTCCAACCACGCCCCCTGACCAGGATCTTCCGGAATTGCCTTCTCAATGGTTGGCAAGTATGATATAAGGAGCATCCCAACAGCTGTGGGGTGAATGAGTTAACACGCAGAATAACTTTATGGTATGACGTGACAATTGCCCAATTATCAAGGTTTTTTTAATGTTTTGTAGCATGTTTTTCTGATAGCAGTGATCACCTACCGTGCTACTCTGTTCTGTCTCTCTCTATATAATTAACCTGATGTTAAATTAACATAGAAAGTCAACTGAGTCATGTGAATAGTTATTTATATTACATGTCTTAGTAAATCAGCCTTTAAATTTGAGCCATAATAAGAATGAATGAGAAAATATGAGCAGCATGGATTTATTAAATCAAACCAATTTCCATGACAACAAAGCTCTCCACACAATACAGTGCTTCCCTTAGTGTCTGTTTATGCCAGAGTCTGGCCGATGGCGTGTTACCTGAAGCCAATACTCCACATACAATTTGTAAAAATGCAGCTGTCTGAATGAGTTTGGATACATATGACAATCGCTCCTGCTCATTCACAGCTTAGCATGGTTTCAGCTCTAATACTATGGGGTGCTTCCAGTGCGTTGGCGTTGGTTACAATGGTTACAATGTGAGTGAGTAACAGTGGTCAACTATGGGCAGCCTAAAGTATTATATGTACTGCATTATGCCAGAAATAGTACGTTAAAACCTCAGAAACACACAATTAATGTAAACTGACAGCTTGTGCAAAACTGACCTTCCTTAGCAACATCTATAATCTTGGGAATAAACTGTGGAATGCAATGATTGTTTCCATGATAACATATGTTTCCGTAGAAGGTCGATTGTTCACAACATACCGTTTCTTTCAAAATACAGCAACTTTATTTCTGAGATTTTAGCAGACAATTTCAGACATAAGTCCTATTTTAAGTGTCAGGTATCAAGTGTTCTAAAACGCTGTAGTACCCAGCATAATGATTTTCATTATACTTTAATAGAGCCTTCAGCCCAAACAGACATATAGGATCCATGGGCTGCATGATAAACTGTTTTTTTTTACCTTTTTTTTTCACTGTAGATAGCTGCACTCTAAACCAGTTTAGTTATGTAAATCATGACACATATATTTTCACATGCGATTTACATATGCAACACAGCTGGACTGCAGCTAGTTTACATGCATGGTGGATGAATGAGAAGAAGAGAGGGGTGAAAAAGGCAGGGGTGGAGTGCTAAGAGTGTGATACCGCTTTTACCATACTTGCCAACTCTCCCGGAATGTCTGGGAGACTCCCGAAATTCGTGTCGGTCACCCGAACTCCCGGGAGAGCAGGCAATTCTACCGATTCACGTCCAGCTCTGCAGATTAAATGGAGGGGTGGGGCTTAGTGACATTGTGTACGTGTCATTGTGGCCCCACCCCCTATTTTTATTGGCCAAAAGGTAATGACTGCTTTGGGGGCAGGGCTAAGAATGCAATTCTTTGAGCCCCGCCCCCACACACCCACCTGGCTCCCGGACCTCCCGGTACACAAGTTGCCAATGTTGCCAACTATGGCTTTTACAGATAATCAAGGTTTACTATTTTCCAATTTGGTGTACTCACAAGATGTGTTTGTCATGGCTATATTGGGTGGCCACTGAGCAGTATATTCCAGCAACATCTCAGAGAATGAATAGGAAGAGCTCCATTTTTAATTCTGAGAAGACATTTGAACAGCAAAAACAAGGGTACAAAGCGATGCTGCAGAGTTAAGTAGTGGCAATTGCAGTGCAGGCAGCTTGTATATTTTATCACTTTTACATGGTTGATCTGATAACATTGGGCCGGATTCATTTAGAAGCTTAAACGGCGATACGTTGCGTATAACGCGCACAATTAATCTGCGAATGCCCAGAAACTGAACCATACGCCACAGAACGCAGCAGCTTCCAATTCCTCTTCCAGCGCAAAGGACACTTTCAACAGCTTACGATTTCAGGGATGGAATAGGGTGGGGAAGGGCCGGAAGCCTGTAGTCAATGTACAGTCAGGACGTGCCAAGCTCAAGGGCAAGCAGCAGTGCCCAATTCAAGCTTCGGGCATCTCAAAAGTATGTGATTTTCAGTTGTATCACTTGCACCAGCTGCAGGTCAGGTGTAAGTGCTGATTATTAGTGGTGACAGCAGTTTGCAGGCTAGAACATGTGTTTGCAATTAGGAACAACTGTCAAAATCCATTTAATGTACAGTAGACATTAAGAACATCCTATATTATTAACAGGTAACATTACTTGATTTTTTTTCCTGTGTGTTCTTTTGTGACTTGAGATTTCACATGTGTATTAGATGTATCCTGCAATGTCTTATCTGTTAAGGTAGAGCTGATCTAGACCCGTATCAACAGGCGTATCTTCAGATTTGCTCCTTGTTGAATATAGACGTACGTTTTATTAAAAATAAAAGAAAAAAGAAAGAAATCAAAAGCATTTAAAAAAACATCTATATAATGGACATACCAAAAGGACACGGTTCATCAGAGACATTTGTCTGGTTTGGTATTTACCACTTATTTATTGTAAATTCTTTTATGTACAGCAAAAGGATTCATTTCACATACATCAATTCACTAAGCCCAGGTTAATTCAATCAACAAGTGGGAAAATAACAAACCAGAGGAATGTAAACAAAGGTACATGCACAGCTGAGCACTGTTCCTGAAGTCCTAAATGCAAAGATCAAGGTCCAAAAGTAATAAAATCACATTCAGATTATTGGATGCTAAGGGGCATATTTACTACTGTACACTTTGGGTTTGAAAAAGTGGAGATGTTGCCTATAGCAACCAATCAGATTCTAGCTGTCATTTTGTAGAATGTATTGAATAAATGATAACTAGAATCTGATTGGTTGCAAGAGGCAACATCTCCACTATTTCAAACCTGCAGTTTAGTGAATATACCCCTAAATGTCGCTCAGATGCTGACATGTTCTGTAGATGAATGTGAATGAAACAGGTCATACTGGGAAAAGTCCTGTTACATTCATTTTCAAGATAATCCCAACTGACAGCTAAAAACCTGGTGGAAAGACGGCAGAGTTGTGTCTACAAATGAGTGGAGCCTACTGAAAATATTGACATGCTTCAGTAATGTCATGAGTTCCTAGTATACAAATAGGCTTAATATTTATCCATCCCACAAACTGATTGCCTCCATTGTATGTAGACAACAGGCCCACTTTAATAGACAAAAATGCAGATGACATAGGCCAACTGGTCCATATGCACCATCAGTCTTCTTATGTTTCTATATTTGTGGACAAAGTAATATACATGAAATATAGACTACCCTGGAACGTCATAAAGTCTTAACGGAATCTGTTTTTCAGTAAGTACCCTGATGTCTTCATGTTTATGTTGTAGGTAAAGGACAATGCTTGGTGAATGGGATGATCATGTATGACGGAGCAGCCTGGTCCCCTCGCCAATGTACCATATGTGTTTGTGAGCAGGGAAAGCAGCTGTGTGAACCTCTTGACTGTGACTACGTCTCATGCCCGGCTGGCAAGTTACAAATACCACCAAACGGATGCTGTCCCATCTGCATGAAAACAGGTAACTGATTTATGGAGATTTATCTCCAACTGTAATCGGGCTCCTTGACTGCAACTTTTTTACCTATTATCTTATTAGATTGCTTTCAATAATAGTCCATCTGTACCAATTAGGACCGACAGCATAAGGGCTAGGCTGTGAGGCTGGCATATTAATTTGCTAAGCAGAAATCTGGCCAGACAGCTTCTAAGGATAAAGGAATTTATATATTTCTGGATATTGTCAGAAATCTAAAGATGTAGATTGTTAGGTATAATATGGGTTCAGTGGCGGAACTACCATTGGTGCTCCGGAGCCCATGGAGATAATGGGACCCGCTGCATGGCAGATGCAATGGGTCAGGGTCCCCGATTGCCTCCACTCCGCACCGGTGCCCACAGCCCGGTAGTTCCGCCTCTGCATGGGTTGAAGTGGATCAGTGAGTGTGCATGAATTTAGCAATGAGGTTTGCATAGGGTTGGGACCTCTTCTAAATATGTATTACTTAGCCCATTCAGTTATAGATACTGTCTGGATTGATTGTTGGAATAAAAAAGAACCAACACAAAATGATAAAATAGCAGAGGGTGAACTATATTGTCTTGCCATCCCTTGTCAGATGTTATCCACTGTCTACTGCCTTACTAATATTCAATTAATCAAAAAATGTGTTGAGCTGGGGTGATAGCAAACTTATTTCAGAGACGCCAGCACAGAGAGAGGTAAGAGCACTTTAAAGGGAAAATCTTCATTATTGGCAATAGTAGGAATTTGTTAAAATAAACATGCCTAAAAAATTAAATATTCCTTATAAGTTAACAAGAATTGGCAATAATATATTATGCAACTTGAACAATAAGTTATAAGGTATAACAGTTTGAACTTCACATCTATTGTTATTACTTTTGATTACTAAATCACTTTGCTCTGACACTACAACCACACTTTGTCCTAGCATTCTATTCTAGACACAATTATCTATTCATGTCTTCTATAAATAAGCTCTTTGAAGGTAGGCATGTGGTAAGGCTTACCGGGTAAGCCTTTATAATATGCCTATATGCTCAGTTTTTTGTTTCAAGGTTTCTATCCTGCTTTATGTTTGTCTGAGAAGGGAAAACCATCTCTAACTTCTAAAACACATCAGAAAGCTACAACTCTCTTCGCCTGGCCTGGATTCTATAATGTGTATGTAGTGATTGATATGTGGGCCTGCAAAGTTTGGCACTTATCTGATCTTGATGTTGAATAATAATGGCTGCAATCCTGGCCGATGTGAATTATGTAGTGTATCTCGGAAGCTGTCAATGTGGCATTGTCTCTGCAGATGTGTCTCTGGAACGCTGTCTGTGCCTCTGTCCTTCCTCTAAACTACTCCAGTCGTTTTCCTAATCCTTATTCTATTCCTCTTTATTAAAACTTAGTTTGTACTTCTATTCCTCCAATTCTCTCTCCCTCACTATGCTGCTTTGTTAAGACTGAACCTTTCCATTTTCCTAATGAATCTTTCCCTGTCACAAATCACCTAAGTTAGATTCAGTTATCACAATATATTCTTCTTTTCACATTTCACCTCAGGATATCTCTTCACTTGTCCCATTCTATCCTTCTTTTCATGAATCGCCTCAGAATATCCCTTCACTTGTCCCATTCTATCCTTCTTTTCATGAACCACCTCAGGATATCCCTTCACTTGTCCCATTCTATCCTTATTTTCATGAACCACCTCAGAATATCCCTTCACTTGTCCCATTCTATCCTTATTTTCACAAATCACCCCAGGATATCCCTTCATTTGTCCCATTCTATCCTTCTTTTTGAGAATCACTTCAGGATATCCCTTCACTTGTCCCACTCTATCCTTCTATTCATGAATCACCTCAGGATATCCCTTCACTTGTCCCATTCTATCCTTTTTTTCATGAATCACTTCAGGATATCCCTTCACTTGTCCCATTGTATCCTTTTTTTCATGAACCACCTCAGGATATCCCTTCACTTGTCCCATTCTATCCTTATTTTCACAAATCACCCCAGGATATCCCTTCATTTGTCCCATTCTATCCTTCTTTTTGAGAATCACTTCAGGATATCCCTTCATTTGTCCCATTCTATCCTTCTTTTCGAGAATCACTTCAGGATATCCCTTCACTTGTCCCATTCTATCCTTCTTTTCACAAATCACCCCAGGATATCCCTTCACTTGTCCCATTCTATTCTTCTTTTCATTAATCACCTCAGGATATCCCTTCACTTGTCCCATTCTATCCTTATTTTCATGAACCACCCCAGGATATCCCTTCATTTGTCCCATTCTATCCTTCTTTTTGAGAATCACTTCAGGATATCCCTTCACTTGTCCCACTCTATCCTTCTATTCATGAATCACCTCAGGATATCCCTTCACTTGTCCCATTCTATCCTTTTTTTCATGAATCACTTCAGGATATCCCTTCACTTGTCCCATTGTATCCTTTTTTTCATGAACCACCTCAGGATATCCCTTCACTTGTCCCATTCTATCCTTATTTTCACAAATCACCCCAGGATATCCCTTCATTTGTCCCATCTATCCTTCTTTTTGAGAATCACTTCAGGATATCCCTTCATTTGTCCCATTCTATCCTTCTTTTCGAGAATCACTTCAGGATATCCCTTCACTTGTCCCATTCTATCCTTCTTTTCACAAATCACCCCAGGATATCCCTTCACTTGTCCCATTCTATTCTTCTTTTCATTAATCACCTCAGGATATCCCTTCACTTGTCCCATTCTATCCTTCTATTCATGAATCACCTCAGGATATCCCTTCACTTGTCCCATTCTATCCTTCTTTTCATGAATCACCTCAGGATATCCCTTCACTTGTCCCATCTTTCCTTCTTTTCATTAATCACCTCAGGATATCCCTTCACTTGTCCCATCTATCCTTCTTTTCATTAACCACCTCAGGATATACCTTCACTTGTCCCATTCTATCCTACTTTTCACAAATCACCTCAAGATATCCCTTCACTAGTGCCATTCTAATAATTCTATCCTCGGTTGCCCTGTGAACTTTCTCCCATAATGTTACCTCTATTTTGTCTCTTCAACGCGGGGTAAACTCTTCCCTTCTTGTCACTATTCATCACTGACTCCTTTTCTGCCTTCTTTCCTTTATCCCTGTCACTACATTGACTTTCCTGTGTTCCCTTATAGTTTTCCTCCTTACACATCATTCCATCTAACAATACAACAATAAAAATGGTTATATCCCATTTGTAGGACATTACAAACAGGGACTGATTGCCAACTCTTACCCCACTGGCCCCCTTACCATCACCCTCATAGTGCAAGCAAGGGGCCCAGTGTACGCCACTGCTAGAGGGTGAATGAGCAAGCTACAGAGGAAGTGTGCTTACCACAAGACCACCCTCCAATCTCCTTCCTCTCCATTCATGCACCCAAAAAAATGCTCTGCATCCACCTGGAATCCAGTCAATGCCCCCCAAAGTGCACCCTCTCCACCTGTTGAGTGCTAAGGACAAGTGGAACTTGTCCTCTACATGATTCCCTAAAGTGCGAAGGACGAGTCCCATGTTACGTTGGGAAGGGATCTGTGGACATTCTGATTTCCTTCATTGGAAACGGCGTGCGCTTGCACTCTTTAAATGGTATCCCTACCATTTGAAAGAGGTAATAGTACCCCATGGGTAATAATTTATTTAACTTCTGTTTAAGCCCTGTTTATTTATTGCTGCTCATGTTTGATCAACAGGCATTAAATAAATATGTGATGAGCCCAAAAGCGTTCAGCACATGTGTGAAAAACGCTTCTGTGGCGAAGGGAATTAATATTTATATTTTTATTTTTGCATGTGGACTTAACATAAGGTGCCCAGCATGCATTTAGTTTATACTAAGAGTCCCCAGTAACCCCACATTGCATTAATAGCTACCATATCAAATTAATTCCTACACCTGTTCCCACCCCCTCAAACACACCAGTCCTCACATAGCATTAACATCCTCAAACACACCAGTCCCCACATATATTTCACCTATTCATATTAGTGCACACATAACAATAAGATCACTACATACAAGTCCCCACATAACATTAACATCACCACACGAGTCCTTACATAACATTGGCCCCCATGCAAGAGAACTTACATAACATTAAGCCAACACACAGACCGGTCACTGACATGACATTAACCAATCCACACAGCAGCCTGCACAAAACATAAATCCTCCACACCAGTGCCCACATAACATTAATACCCACAGCCCGAGTCACCATATTATAATAATAATAATTCAACCCAACTGACTTAGCTGCTCTGTAGAATGCTGTGGGGGCCAAACTGTGCTGTCTGCTGGCCAGAACTGAAGGTGAAGTCTCAGTGAGTAGTGAGGGGGTAAGAGAGCAGAGGGGAGCTGATACACATGACCCTCCCTCGTCCCCCTCGAAGGGGGATGAGGGAGGAAAGGATCTGTTTGACAGGTTCGGGAGGGCAAAAAAAATATAAGCAAGTGCTACAGTATTCTACAAACTAAATGTATTGATGCAACTGAGCTAATTAAGCTATTATCATTTGGTTACATGTACTGGTTGACCAAGATTAGTGGAAATGTCAATCTATAGCCAAGATTGTCAGAAGTTCATCCTTGTAGGCTATTTATCTCTCAGGTTTTTTTTACATTCTTCGGCTTGTAATTTCTTTCCTACTTTATAGAAACTTGTGGCCAAAAATATTGACACCCTTCATTTTTCTTCAAATTTTGTGTGTGAGTGTGTGTCTATAGTACGAAATTTAGACTGTAAGCTCCAATGGGGCAGGGACTGATGTGAATGAGTTCTCTGTACAGCGCTGCGGAATTAGTGGCGCTATATAAATAAATGATGATGATGATGATGATGAAATAATCATCAATTTCCTCTAAACCTAACTTGAAATTAAGAAATTACAGCAGTATTTGATCTCCACAGTTCCTTCTCTGTTAATATTTCTGAATTTAAATAATGTATACATCCTTTTAAATCAGAAAATGAAAGGAAATGGCATTGACAAAATTATTGACCCCCTAGACTTAATATTTAATAACACAGCTTTTGGTCACAACAACTGCTATCAACTGCTTCCTATAGACATGTCTGAGCTTCCTGCTCCTCTCCTGGCAGTTTGGGTAACACTACTTGTGCAAACTGCTCCAGTCCCCCAGAATTGCTGTTTTCAGATATATCCATATGTGTTCTATGTGATTTAGAACTGAACTCATTGCTGGCCACTCCAGAACAGTCCAGTGTCTTGTATTGTACCATTCCCAGGTGCCTTTTGAAGTGTGTTTGAGGTCATTGTTCTGCTGTAAGACCCATGACCTTCTATAGAGATCCAGCTTTCTGAGACTGGGTTCAACATTTTGCTCCAAAATGGCCTTGCAATCTTCAGATTTCATGATTCCATGTAAGGCATCCAGTGCTAGATGCAGTACAACAACCCCAAAACTTCACTGAATCTCCTCCATATTTGTCTGTTTAAAAGCTTCATTTTGCTTTCTATAAACATATGGATGATTTGCTCTGATTTGATCTAATCTGTCCACAAGACATTCTCTTCCAGAAGGCTTGTTCAGGTACGTTTTGGCAAACCCCACTTTCTTACCAGAGCCTCCGACCATATAACATCCTTTCATTGAGTTGCTGATGGATGGTGAGAGTTGAATCTGTTGTTCCTTGTGTCTGAAGGTCAGGTTGAGTCTGTTTGGAAGTTGACCATGACATATTTCTCCACCATTCAAACAATCCTGGACTGCAATCTTCCATCAAGTTTTCTCTTACGGCCACTTCCAAGGAGGTTGGCTACAGTGCCATGGCCCTTAAACTGTACAGCACTGTGGAATTAGTGGCATTATATAAATAAATGATGATGATGAATATTATGGAAACAATGGTGCGTTATTAGGAAAAACTGCAAGGGTGCTAATATTTTAGTCACAATGATCTCCCTCTCTCTTTCTCTCTATTATATTTTTAATTACTAGTAAGTTACATTTCATTTATGCATATGGGGCATGTTGGAGCCAGGATTGTTTTAAGACATAACTATTCTCCATACTCTTACAACTATACCCATCTGCACACAAAAACATATTGGGTAACTTGCACCTCTATCCCAGAAGTAAAGTAAATCTTAAGTTAACTTTTCTCTAGTGGGCCCAGATCAAATGCCCCTTTTCTGCTGTTATGATTAAATCGCCCATTTAGTTCCACGGAGTGGCAGACATAAGGGACACACCCTAAATTACCTATGGAGACAAGAATGTAAAATTGGGCTTATGTTCAAGTTAAATCTATTGGTGTTTTTCTGCCAGAACCTCTTCTCAAATAGATCTGTCTGATAATACTCATCTTCAAGCATACACATATGTGCACATATGACTGTGAACTAACCTGTTTTACATACCGTCCAATACAGTTTTGTTTTCCTTCAGTAACAACGCAGGAACCACTTGGGTCGGTATCAAAAATCAACCAAGGAAAAGAAATAGAGCAAAAAAACGAGGAAGTGAAAAAGGAAACAAAGGTCTTGAAGGTCAAAGGGAATGTTACAAAGACAACGTCCAGACCAGCGATGGGATCTAATACAACAACGCATGTTAACGCTGCAGCTAAAAAGACCCAAAAATTAAAGAAAACACCAGTGGCAAACAGAGTGGCTGATGTTGCCCAGTGGAAACCTGTCCCTAAAAAGGAATTGAATAATGGAAAACAAGAGACTAACCTCCAGAAGAAAGGATTGACTCTGGTTAAACCAAAGAAAGAAGCTAATGGAAATGGAAAAGAGTCAGACAATAAGGATATAAAGGTGCCAAAGTCTGAACAACCAAAAGAAGGTAGGAAGCAAATACAAAGTATCTAGATAATGGGCCTGATACATCAAGCAGTGCATTTGCCGATTTTGTGCGTATCATATGCAGAGTTACTCTACGCATGCCCAGAATCGGCTCATATGCCAGAGAAACCATTAATCTTCAAACACAAATGACACTTAGGACAGCCTATGATTTAAGGGAGGGAACGGGGTGAGAAAGGGGCATTTGGCAGTAGTCAATGTACAGTAAGGCCGTGCCAATAGCTAGAGCATGCAGCAGCATCTGATTCAAGCTCTGGGCAACTCTCTGATACTTGATTTTCTGCCATATCTCTTGCTCCAGCTACAGGGCTAGTCTAAGTCCCGATTACTTGTGATGCATATTCATGCTATAATATGTGTTTGCAATCAGGAGCAACTGTCAAAATGTATTTTATGTTCATAAGAACATAAATGGGGAAAAAATAATAATAACTGTTAATGTAACTTTTTTTTTATCATTAATGTCTTTATTATTAACAGGTGACATTAACTGAATATTTTTTCATTTTTTTCTGTGCTTTCTTTTGGGAAATTATATTCCACATAGGTATTGGACGTATCCTGCCGTGTCTTGTGTGGTATGGCTGAGCGGACCTACACCTGAGTTCATCAACGCACCTTGTTCCTTGTTGAATCCAGGCCCGCGCAGTTCCAAATTTTGTTTTCTGAAAACCAACGCACATTGCGCTCACTATGCGTACCTTGATGAATTCGGCCCAATGAGTCTTTGTTGTTTTTTTAAAGGGCTGCTATAGTCAAAATAGATTTTTTAAGCATGTGGTGTGTAATTAAACTTTATATTGAAATCCATTTAGTTCTAAAATAATGCCCAAATTTCATTGTTTTCTACCTCCTCAGTATTATATTTTTATAAACGAACTTGTATTCATTTTTAGTACAGAAGCTGAAAATTTTACGAATATTACAAAATGCATTTTAGAGCTAATCAAAAATATATATATATATGATAGCATTGACCAATATATTATGACATTCATTTGCAACAAGGTAACTGTCAGGCAATGCCCTAAATATTGTACAGTATATTTCATGGATTATATTATTTTCACTGAGAGAAATGACCTTCCTTCCAAGGGGAAATACTACACAGAGGTGGAACAGGGAGATGGAAAGCAGTGATTTCCCAACTGTATAGTGCACTAGGCATATTAATATCTTCCAGAGTGGCAAGGTGATATGTTTTCCAGTTAAACGCTATGGGGTATATTTACTAAACTTCGGATTTGAAAAAGTGGAGACGTTGCCTATAGCAACCAATCAGATTCTAGCTGTCATTTTGTAGACTATACTAAGTAAATGATAACTAGAATCTGATTGGTTGCTATAGGCAACATGTCCACTTTTTCAAAGAATGATCTAAGTTCTTGGATATAAAAAAAATTACAAACTAACCTCCACTCACTTGCTTTACCTTAGCTCTTAACTGTCCTGATTTTGGCAGGACAACCCTGATTTGCGGGCGTCGAAAGGGGTGACGCTTACACTAAAGTAGGCAAAGTCTTGACCAAAAATTAGCATTGCTAGATGGACTGAGGGCAGGGTTTCTTTTGTCCCAATTTCACATGCCTAAATGTCACGAGACATAACCTTATTTGAGTTCTAGGGGCACTCCCTATTATAACGCCAACACAATGGTCTCAAACGAAACATTGTTTTGCGCTGAGAATTTAAACAGTTGTGGATTAAGCGACACGATGATGGATGCAGAAGGTAGAACAGACATTGGGCTCTTTTTGTGGCCAATTCCAAATCAGGCCCTCTTTCTGGGGACTCAGTGTTCTCAGGGAGCCCTATAGCGCCAAGGAAGTTTGACTCAGGTTACGGGAACTCCACAGTTAAGGTCATAGACAAACATGGGATTGTGGATTAGTTTGTTAAAAAAAAGGAGGAATTATCCTTTAAGTCTTTGACTCTTAATAGAGCATGTTAAGAGTAATTTTATAATAGTAATTACTAGTCTGCACTTATCATTTAAACTGGAAGACACTCGCACTAGAGGTTATATTTACTAAACTGTGGGTTTGAAAAAGTGGAATGTTCGCTTATAGCAACCAATCAGATTCTAGTTATCATTTATTTAGTACATTCTTCAAAATGACAGCTAGAATCTGATTGTTTGCTATAGGCAACATCTCCACTTTTTCAAACCCGCAAATTAGCAAAGATTCCTCCAGATATTTACAATGTACCCAAGCAACAACAAACCTTAAAGCAATCAGCTTTGACAGTAGAATTCATTTGATTTAGTTGACACAGGTTTATGAATGCAAAAGTAAGCAGTATTAGAAACAGAACATAGTACACCGATTTATTCTGCAGTCATCACTATGGACAATGTCTAAATCTTTCCATATACAGTAGTGGAAACACTGACATTTGCAGGTTACAAAGTACAACATATGTATTTTATAAATATAATAGTGCTATAACTTCTACTGCTAGTAATGGTTTCATTTACAATAATCGATCAAGAGTGATCTCTATACAACAGCGATTGAAACAATTTAAAGATACAGATTCTATGCATGCTGCTTATGGGGAGGTATAATAAATGAGGCCTTATTGAATTACCAGCAGCAGTTGGAGGTGTAATGAGTGGGGAGAGAAGAACAGCTATGGAGATGCTCTGTGTCCGTGGTGGAACTACCATTGGTGTAGCAGGTGCGGTGCAGCCCATGGAAATAATGGGGCCCGCTGCACAGGAAACTAGTGAGCTGTGGTCCCTAGTTCCTTGCTTCCCTGCATCGGGGTCCATATCTCACTAGTCCCGCCTCTGCTTTGTGTATTAGGTGTGTGAATTGCGGATGGGCCATTGAAGTTTCATTGAAGTAAATTTAGAGCTCAATTCTACGATGGCTGCAAATATAGCTGCTGCATAAAGACATCATTATCATTTCTAAGAACAGAGATACTTGTATGTCAAAGTTCTCAAACCCCATACCTTAGCTTAGCCTTTATGTTCCTATAGTCACACCTAACAGTGTTGCAGAATATGTATAAATGAAATGTAATAATGTATTAATGATGTCATTGTCTCTTTGTAGAGAAAGCAAAACACAAACCAGTGAAAAAAGTGTCAACGCCATATCCAAGCACAAAGCCACCAACAATTCTTCCAGTAGAAAAAAATAAGGAACCTGAGGATACAGAGACCTTGCTTCCTGCACCAACCATCCCAAGTTTTTTATCGTTTATTCAGCCAACACCACCTCAGATCCCATCTCTCCCAAGTGGCTGTCTCCTGTCTGAATACACCATCGCTTGTGCCAACACAAAGATGACGTACCTTCCACTCATGACTGACCCGGGACTGAAGACTCTCTACTTAGCTGGTAGGAGAAAGGCCATTGTTCATCTTTAGATGGGGAACATTCATAATACTAGAGTAGAATTTATGTCATGTGACCATGTTTAAAGAAACGTTGTATGGACTACACTTGTTTATGTCTAAAAAGATATGGGGGAACACATGTGATGTGCAGGTGGTCAAGAGGACACCAGGGGGTACATTTAATAAACTGAGGGTTTGAAAAAGCGGCGATGTTGCCTTTAGCAACCAATCAGATTCTAGCGTTCATTTTGTAGAAGGTACTAAATAAACGAGAACTAGAATCTGATTGGTTGCTATAGGCAACAACTCCACTTTTTCAAACCTGCAGTTTAGTATATATACCCCCAGATCTCTACGGCCACCTAACCATGATGTCCTTTTGCATGTGGTCGAAGGACAAAGCACAGTGCACTGAAAATAAATGTGAATTTTGCCATTTTTAAGTAAGAAATCTTTCTCCAAACATACAATGTTATTATATGGGTTTACCACATTCTGACTTTAAAGCCAATGTTAAAATCTCTGTATCTGGGATAATTGAAAGAAGTGGGGCATTCTAGGTAACCAATAGGAATTCACATGATGAAATGTGAGCTCTAACTAACCAATGATTTGCCCTTTTCTCCTGTTCCCAAAACTACTGCTGATGCAACCTGATTACTTTCCAATCCAGTTGGCATCTTGTAGCTCAGGTCAGATACGACTTGAAAACACAATACTGGGCCTCATTTACAAAGTGTAACATGGCTCAGGCGCAGCGTAAAATCCTCTTCAGTGCCGTCACAATTTGTGCAGGTTTGCCTAGATTTATGCTTGGGTTTGTGGAGTAGGATGGTGGCATTTGTTGAGGAGCAAATGATTTTACAAGCCAGTGGGAATTAGGGAGAGTGAGGACATTCTTAACATATTATGGCGTAGGCACATCGGTGCACCTAGAGCATTGCAAAAACGAGGTGTAATTTTGTGTTAGATAAAGAAGTGGAGAGTGCACAAGGATTTGAGAGCTGGCGTTGATCAGATATGGTCCTATAACCTTAATGAGAAGCGTTTCCTAGTGCCTGGAAACCACCCTCCAAGCCTGGGGCACTGTATAATTGAGGTGGCTGGACCCTGCCCCTGCTTCACACGGCTCTGCTTCAAAAAAGAGAGCTGCATGCACCTAACAGTAGTGCACGCAGCATTGTCCATGTATATTATGGGGATAGGGAGAGTTGGAGAGCAGCCAAGCACCATCTAAAATTATGGCCACACCCCGAAGCATGCTGGTCACGCCCACTGGCGGAGTGGTGTGGAAATCCCCCTCTGCAAATCATGCGTTTGCCTCTGGGGGTAATATTAGATGCTGCATTAAGATACTAGGTGCTCATTTGTTTTTTGGGTGGGAGTTGCAAGTGATCCAGGCTTACTTCTATGAGGACAGGCACCCTGCTCTCAACTACGCACCTTTGTCTGTGCATATATGAGAAGCCAGACACTTCTTCAAACCCATTAAGAATGCCTTTTTTAGCATTACTAGTAGACTCTAGGTCACTGGGAAGCAGGGGAGTGCTGGCAAATTTCAGCCCGGGGGGCAAGACTCAACTCAGCAGCTTATTTCAAAATGGAAAAAATGCAGGTGGCCCAGTGAACCAGCCCAAGGTAGCCCACTATGGGACCCGGCCCAGGGGGCAGATGCCCCCCTGCCCCCCAGCCCAGCCTGCCCCTGCTGGGAAGCCATGGTGTGTATTCACTTTTTCTTAACCAGTGAGATGTAGTTAGAGTTTCCATCCGTCTTGTGCTGACGGCACGATGTAGTAGATATCATCAAATTGCGAAGAGAAAAAAAAATGATCTGAACCTTTTTTCATATCGGGCTGGTTCTTACCCATTCAGCCACCTCAGGGGGAAACTAAACTGCCACTTTTTCTCATCTTTTATACAATCGAGATTTATGCACTTTAAAAGCAAAATATATAATATTTCATAAGCATTAGATTTACCAACGAGATATATACTACTAATTTAGACTTTTGTATCAAGCAAAATAGCATTTTCTAAATTCCCCCTTTCATTGTGTTACCCCCAAACTTGCTGCCTGAGACAGCTGCCTCTTCCAGCATTAGTTTTATAGGATCCTGTCATCACTGTTCTCTGCAGTCAGTAACATTTAGATATTCCTATTGATTACACCATTGCCTGGCCCCTCCCACTTCACACTCGTCTACATAAGAACACCCAGGAGTTGGTTGTGTTAGAATACTGTGATTTTCATATTCTGTTAACATTCTAAAGCAGTGATTGTGGCCCCACCCACTTTATTTCTGGCTCATCCTTGTGTAACAGAGAAATACAAGCTGATTTGAACCTAGTCACAGGGCCATCTTTTCCATTGGGCACGATGGGCAGGTGCCCGGGGGCCCCATAGGCAGGGCTCTTAATTAGAATAAATAATCCTGCAAAAGAAAAAATCTGCAAAAAAAACCTTTAAGGGGCATTGAGCAAGTACATCTATCTATCTCTATCTCTATATATCTATATCTATATCTGTATCTCTATACATCTATATCTATCTATCTATATATATATATATATATATCAATATATGTAGGGGCCCCGGTGCACTGCTTTGCTCAGGGGCCCATAATGTTGTTAAGATGGCCCTGCCTAGTCAAACACACCAAAAAAAAAGTTAGCATTTCTTTAAGGATGGCTAGCATGAACTATAGTTTGCTCTTTTTTTTTTGAACAATTCAGTTTAAAAATATTGATTCATGGTGACAGATGGACTTTTGAAAAGAGGCACTGGAAGCAGCTGGCATGCTTGGCACAGAGGGGAAACATCACTTGTGGTATTGGCACCAGCGCTGGGGTGGAGCCGTTTCCACACAGCTTGGTTAGACATGAAATCAATGCTGAGCTGTTACATTTATATGTGTGCAATAATGGAGCCGCGCTGTCTACATTTCTCGTGTCAATCTGCTCTTTCTAAGGCTGTGTTGGTAATATTTATGTTTCTGTAAAGTCACAAGGTAAAGCGTAGTGAGAGGAGAGTTTATGAAGTCTCACTGTGTATCTGCCTCACATCTGTGCTCATTTAGTAATCTGACCATGTGCTTAAAAAATGACTTTTAACTGGAAGCAGAGACTTCCCAAACCAGATAAATTAAACGTAATCCGTTGAGCAATAAACTAAACATGCATCACATGACACTGCATTTAAGTATCTGAAGTACTGAAAGGGAGCTAGCATTGGTGGTAGTAGCCTTTCTGCAGAGTTGGCTTATAAATATCTGGCTCCATAAAAACAAACAATAAAATAGGAGAGATTTTGCAAAGCATGTGGTCTATTGCAAATGTGCACATCAATAATGAATAGATAGACACATCTAATACTCAATGAAGCACATCAACTTTCTCCCCTCACTTCCATATGTTTCTCAATATGACAAGATTAAACAAGCAGTGTAATTCATACATGCCAGCTCTCCTGGAATATCCAGTAGACTCATCCCGGGTTCCAGGTTGGTCTCCCGGACTCCCGGGAGTATAGGGCAACCTCCCGCATCTGCTCACTTCCTAGTGAAGTGGACAGGATTAGAGCCGCCATGGCACGATTTTTAGGGAATGGCTTGATTTTAGCCCCGCCCCCACTGTAAATTGATGCGGAAGCCTCATTTTGTTAGGTGGCGTGGCCAAAATGATGCAATTCTCCAAGCCCCGCCCTCTCCGCCCATACCCTCCTGGAGGGGAACATCAAAAAGGTGGCATGTATAGTGTAATTGTCACATTAAGGTATTGTCAATCAATGAGTGAGTGCAGTTTATGAAACTTTTAGGTTCATTTGGTTAAAATTGAAGGCTGGGACAGCGGCATTTTTCTTTCTCACTCCAGACATTACAATTTTAAGTTACGGCTCTGCACACGGGGCTCAGATAAACAGTCCTTAGATATGATGTTGCTTATTTGCTATGAATTACAATAATAACTCAGGCACTAAGAATCATATAATATAGCATGGATTAATGGACCGCTGCTCCCTATAGCAGATATCTGAATCTGACAATATAACGGAAGTAAACAAGCAAAAAAAGGGGCGCTGAATCCAAAATTTATTGATACAGTTTAAATACACAGTTAAATTTTAGTTGCAGTATAGATGACTGCCACATATATAATCGCTAAGGCACCAATAAAAACAATTGAATCAAATAAAGTTAAATGCTATAACTTCTAACCCCCAGAGGTAACATAAACTGGTAGATAACATCAAATATAAATGCACAAACCAATATAGTCCACCTAAAGTGGAGAGGAAAGGTACACGCACTACCCTTGCTTATGTAGCAAGAAGATTCTCAATTGATTGATGTTGTGTTCTCAATGAGTAAATGGCATGCAGACACCGCTGCAGCAGATGAAACAATTAAAGTCCTGAATTGTAGACAGTAAAGAAATGCTAATAAACTCGTAGATAATAAATTCTCGTGGCTTCCACTGATGTTGGTCAGCCAAACAAATTAGTATTGGCATGCATAGATGCTCCACCAAATGGTATGTGGATGCAAGACACTAAAGTCACATAGCGGACATAACAACGGCCGTTGTAATAAATAGATATAGTTGAAATCTATATTGAGCAGAAAACAGACGGTTTAGCAAGTAAACAATGCACTCTCCTGATTCCACAGATAATCGTCAGCCAAGCAGGTTAATACGTAGCAAGCATAAAAGCTGCAGCAGCCGTAGTCTATGAGAGTCTGTGACTCGATAATCCTCACTTTGGCAGTCAGTTGAAAAAAGTGCAGAGGCAATAGGAACCGCTGAATCCACTTACTTGCAATCTTATTGAGTACCCCGGGGTATAGGAAATAGGTGTCCACAGAAAATATGTTAGTTTAAATCAATATAGAGCGTCCTGACGCGTTTCTCCGTGTGAACCACGGTTTCATCAGAGGAATAGTATACGTTGTATAATCCCCATGCTATTTAAAGCCGGTTCTTCAGTCACATGACGTTATCCGACCAATCACAGTTTGATTCCAAATCGTTCCTTGTTCAAAAAGGTGTATGAATCAAGCTATATAAAACCATTCTAAGTGAACACTATGTGTCTAAAAACAAAGACACATCACTCCAAATTAAAATCATTAAAACAAATCAATGAATGGCAGTCATCTTAGGTTGTATAGCCGCTATATACACTTATAGACATATTCCAATTTAACCGATTAGATTAACTGGAATAGATAAACGTGAGTCCTGAGCTACATGATTCCCCAACAGGAACCAATGAATACATAAATTATGTCTAGCATGTCATATAAATTATGATAAAAAAATAAATAGAATATCGTACATTCGGGTACTAGACCCGATATGAACAAAGGTCTCCCATCGAGATGGCGACCATACTGATCGCTGCTTAGCTTCAAAGATATACTTGGTTTGATTTACTTGGAACAGGAGAACTGATGGAAATTCCAGCAAATAAAATTAATAAATATAACAAAAACATATATGTCCACCATAAAATGCATGACCGATACCAATCTACAGAAATGGAATAGAACATATGGTCAAAAAACCATAAGTAATAAAAAACTAGACATAATGAGCTAACAATTGACTAGAAGTATATATATGTACTAAAAAACTGCTCATTATGAGCTAGCAATTGGCTAGATGTATATATAGATTGATCACAAAATTACAACATTCAAATAAAGTGTTAGAAAAATAGGCCATATTATCAGAAGAAAACAACAAAAGGTAAATAGGTTTATATATTGTTTAGTTCTATGCTGTCATTTAGACCATTTGGGACCATAGTATTGAGTCTGAAAATCCAATACGCTTCTCTACGGCATAGAAGATTAAATCTATCACCTCCTCTAGGAGTAATAATTATTTGTTCAATTGCCCGAATTTGGAGACCCTCTAGGGAGCCACCCTTGCAGATATTAACATGTGATGATAGACTATGGGTTCTCACGTTCTTAAGGATATTTCTACGGTGTTCAGTGAATCGTACACCCACAGACCGATTCGTCCGACCCACATACTGTAACCCACAGGAACAGTTGATCAAATATACAACAAATGTTGATTGACAGTTCAATATTTTATCAATAGAGAATTTCTCTCCAGAAGTATGCGAAACAAAAGAGTCACATTTGTGGTCCGCAAATGTACAGGTAAGACATTTTTTCCTACCACAACGGTAAAAGCCATTGGGTCTGGTAGTCAGTCAGTTACCCATAACGGAGTTATTACATGGCTTCCCCAGTTTCTTTGGATCAAAGAAGCTTGGTGATAAATATTCCTTGAGATTACGAGATCTACTAAAGACAACATTGTTGCCCTTTGGGATAGATGAACTTAATAAATCGTCAGCTGCTAAAACCATAGAATTCTTGTTAATAATATGCCTAATCTGACGGGCATAACTATTGTATTGTGTCGTAAACATTAGGGGTCTTGAATCATTTTTATTTTTATCTCTTAGCTCCATCATAGGTGGCGAATTGACCAAGGCAGTTCTATCAATTTCCTCTACATTTTTAAGAGCTCGTTGCAACACTTTAGTTGGATAACCCTGTTCGATAAAAGATTGATATACAATAGCGACATGCTTCTTAAAATCGCTATTAGTTGAACAATTCCTTTTCATCCTCAGAAATTGGCCCTTAGGGATATTGTCTTTCCAAGGCCTAAAATGATCACTTTTATAATGAAGATAGCTGTGAGCATCTATCGGCTTGGAAAATGTTTCAGTACAAATAGAATCATTAACCACTTTCAATGTGATGTCAAAGAAATTGATAACTAGATTACTGTAATTGCTCGTAAACCGTAAACCAAAATCATTGGAATTGAGATGTGCCAAAAATAAAGAAATAGACAATTCATCCCCATCCCAAACAAAAAATAAATCATCAATATATCTGCCATAGAGGACCAGGCTCGCCCCGAATTCAGAACCCCAAATGTACTGTTCCTCAAAGAGCCCCATATAGAGGTTAGCAAAACTCGGGGCGAACCTGGTCCCCATGGCCGTGCCGAGTGTCTGTAAATAAAAACGTGTTTAAAACAAAAAATAATTGTGTTGAAGAATAAACCGAATAGATGATAGAATGAAATCGCACAAAGGACCATTCATGTCAGAGGAGGTCAAAAAACTAGACACTGCCTCAATCCCTTTATCATGCGGGATATTAGAATACAAAGCCTCCACATCACACGTCAAAAATTGATACGAGGCCTTCCATTGAATACCTTCCACAAGTTTCAGAAATGACAATGTATCCTTGATGTGCGACCTCAATGAGAAAACAAACGGTTAAAGATGTGCATCAACAAAAAAAGATAGATTGCTAGTCAAAGAACCAACACCAGAAATAATAGGTCTGCCAGGAGGTGCGTGAAAGGACTTGTGTATTTTAGGCAAATGATAATAGGTAGGGACCACCGGATGTGAAGTAAACAGAAACCAGAAAATATCTTTGGAGATCATATTGTCAGCAAGAGCTGAATCCAGAAGATCACGCAACTCATTTTGGAAAATGGGGGTGGGGTTTGAATCAAGTTTGATATAAAACCTATTGTCATCAAGTTGTCTCCTTGCTTCAAGGACATAACTGTCCTTGTCTTGGATGACTAGTCCACCCCCCTTATCCGCTGGCTTTATTATAATATCTTGATCTACCAAGAGGTTCTTAATAGCCTTTCTCTCCAGTGGAGTCAAGTTGTCCCTTAAAGGTTCAGTTGCCACTTTCTCCCATAACTCTCTAAATTCATTAAGACTGGTTTTATAAAAGCTCTCAACAAACGGACCCTTAAATTGTAAGGGATGAAAATTAGAGCAGTTCTTAAATTTTTTAGAGGGTTGTGCCTCATTTATATCAAACAAGTTTACAGTCTGAGAATTGACAGTTGTATTCTCCATCTCGAGGGTTCACACGGAGAAACGCGTCAGGACGCTCTATATTGATTTTAACTAACATATTTTCTGTGGACACCTATTTCCTATACCCCGGGGTACTCAATAAGATTGCAAGTAAGTGGATTCAGCGGTTCCTATTGCCTCTGCACTTTTCAACTGACTGCCAAAGTGAGGATTATCGAGTCACAGACTCTCATAGACTACGGCTGCTGCAGCTTTTATGCTTGCTACGTATTAACCTGCTTGGCTGACGATTATCTGTGGAATCAGGAGAGTGCATTGTTTACTTGCTAAACCGTCTGTTTTCTGCTCAATATAGATTTCAACTATATCTATTTATTACAACGGCCGTTGTTATGTCCGCTATGTGACTTTAGTGTCTTGCATCCACATACCATTTGGTGGAGCATCTATGCATGCCAATACTAATTTGTTTGGCTGACCAATATCAGTGGAAGCCACGAGAATTTATTATCTACGAGTTTATTAGCATTTCTTTACTGTCTACTATTCAGGACTTTAATTGTTTCATCTGCTGCAGCGGTGTCTGCATGCCATTTACTCATTGAGAACACAACATCAATCAATTGAGAATCTTCTTGCTACATAAGCAAGGGTAGTGCGTGTACCTTTCCTCTCCACTTTAGGTGGACTATATTGGTTTGTGCATTTATATTTGATGTTATCTACCAGTTTATGTTACCTCTGGGGGTTAGAAGTTATAGCATTTAACTTTATTTGATTCAATTGTTTTTACTGGTGCCTTAGCGATTATATATGTGGCAGTCATCTATACTGCAACTAAAATTTAACTGTGTATTTAAACTGTATCAATAAATTTTGGATTCAGCGCCGCTTTTTTTGCTTATTTGCTATGAGCTGGATAAACAGGGAATAGATTTTTTTAAAAAAATTATACTCTACTCAAGTGATTTTTGTGGGTTTTATTTTTGTAATAGAAAGTGCTTTC
The DNA here is from genome assembly GCF_038048845.1 of Mixophyes fleayi. Taxonomy (NCBI): domain Eukaryota; kingdom Metazoa; phylum Chordata; class Amphibia; order Anura; family Limnodynastidae; genus Mixophyes; species Mixophyes fleayi. The sequence goes on from NC_134410.1 coordinate 111,880,209, forward strand.
TTTATTTGTAATATACAGGGAAACAGGCAAACATTAGAGGAAAACATCCTTTTGGAATTCCAACCATTAATTTACCCCATACTTTAATGATATGAGTATGCTTATAAAATAGATAGTGTAGCTCTACTGTAGAGTTTGCCTGGATCTAATAGTGAGTGCAGGCTGGCACAGTGATTTAATCCTCCTCTGCTTTTCTCTAGGGGCCTGATTCATTAAGGAACTTAAATTAAGAAGTTTCTTATTTAAGTCTCCTGGACAAAACCACGTTACAATGCAAGGGGTGCAAATTAGTATTCTGTTTTGCACATAAGTTAAATACTGACTGTTTTTTCATGTAGTACACAAATACTTGATAGCTTATTTGTACACTGACATTTAAAGTTGATATTTGTGTGTTACATGAAAAAACAGTCAGTATTTAACTTATGTGCAAAACAGAATACTAATTTGCACCCCTTGCATTGTAACATGGTTTTGTCCAGGAGACTTAAATAAGAAACTTCTTAATATAAAAAGTTCCTTATTGAATCAGGCCCAAGCTTGCTGATGCTCCTAAATATGCGCAGTAACAGGACTTTTCTAGAGCGGAAGTGTCATGTGCTCCACATCACAAATAGAGTCTTCAGTTTGGATGCTGTTTATAGCAACTGTGGGGCCGGGTAGCAAAGAAAAAATTACATGGTCCAAGGTCATCATTGACAATGGGGTTACAGTGATGGTGGTGTCCTTGGAGAGCAAGATCACTATCACTATCATCATTTTTTGATTTACATGGGACTGCTTTCTAATCTAGCTACCAAGGTTGGTGTTAGGTAATTCAGTGCCTGGAGAACCTATAGCACATTATTTCCAATTTTTTTTATAGCTTGCACATCATCATCATCATCATCATAGCACTACTAATTCCGCAGCGCTGTACAGAGAACTCACTCACATCAGTCCCTGCCCCATTGGAGCTTACGGTCTAAATTCACTAACATACACAGAGACAGACAGAGAGAGACTGGGGTCAATTTTGATAGCAGCCAATTAACCTAATAGTATGTTTTTGGCAGCTAGAATCTGATTGGTTGCTATAGGCAACATCCCCACTTTTTACAAACCCGCAGTTTAGTAAATATACCCCTGTGTGTCTTTTATGAGAAGCAGGCAGCATCAGTAAGGAGAGCTTGAGAATTGGATAGACATATATTTTATATAGATATCTAGATATCACGAGAAGTGATGGTATTGTTTAATAAATCTTTATTGGCTTGGCACACTTGGAAACATAACATTATTATATGCATTTTCCTGCAATATGAATCAACAAAAAAAGAAAAAATGATTGAAACCATTTGTTGCTCATGTGTGTCGACTTTTTTTTTTTTCCATTTCATCAAGGTCACTTAGAATTCCCATATGGGTGACATCTGCAGCCCAGAATATTTAAGGAGCGAGTTAACTGTGTATAAGAGTCAGTTTGACAATGAATCAAAGCTAATTTCATGTTGCAGTTTATTTTTTATTTGTGTCTAAATTTTTACAGTGTCGCAGACATGTAAATTAAGGCCAATAAGTGTAAATATATGTCCTTTTTGATGTGATACTTCCTTGTCCTGTTTTATGAAAGTTTTATATGCAAAAGATTTTTTTTATTCTTCGCTGGATTGGAAGTGGTATAAAGTTGAAAGCAGAAGGTCTGTGAATTGTTCTGATGGTTTTAAAGATTTTTTTTTTATTAGATCAGCCAAGAAGGTATTATTTGTTCTAATAATCATCATGTGATTTCCACTGTCTCAAGCTCACAGAATTTATAAACTAGGGACAGAGTCTTCAAGGTTTCCTTTCATGAGCATCCAAAAGGATGTACTCGGTATCTTCCTCAGGGTCAAAGGAAATTATACTCTTCGTCATATGGTGCAATAAGTCTTTAAAGCTGCAATCTCATGAAAAAATATGAGTGTTTTTTTTTTAACATAATTCACTCTGGTTACCTGTTAGAAGAGACGTTGTTTTATTGTATTTCCCTTAGTATTTTTCTTCAATATGCTAATAATGAAATTTACTAAGTGTCCAGCGTTTACCATAGCAACCACATTCACATGACATATGATGTAAAAACCCACCTCTTCCTTAAAGCCCTCCAGTCCCCCACCTAATTGACCTCCTCCCAGTCTCCCCCTACCCCCCTCCCACTCCTGCCCTCCCTCCTGTCCCCCTCTTACCTCCCTCCTTTTCATTCTCCTCTTCCCCCATCTCTGTCTCTGCCTCTGTTCTCCCCATTCCCTCTTCCTACCATTGCGTCTCTGTCCGTCCTACCCTCCCCTTAGATTGTACACACCTTCGAGCAGCGCCTCCTCTCCTTCTGTTCTCCACCACCTTAACTCTGCTCTTCAGCTCCTTGTCTCTTCCACAAGGTCCTCCTGCCCTTCTACCCCTCTCTTTACCCCGCTTGGGGCTCTCACCTCTCATCTAGCTGTACATTGAGCTACGGAGTTACTGTGCTTTTTGTTAACTGTACCATGCTGTCTCACCCTGTATCGTGTTTCTGTCTGTCCGTGTACGGCGCTGCGGATAGCTAGTGGCGCCCTATAAATAAAAAATAATAATAATAATAATAATGTAGTGAGCAGAGAGTCTTTGGAATGCCCCTCTACAGCATGCGTGTTCATTGCACAGTGACCTTCACCTCCCCTTACTCCCCTCCCTCTCCTTTCTATGACATCACATGACCACTGAGGAGCTTCCTGACTGACTTGCTCTGACTCTGATAAGGTTACACTCTGCTCATGAACTTGCTTTAAAAAAAAACAAACTGTGTTATTGCAGTTTTAAATTACCTATCTAGTTTCCATCATGACAGCTGTCCTTTATTTGAAAATGGAACAAATTAGTCAAACTGATTATATGAACCTACCGTAATTGCCAATGTTAAAAAATACAAGGAAAAATCATCCTCTGTAGAGTAAAAATGCCATGAGAGTGGAACTAAGAGACTAAGAGGCACTCAATGCGCACTGCTCAAAATATTTAGGGACTCGACTTACTACATTATTTGATGTGATGTTAGTGGGAAGCTGTCTATATTGATCTAAAGCATATATAGGAAGGACTCATGCATTGCATTGTATTGTACAGCATCATCATCATCATTTATTTATTTATATAGCACCACAAATTCCGCAGCGCTGTACAGAGAACTCACTCCCATCAGTCCCTGCCCCATTGGAACTTACAGTCTAAATTCGCTAACATACACACACACACACTAGGGTCAATTTGATAGCAGCCATTTTACCTACTAGTATGTTTTTGAATTTATATTTTAATATTATACCCAACAGTGTGTACCAGTCCCTGTTCTTATTTCCATATATATTTGGCGGGTACTTACTGGTTAGGCTAACCTGTCCTTATTTCCATATACGCCCTCTCAGGTGGGTACTTACTGGTTAGGCTAGCCTGTTCTTATTTCCATATATGCCCTGTTAGGTGGGTACATACTGGTTAGGCTAGCCTGTTCTTATTTCCATATATGCCCTGTTAGGCGCGTACGTACTGGTTAGGCTAGCCTGTTCTTATTTCCATATATGTCGTGTTAGGCAGGTACTTACTGGTTAGGCTAGCCTGTTCTTATTTCCATATATGCCCTGTTCGGCGGGTACTTACTGGTTAGGCTAGCCTGTTCTTATTTCCATATATATCGTGTTAGGCGGGTACTTACTGGTTAGGCTAGCGGCTAGCCTGTTCTTATTTCCATATATACCCTGTTAGGTGGGTACTTACTGGTTAGGCTAGCCTATTCTTATTTCCATATATGCCCAGTTAGGTGGGTACTTACTGGTTAGGCTAGCCTGTTCTTTTTTCCATATATGCCCTGTTAGGTGGGTACTTACTGGTTAGGCTAGCCTGTTCTTATTTCCATATATGCCCTGTTAGGCGGGTACGTACTGGTTAGGCTAGCCTGTTCTTATTTCCATATATTTCGTGTTAGGCGGGTACTTACTGGTTAGGCTAGCCTATTCTTATTTCCATATATGCCCTGTTCGGCGGGTACTTACTGGTTAGGCTAGCCTGTTCTTATTTCCATATATGCCCTGTTCGGCGGGTACTTACTGGTTAGGCTAGCCTGTTCTTATTTCCATATATATCGTGTTAGGCGGGTACTTACTGGTTAGGCTAGCCTGTTCTTATTTCCATATATACCCTATTAGGTGGGTACTTACTGGTTAGGCTAGCGGCTAGCCTATTCTTATTTCCATATATGCCCAGTTAGGTGGGTACTTACTGGTTAGGCTAGCCTGTTCTTATTTCCATATATGCCCTGTTAGGTGGGTACTTACTGGTTAGACTAGCCTGTTTTTATTTCCATATATGCCTTGTTAGGCGGGTACTTACTGGTTAGGCTAGCCTGTTCTTATTTCCATATATGCCCTTTTAGGTGGGTACGTACTGGTTAGGCCAGCCTGTTCTTATTTCCATATATGCCCTGTTAGGTGGGTACTTACTGGTTAGGCTAGCCTGTTCTTATTTCCATATATGTCGTGTTAGGCGGGTACTTACTGGTTAGGCTAGCCTGTTCTTATTTCCATATATACCCTGTTAGGCGGGTACTTACTGGTTAGGCTAGCCTATTCTTCTTTCCATATATGCCCTGTTAGGTGGGTACTTACTGCTTAGGCTAGCCTGTTCTTATTTCCATATATGCCCTGATAGGCGGGTACTTACTGCTTAGGCTAGCCTGTTCTTATTTCCATATATGCCCCGTCAGGCAGGTACATACTGGTTAGGCTAGCCTGTCCTTATTTCCATATATATTCTGTTAGGAGGGTACTTACTGGTTAGGCTAGCCTGTCCTTATTTCCATATATGCCCGTCAGGCAGGTACATACTGGTTAGGCTAGCCTGTCCTTATTTCCATATATATTCTGTTAGGAGGGTACGTACTGGTTAGGCTAGCCTGTCCTAATTTCCATATATACCTTGTTAGGCGGGTACATACTGGTTAGCCTAGCCTGGCTTCTGTGACCTGTAATGAATTCTAAACACGCTTTTATTGGCCAGTGGTGAATACCAGGCTGTCCATTTGACTCTGCACTGCAGCATAGTCAGTGGATACTGTTAGAGCCAAAGTAGGGTTCACTCTGGCCTTGGCTGTTACTAAATTAAATCAAACAAAGCGATCATGAAAATGGGTGGATAACACTGACCCAGGTATCATAAATAAATATAAAATGTATTTACCACCCCAACTTGTACAACGAAACAAGTCAACAGCTGTCTTGTGTTTGTAACACACTTTGTTAAATACATGATGTCATATTTAAGGACTGCTGTGTTACAGAGACACAGATACACATATCCCTCTTGTTTATATAGTAATAGATATATTTCCTCCAATCTTTCAGTGCTTTCCACAAGGTGGGAAGAAGAACAAACATCCATAATGAGTATTTATTCTGACATTTTGGTCTTTATAGAGAGACCATTATGCATTACATAGGTTGTATGTCCTTGAAGAAGTTCTCTGTAGACACCAACACATCGGAAGAAAGATGGTCAGTGAATGACTTACAAAGTGAAAATTAAAATGTATTCTTCTCATATTTCTCCTCCCAGAGAATGAAATTTCCAAGCTTCCTGCAAGAGCCTTCTCAGGTCTTCCCAACTTAGAGTGGCTGGATCTGAGCAAGAACAAGCTGGGCGACTCTGGCCTGTCATTTGATGTCTTCAAGGTAAGCAAAGTCCCACTGATTAATGACCAAAGGATCCTCATGTGCTACATTGTACAGGATATTGTGACCGATTGCGCTGGTTGTCAATGCTGACTTTGAGGGTTATTTACTAACAAAGCACAAACGTGTTAAGTTGAAGCAATAAATCAGCAATGAGCTTTTATGAATGCTCATTGGGCGGTGGGAATCATTTCCTAGTGTTGCATTTAGTTGCAACATTTGCACTGCATCACAGCAACCAATCAGCAATTAGCTTTGATCTGTCTTGAGCAAGTTAGACAATGAATACAAGTCTCTTGTTGCTATGGTTATGTACATATTTTGCTTCTACATTCAGTCAGTACATTAAGGCCTAATGAAAGCACATTTCTGATTGGTTGTTATGGTTACCGTACATTTAAATGTTTGCACTTTCAAAAAATTTAATCTAAGATACTCTCACAGATGGCAACATATGATGATGATGATGATGATGATGATGATGATGGAGTGAAGTTGACCTAGACCTTTTGGTCTTGTGTGTTTTATTTTTTTTAGATGGGAAGTTCTGTACAAATATGTTGGGGTTTTTTACATTTTTTTTTCTAATTAAAGCGACCATGTTATGACTCCTCATGGGCTGCATTTTTAACCTCTATTTTAGCTGCTCTTGAATTAACGTAGTACTGTTTTTACTGTATTGATTCCTATTCCAATAAAGACCAGAAATAATAAGACTTGTTTTTCAGAATTTAACAAAACTGAAGCGGCTTAATTTGGACGGTAATCACCTGACTGTACTGCCCCTCCTCCCTTCATCTCTTCAGGAACTGAAAGTCAATGACAATAATCTCCAGGAGCTGAACAGGCACAGTTTCCGTGGTAAGAACCTACATATGAATGAGCATAACTCAATATTTTGTTCTACTCAAGCTGGTTTAACCATGCTCATCATATGGCCATTAAGGTGGCCAAATTGAACGGATGTGGCCATTTGACGCTTGGCCTAAATGGCAAGATCATATGGGCTGGGCTGCCCATAAGGGGGGACAAGGAAAACACATGTCGAGTGGCTGAGTCATATCATGGGACCTGTGACAGAGCCCTTTGGCTGCAATCACCCTGCTCCTAAAGCTCCATGCGCCATAACAGCATTTGCATGGTGCTGGTCATGTGATGTGCGGGTCATCAGCGCTGGCATTTGTGAGAAGATCACTGCTCCACCCCACCACTGATAAAGAGCTTTGTTACTTAATATAGTTCCTAAAATTAGTTAGTTTTTTTTTACAGTACAGTAAAAGTTTCAGCACCATCTACAGTCTACAGCTGAACTTCTGACCTGCAGTAATGGGGAGTGCCCAGTTACCACCCATCTGTTAGAAATCCACCACAGTTAAACAGGTGTAGTGGTTTACTATAAACTTCTCTCTCTGCCCACAGTAATTTTAAAGTGACTGGGAGGGAAAGTACCCAGGGGAGCACATTTCATCTACAATCATAGCGTCTGGTGCGTACTGTGAATCTTAGATATTTACCACCATGACTATTTCATCCAAATCTTCATGTGGCTCATAGGGTTTTGGAAGTAAATAAACTAATATCTCAAGGAGAGATGGGTCCAGGATCAACATATGTAAGAGGGCCAATAATTCTTATGGGTGGCACTACTTGTTTGTGCATAGTAGACGATCACACACACACACACACACACAGAGCGACGAAGGCGAAATCTGCCAACCAGATTTTCTGCCACTCTCAGGCTTTGGATCATTCTCAGATATGCCAGTCGTTTGTGGCTACACTGGTGGCAATATCTATCCAATATGCCGATATTGGTGAAAATATCGCTGTGTGCTTGGCCAGCATAAGTTGCAATCTGCTGAGCTAATTACCCTCATATCTTACATAGGTTTTGACGACACACACTAGACAGATAGAGTAATACTTCTGTCACTATCGTTGTTGGACTCACAATCTATCAATCTTTTGTAGGGATTATGAATAATAAGGAAAAATGGTAGCACTGTACTCTATAAAGAGTAGCTAGTATATGAGATGTGACTCCAGTACAAAGCCAACAATAGACAAATCCAGGAGACGAATCAGTATATGTATTTGTATTGGGACAGAGGGCCTCTGTTTAGGAGTTTTCAATACACTTGGAACTATCCTTTGGGGTTCTTGACTTGTCAGGTAGCTTTGTCAAATAGAAAATAAAGGCAAAACAAAGCACAGGTACTATGAGGATTTTACATAGTAGCATAGTTGATTAGGTTGAAAAAAAGACACCAGTCCATCAAGTTATTTTGGATCTCCTGCAATCCCTCTCTTATATTTGAAATTTAATCAAATGAAGCACCCGCCAATCTGTTTCAATTGGGTAAAATCCCTCCTGACCCAATATTGCAGTCCTTATTTACAGCAAATCTCAAAATTTGCATGAAGCAAAACACAGACCTGATTGGAGAAAGGGAAAATCTGAAATTGATGAAGAACTGATGGCTTTAAAGGACAATAACACATGGATTATTGTGGCCAAACCAGTCAGCGCACCAGTAGACACGCGTATAAAAATCAGTAAAGCTATGTGTCCAACTTCTGAAGCAGAGATAGAGGAAATGAAAAGAATTCCTTATCAATGTGCTGTTGGGATATGAATGTATGCGGCTATTGGCACACACCCAGATATTATGCATGCTGTGTGCCATGTCTGCCAGTTTGCATCAAATCCAGGATTCCTGTTAAATGCATAATGAGATACCCAAAAGGGACTGCAACACTAAAATTATGTTTCTCAAGGAATGCTTAATGCATTCTGTGATTTTGACTGAGGATCTGATGGGGAAGACCGGTGGTCCTATACAGAGTGTGTATTCAAGCCAGAAACAGCCCACAGCTTTATCTACATCTGAGCCAGAATATATGGCTCTAACAGAAGGTGCAGAAGAGGCCATATGGATCCAAAAGATCTTGCACAAGTTGGGTATAGTCAACGATAATGATGTGGTCTAGATTGCTTGTGACAACAAAGGTGCCATCGATTTATCCCAAAGTAGCAAGCACCTTGAATGGTCCAAACAAATAGCAATCAAACACTATTTTATCAGGAAATTAGTTGACAACAACCTGACTAATGTAAAGTACTTTGCAAGTGGAGAAAATCTTGCAGACATGCTAACTAGGCACTTGCATTACCTAAATGTTTGCTTGCAGAAATGTGGACTGGAATATTTTTAAAGTGTCATTGCATGTCATATCATTTATTTTACTATCAGACAAATTAAATTAATACTTATGTCTAAAATGTTATGTCTAGTTAAAAGTTTAAATGTGAATTAGTAGAGTTTGTTATAGCTAGAGACAGTTTCAAACGAGAGGGAGTGTTAGGAATCAGTCTGCTCTGTTATCTCTGTGTGTGTAGGTCTGGTTCCTATGGCGTTTAGTACTGTCTGACTACTGATATCTTCTGAGCATGTGTGAAGTTCCCTTCTTACTCTGTGTAATAAATCAACCTGCTGGTTAAGCCACATGTATGTTGAGCTCCTGTATTTCACACTGAACCACAGTGTTATCATCAGCATCCCTGCCATTTATCCTCTGATAACAATATGAAGGTACAAATCATTAATGTTGCAAGGGACCATGAAACTATAGAGGCACATGGCATAGCGCCATCTATATTTTCTGACATCAATCTCACCACACTGAGGTGCAGAAGGGAGAAGAAACTGTTTAGAGATGCAATTCAAGCTTCAGTATACAATACTGATGGTTTTTGTCTATTGACCTAATAGTGGTTGAAACTGATACATTTCCATCTTGGATCGGAAAAATTGACCCTAATTATTGAAGTGGTTTGGCATAATTAAGTCATTGAGGATTTGGAACCCAAGTCAGATCAGGCGGTAGAAGCTACAGTGCACAATGGAAAACAATTGTAGAAGAAAAGTCTGGTTCTTCTCCCCAGGAACCACTTTTTCAGGACACGTGACTCGATAAGTGTTGCTTAATGCTGTGTATTATCTTTGTCAGCTATGTGTTCTGAAGAATCTTCTTGAGATCTTTGACATTTTGACATTGTCAAATGTCCTTTGACATTTGTTGGTGCCTGCTCGCTGTACACACTAGCAAAAGTGAGCACTCATTTTATTCCCAACCCTCATAAAACCAACTCTTTGAACAATTATAGCTTTCTTGAGAATCTATTATTTCTGAGGTTGCAATCTGACAAAAGTCACCCTATCCCTTGGCCAGACCATAACCCTGTTGAGGTAACCCTTATATCTTTCAACCCTAAGCCCGAGTTTACCCAGCATTTATACAAGGCATTTTAATCTGACCATTTACTTATGAATTAGATGAGTAATACTGTAGGAGAATATTCTTGACATATTTCTGTGGTAGCATAGGTGCTCAAAAGGCTGTTGTAAGAGAAGTGCTTATGAGCATTGGATCTATGAGGAAATGTGTGCAACTTTAATGGAAATAGACCTGAATTAACCTCCTTGGAAAGATTGCATACAATGCCTCCTTCAGACATTTTTTAGTTTCAAGTTGAAGGGGGGTAAATCACATCTTAACTTGCTTTTGCTGAAAAAAGCTGAAAAGTCATTAAGATGGACAAAGCATTTTTTTCATTTACATGCAGACAAACCCAATTCTCTGCTGACAAAATGACTACACCCCCCCGACTCCATCCAGACACAAATTGATCTGCTATGTTAAATGAATTATTATAATAAGTTGTATGAGAGAGACTGTTTTGTTACATCTAATCCTGACCATTTTTCCTCAAAATCTAGTTACCTTAACTGGTTCCCTCTTTCTTTGATGGGCTTTGTAGAACTACCCTCCCTGAAGAAGCCTATACTGTCATCTTGCCACCACCCTATCTTTATTCCCAACCAGTTATATGTTGGTGTGATTTTATGTTTGGTTGAAAAAACATCCAAACCCAATGTTCCTGAAAATTGGAATTCTATTAATAAAAAGTTGGTTAGCGTCTTAAATAGACTGCATATAAGCTTATGCTGAGGTGGTACAAAACTCTAGACATAGTCTATATATTTATACCCCTGGTCTCCTTGTTAGGCTTCCAAATTTGTAGATGTTTCTATTGCTATATTGCATTTTTAGTACCAGGATGCCGAATATTTGTAATCTCGGATATTTCACTCTCCTGTGAGGTTGTTCAAGACAACACTTATACCTCATGCCTTGATAGTCCTCGATTGTTGTTGTCCCCCTCCATTGACTATGTCTTACTGATAATTGTTAATACATATAACATTTCCAGAATACGCACATATCTCACACAAGAAACCGCAAAAACATTAATTCATGCACTCACCATCTCCCGCATCGACTATTGCAATTCCCTCCTTACTGGTCTTCCCAAAGTGAGACTTGAACCCCTACAATCTATTTTGCACTCAGCGGCTAGATTGATTTTCCTTACAAACTGTTATTCCTCTGCTGAGCCACTCTGTCAGTCTCTACATTGGCTGCCTGTATTTCAACGAATCCAATATAAAATTCTTCTACTAACATACAAGGCCATCAACAAAATTGCACCGACATACATTTCCTCACTTGTCTCGAAATATCTCCCTACTCAACACCTCCGTTCTGCACAAGATCTACGCCTCTACTCTCATCACATCCTCCCATTCTCGGGTACAGGATTTTTTCCGGGCTGCACCCACTTTGTGGAATTCCCTCCCACGCACAGTAAGACTTTCCTCTAGTCTTCAAACCTTCAAGCGTTCACTGAAAACCCACCTCTTCAGACAAGGTTATGATATTCCACAACCATCATCTTAATTTCCCTAGATTACCCTATTACCATCCTCTACATTGCTAACGCAAAACAACAACCTTCTGACCAACATTGCAACACACACAGCCCACTCAGTTCTTTTACCTTTGCAGTCTGGCTGGTCCATTGTGCAATATGATGTAGCACATGCCCTTGTGTTTCTAACTCCCATTGTCCTATAGATTGTAAGCTTTCGAGCAGGGTTCTCTTACCTCTCTGTCTATATGTATTACCCAGTATTGTCTTATTAATGTTTGTTCCCAATTGTAAAGCGTTACGGAATTTGCTGTCGCTATATAAATAAATGTTGTTGATGATGATGATGATGATATACTTACGCCTGCCAAGTGTGACTTGCAAAGATGATCCCACTACAACTATTTCTGAATAGGATTGATTTCATCTCAGGGTTTGAAGGCATGACAGCTACATTGAAAGAGTCAGGGTACCAAACGGCTATTATATGAGAGACCTGAGGGTATATTTACTAAACTGCGGGTTTGAAAAAGTGGAGATGTTGCCTATAGCAACAGATTCTAGCTGTCATTTTGTAGAATGTACTAAATAAATGATAACTAGGGGCCTGATTCATTAAGGATGTTAACTGAAGAAACTTCTTATTTCAGTCTCCTGGACAAAACCATGTTACAATGCAAGGGGTGCAAATTAGTATTCTGTTTTGCACATAAGTTAAATACTGACTGTTTTTTCATGTAGCACACAAATATCAACTTTAAATTTCAGTGTACAAATATGCTATCAAGTATTTGTGTGCTACATGAAAAACAGTCAGTATTTAACTTATGTGCAAAACAGAATACTAATTTGCACCCCTTGCATTGTAACATGGTTTTGTCCAGGAGACTGAAATAAGAAGTTTCTTTAGTTAAGATCCTTAATGAATCAGGCCCTAGAATCCGATTGGTTGCTATAGGCAACATCTCCACTTTTTGAAACCTGCAGTTTAGTAAATATACCCCCTAGTGTGCTTTCCAGGATGGCTAATTTGTATGTTGTTGTCTTATTGTCTAGGCTTGAGTGTGAATGGATGTGTGAGCGTGTTTCCCCCTTTCTGAAACTTTCCATAAACAAAGAGTGATACAAGAAAATCCAAGTTTCAAAATGGCTAAATTTCATAAGCCCAATGTAGTGTTAAAGCTCACAGAAAGGGTGTCAGTATCCTCACAAATAAAAGTGGGGCATTTAAAAAAATATACTACGTAACTACTGTTGCAGATATATACCTTATGGCAACAAAAGTACAAGAAATAAAAAAAATCAGTATGCTAAATTAAAAAGCATTAGAAGTGATACAAGAAATAAAGCGAGAATTACATTTTTTTTAAAACTAAAAAGGAGTGGGCATTAAACATGCAAGAAAAATAAAATCTGTAAAATGTAAATCGGTTTAGCAAAGATGGAAAAAAATCAAGTACATAAATAGAAAACTAATTAAAATTGGTATTATTTCGCTGCTGAAAGATAAACTGGATGTATTGTCTGACAGATAAAAGCTGAACTCGTGATTACATTCTTTTAATCAGTGTTCATAGAGGAGGAACTATGCTAGGAAACCAAGCATGCCATTTGTCTATCTCAGTAGGAAGCAGAGACATGTCTAACAAAATCACGATAGATAAATGACTTGCTCTAGATGTTATACACTCACGTCTTATGCTCAGTAATTGATAGACTACTGTTTATTAAATTTAAGGAATCCTTCATAGCACATGCCTGGTGTAAAGCAGATGTGGTACCAAGACTTGAAAAGGAGCCTTTATATTATATAATGGAATGAGTAAAATATTTGACGGAAATTTTTAAGAATTCTATTGAGAAGTATATTGTGGAAATAAACATAGCACAATATTGCTTATTTACAAATGTGCGTAATTGCAAAAGTGCAGCGCAAATGCTCTTTTGGGACAACACTTGCGTACTTTTGCACAGATGGGTATTGGTTACGGGTAATTGCCATGATATATAGGCTAAGATGCCGGCATCTGCAGTTTTCAGAGGAGTCAAGCAGATCCAGGTCATCTATTTGTGTGCTGAACTAGAAACACTATTTACTGTTTTTCATAACGAGAAGAACTGACAGTTATGGAGGTGTTTCCTCTTTTAAAGATAGGCGCACAGACTTTTCCTCTTCACAAAAACTCAATCTCGACTCTGTACTTTTATTTGGATTCGTTTCTTTAGCTTACAATTGCACGTTTGCAGGAAGGAGAATTCCTAGGCACACTACAACCGTTAAGTCACTAGTCAGAGCACATCTCCAATTTGAGATACAGTATTACAGCACAGGTACAGCAGCTGTCTACAAGAACGATATAAGAGAACTTGAGAAGGCTCAAAGTCAGGCTGTCTCATGAATTAAAGGCATGGAGGGGCTATATTATAAAGACATCTTTGGACAAATTTGGATAAAAGTAAATTCTCAAGAAAACTGTAATTGGTCAGAGAGTTGGTTCTTAGTGGTATTCTAAGACATCAATTATCATCATTTATTTATATAGCGCCACTGATTCCACAGCGCTGTACAGAGAATTCACTCACATCAGTCCTTGCCCCATTGGAGCTTACAATCTAAATTCCCTAACACACACACATATACAGACACACAGACTAGGGTCAATTTTGATAGCAGCCAATTTAACCTACTAGTATGTTTTTGGATTGTGGGAGGAAACCGGAGCACCCGGAGGAAACCCACGCAAACACAGGGAGAACATACAAACTCCACACAGATATCGGTTGGGGATTGAACTCATGACCCCAGTGCTGTGAGGCAGAAGCCACCGTGCTGCCCCTATTATGAGGCAAGATTTGCTATAATTGATTTATGTATGTGTAGTCAAACCTGTCTCATAGGTAATCTGGATAGGTCAAACGTTTACACTAGTTGTTTATGAGAAATTGTAATAAATATATAGGTTTTGATTTTATTTTTATATCTAAACTAAGTTTGTGTATTTAATCATTTTCAGTTTGTTCCAAACTTAAGTTAGCGCTCCTGGGGGTATATTTACTAAACTGCATGTTTGGAAAAGTGGAGATGTTGCCTAGAGCAACCAATCAGATTCTAGTTATCATTTATTTAGTACATTCTACAAAATGACAGCTAGAATCTGATTGGTTGCTATAGGCAACATCTCCACTTTTTGAAACCCGCAGTTTAGTAAATATACCCTCTGATTTGTTTTGTGTGTATTTGTGTTTGCAATCACAGCCATCTTTATAAGATGGCAGAAACTAACTTCCTTCTTTTTTAAAGTGTAAGCTCAAATTTAATGGGCAAAGAATTGTAAGGATATAAGGGAATCAGACCATTAATTCAACCTTTAGTTAAGCAATAATCCCAAAAGAACAGTGCATTAATCTGCATTATTGGTCATTAATGCCATGGCCCACAGAGTGGAGGGCATGTGGCAAAGCTGAGGTCTTTACCCGAGCCAGGGAATCATTGGCTTGTTATTCCCTGTTCTGAGGGGCTTATTACCATTATTGGCAAAATCTATGATTGTATTATCAAAGTTCCCATATTCCTATCCTGCATGTGGAAGGGTAATGTTTAGTAATGTCCACTCTCTGGTTGGTGCATGTGTGGCTGCGAAGATGTCTGAAATAAACAATATATTGCTACATGAGTAGTAAATAATGTGTAAGGTCACTAGTCTGTCTCTGCCAATATACGTATGTGACAAGTGTCCTCATTTAGCTCTCACTGGACTGATATACAACACGGTCAGCTGACTGGATGGCTGCCATATTTTCCAGGCATTACGAGTAGATTAATTCTTGGATATCAGCCAATGAGGTTTCAGAGCTGCATACAGTATAATCTGCTTAGCCTATCATTTTATTTAAGGCTTTCATTGTCGTCTTTATTCACATTCACAAATAAAGAAAAGAAAATGAAACAGTGCAAAAATTGTCACGAGTTTAATATTAAACTCACATCATCTGTTTTGTTTACAAAGCAGGGCCGGACTGGCCATCTGGCACTTCTGGCATTTGCCAGAAGGGCCGATGGCCGTGTGGGCCAGTCCGGCTCCTGGCGCTGGTCGATCCCGGCACTTTAAGTTTTGCACGGCCGCGCGACGTGACTTCATGCGCTGCCGCGCAGGAACTCTTGCAATCTGTGGTTCAGCTGTTGAGGACGGAGAGTGGATGCCAGCCAGCAGGCTGATTAGGTAAGTGGTTTCTTTTTATTTTAGTATTTTAATTCCGGGGCATAGGGACAGTTACTGGAGGGGGGAGTGGGGGATAAATGAACATAGCTGCAGGGGAAGGGTTGAGATAGTGAACATAGCTGCAAGGGGGGGGGGGGAGAGTGAACATAGCTGCACGGGGAGGAGTGATATGGTGAACATGGCTGCAGGGGGGGAGAGAGTGAACATGGTTGCACGGGGAGGGGTGAGATAGTGAACATGGCTGAGGGGGGGGGGGAGTGAACATGGCTGAGGGGGGGGGAGAGTGAACATGGCTGCAGGGGGGGGGAGAGTGAACATGGCTGAGGGGGGGGGGGAGAGTGAACATGGCTGCACGGGGAGGGGTGAGATAGTGAACATGGCTGCAGGGGGGGGTGAACATGGCTGCAGGGGGAGGGGTGGGATAGTGAACATAAGTGCAGGGGGGGGGAGAGTGAACATGGCTGCAAGGGGGGGTGAACATGGCTGCACGGGGAGGGGTGAGATAGTGAACATGGCTGCAGGGGCAGAGTGAACATGGCTGCAGGGGGGGGGTGAGATAGTGAACATAAGTGCAGGGGGGGGGAGAGTGAACATGGCTGCAAGGGGGGGTGAACATGGCTGCAGGGGGGGGGAGAGTGAACATGGCTGCAGGGGGGGGTGAACATGGCTGCAGGGGGAGGGGTGGGATAGTGAACACAGCTGCAGGGGGGGGGTGAACATGGCTGCAAGGGGGGGGGAGAGTGAACATGGCTGCAGGGGGGGAGAGTGAACATGGCTGCAGGGGGAGGGGTGAGATAGTGAACATGGCTGCGGGGGGGGGGGGGAGAGTGAACATGGCTGCAGGGGGGGGAGTAAGTGAAAATGTATGTTAATAGAGGGAGTGTGTGTGCTATGTTAATATAGTGTGTGTGTGTGTGTGTGTGTGTGGCCGCAGCAATTCAATTAGGCGTGTGTGTGGCCGCAGTTTTTTAATTAGGCGTGTGTGTAGGTGGCCGCAGTATGTTAATATGGCGTGTGAGGGAAGGATCTTAATATAGTGTGGGAGGTAGGCTATTTAATGGTGGAGTGTAGGTAGGTGCTAATTATTTAAGGTGAGGTGAAGAAACCTTTAATTTCATGCCAGGGTGGTGTAAGGTTATCAATTGAATATGGGGCTGATTTTGGGGAGGAGGGCTATTTATTAAATGTGTATATGAATTATTTATTCTCGGGAACGGTTGTGGAAAATGGCTATGTTTATTAAACTTTAATGCTATTTAATTTATTGTAGGGACTGTTTGGAGGGAGGAAAAAATGTTTTGAGTAAATGGGTATACTGTTAATTTAATGTTGGGGCTGGTTGGAGGGAAATAGGTCTACTTATTAAATGTGAATATAATTATTGTTGGAAATGGAGGGAGGCCTAATTATAAAATGTGAGTGCTACTGATTTAACACCAGGGCTGGTTGTAGTTTTCTAAATCTCATGTACCCATTTTTTTCAAAATAGGGCATCCAATATTCGAGGATCAAGACAAGCAGGAACTGAGCTAAAGAAATCAGCTGCTACAAGTGGTGAAAGAAACAAGACAGGTAGGAGAGAGCAGATCATTCTGCAAACTGTCCTGAATCTGATGGGACAGCCCTGAATTTGGGTGGCTGTCTCGCTTAGTCAGGATTTGGTCTGACTGCAAGGACAGTTGGGAGGTATGTCTCGCTTCACCACGTACTGCTTGTAAAGGCAGAGCTGTGTGCATCTAACAGTAGTGCACACAGTATTGCCTGTGTATTTGTCTAAAATGATAACCATGTTACCTAATAGGGGCCCTGCTGTCTTAAATACCCTTGGTCCCCCGAGCCTTAATCCAGCTCTGGTTAGGGGAAGGGAACTGATAGCTGCTCCCAGTTCCCGGACAGGACACAGCCTGCAGAGCAAGACGAGGAGCTCTAAGTATCACAAGATTTGGTAATCTCGTGAGACAAAGAGCTTCCCTACTCACTCTACAGGAAGTTCCCACCCTTATGGATGTCAGTAGCTCCAGAAGCATAGATAAGTACAGTGGGCTGGGGTGTCATAATGTGGCTGGGAGGGCAAGATAAATGTAATGTTTTATTACAATATATGTATCAATGTGTCATGTTGACCACACCCCACCACAATGCGTCCACAGCCTTTTTGGTGCCGCCGCTGTACAGTTTATTTGCTAATCGTCTATGGAGGGGGCACCAAAAGTTCCCAAATTTCTCTTGCTGGTCCTGTACATACCATTAGCTGATACTGGTAAGCTCTATGCTACAAATAGAGAGTCAAGCTGTGACCTTTACAAAAAGTACTGTCATATTATTATCTGGAATAGAGGTGGGCCTGTGTGCTTTAAATGCCAGGGCTGATTTTTAGTCCCAGTCCGGCCCTGTTACAAAGTTTTATGAGTTATCTGTCCAAGTCACTGCCATGATTGTGCAAGGCTACTGCGTGATTTGCAACAGATTTGTCTGATATCTCTGTAATTTATAATGTATTCATGTGACTTCATTTGCTTTTCAAGTTCCAGACTGGTTTGAAGATGCTCCGGGATGAAGTTAATTGTTGCTTTTACATTATGCAGACCCTTGATGATGAAATATGCTTTGTGCACATAATAAATTACAGCATATACTACAGCGTACTACATATTCGTTCTGCTGTTACATATGTTTTATGTCTACTGACGCCTCCTGTCAGGAAGGCTCTGCGACATCTTCTGTGGTGGTGTCTCATGCAAAGACTGAACGTGGTACTTTATAATGTGAGATGCAGGGTTTGAGAGAGTGCTCATTCTACATTTACTGATTACACATGGGAACCTCTTTGCAAAATGGTTACTCATTTACTTATCCAATCAATGACTTATGATGTGGGGGAGGCTTTTGAAGAAATATGGCAGCTCTCAGAGATCAACTTATAAATTGCTTTCTATAAGTAAACAGAGTTAATCAGACGTACAAAGAAAGCTAACACAGTACAGGTTATTCTTTAATATACCACATACAAATAATTTAGGTTTAGTTTATATCTAGTTCATATATTAACTGCTGTAGTACCGCCATTGACCAGAGGATGGCAGATTAGTGTCTCATAGGGGAAGATTCAATTTGTGCGAGGTGTCTGCGGAACGTCCACGGAGACACATTGCACCGATTTTATGGCAGGAATCTCTGCTCATTTTTCTAAAAGCCCTATAGTGGTGAGTAGGAAAAATGAGCAGAGATTCCTACCCTAATGGCAGGCAATGTGCGCATCCGGATATCGCGCAGTTGTCCACGTGTCACATTGCCACATGTGGAGCACATGGATGTAATTAATTAATATTTCAGCTAGTTAGTGCTGGGGAGGAAGCATAAATATCTGGATCTGTGTTGTGGGCGGGCAGACCGACGCCAGCCAGTGGCAGGCAACTAGTGAGGGGATCAAGTGTCTAGCTAGAAATAGGGCTGCATGGAATTATAAATACTTCTGTTTGTGTGATTGCTGGAACTACAGGGGGTAAATATATCAAATAGCGATTTTAGCAAGATTCCGATATCCGGCAACTTTGCATGGTAAATTTAAATCGGCAATGGTTTTAAATTCAAATCTTGCCCTTAAAGCCATTGCCACTTTAAATTTAAAGTTTCGCTGGATTTTGGCGATTTGCAAAAATATATTTACCCCCAGAGTCTGTACCATCCTGACATCCCTGAATAAAACTACAGCCAAGCGGTTCAGCAAACCTGTGTCAGCAGCATTGGTATCCTGTGTATGTAATAATGTTAACATGACATTTGTTATTACCAAAGTCAAAATTTGCATAATTAATAATATCTGTTTGTTCTTCCCCTAGGCCTGAGTAATCTCCTTACTCTTCAATTGGAGGGTAATGGCTTTCATGATGGAAATGTTTCCCCTCTGACATTCAGGTCCTTAAAGAAACTAATTTACTTACGTCTTGACCGCAATCGCTTCCGAGCGATACCATCAGGGCTCCCGGCCGCTCTCCAGGTATTATCTCCAACTAATTCATTCGATGGTAACATATGAAGCAGTTACAACAGCACAGTAACAGACAGTAAGTTTTATAACATACTTAGAAAGAGAAATTGTGTCCTAGTCCAGCAATGCAGAAGTTGGGCCAGCCAGTGTCTGTGTGGAGCATACATCAATATGCAGTGTTTGCCATGCAAAAATATGTTTATGTTTGCACTCCTTGCCGCAGCAAATTCTGCCCCCAGACAAAATATGCACCATGCTCTAAATCAGCCCCAAAGTTATCTATTTTGTATAGATGATTTATTGTATTACTGTTTATCTCCCTTTGTTTCAACGGATTGTCACTGTTTATAGTTCTGCAAATCGATTGTTGCTACATTGGTTTATAGAGTTATAATGAAGGCTAATGGAGTGAGTATTACAAGAGATATCATATCAAAAGACAGCACGGTGGCTCAGTGGTTAGCACTTCTGCCTCACAGCACTGGGGTCATGAGTTTGATTCCTGACCATGGCCTTATCTGTGTGGAGTTTGTATGTTCTCCCCGTGTTTGTGTGGGTTTCTTCCGGGCTCTTAGTAGGTTAATTGTCCTTAGTATGTGTGTATGTTAGGGAATTTAGACTGTAAGTTCTATTGGGGAAGGGACTGATGTGAGTGAGTTCTCCGTACAGTTCTGCGGAGTTAGTGATGATGATGATGATGATGATGATGATGAAACGCAATGGAACTGCACACTTGTGCATTTTAAATAACTAACACCAAGTGAAAAAACATATGCAAATTATGTAATTTCTCTAAACTCGATTATCACATATTTAACACGACAGCACACTATTATTTTTTCTCGTAGTGCTTCTTTCAATCGTTCTACCAAACTTTTCACTATAAATTCTTCTAAAACATGGATGGGGATTAAGAATTTTTATATAAACAAGTCAGTGCCCTAAAGGGAAAGGTGAACACGTTGACTTGAATGTGTACATATGTAAGTTTTATAACAGGAAAAACTTTTGAGAGGCTATATGGGTACCAGAAACAATTCTGGCAACAAAATGTAAATGTAAAAAAAGTTAAATAAAGTAAAATAAGATAAAAACACACAGGAGCAAACATAAACTGGGCATACATTGGCTCTTACCGTTGCCCAGTCTGATCATAAACGTTTATGGCCAGAGTTGAAAAAGTGATGAACATATGGATCTGATGGATCTTCATTAAGGAGTTGGACAATGACCTCATATGACCATGTATAGGGTTATCATACTAATGCACTCATGTAGGTCAATCAGGTACAGACGTCTACCATGTTATGGAACCCCATCCGTTGTAAATTGTTATCGTCAGTCTTTTTGTGCCAATACATGTTACAATTTGTGTTCAATTAGGTCTAAAATTACCCAGTTGGCTAGTTACCTGTGCATATCCAATGGCGTAGCTAAAAGCCATTGGGCTGCAGACATTGGAAGTACCTACGTAGACATCTTGGTTGAGTTTCTGTAGTTTCTAGTTCTGAACTTTAGCGTTGGTTCTTTGGCAGTGATGTCTTGGCACTGCACTCTCGATTTAAAAGGCCTCCTATAGCCACTGAACAGTACTGCCAGATAACATAATAAAACAAGTCCAAGGTCCTGGAGGCAGGAGCTGCCAACATACAGCATAGAATGCAGAGGCCTGCAGGCAGATCCTAACAGTTCTCTACCAGTGGACTACATCTGCAGATCCATGGGTCTTCAAGTCAGGACAGCCAGGTGACTATAACTCCTTAAGCTAGTGGAGTAAGGGACAAATAATGTGGTAAATCTGACTGGCATTTATCTACTCTGTGTATATGTGGTGAAACGAGGTATTAGTATCACCCTAATCAGTCTGTCCCTCGTTTCTCACAAAATGTGAATTATAGCAAGTATTTTTTACAGCCCTTGCTTTTGTTCCCCACCCCAATAGAATACCACTGCAGTGTCTAATTACATGTGGAAAAGGGGACATTGTAACTCATTGTAAATATGTATATTGTTTATTGTATATGGATGATGTGGCAGTGAGGTTGTTATTCATTGTCTTTAAAGTGAAGCCAGGGGCTCATGGGTAGGGATCTGGTTGCAAGATTCTGGTGGGGCTAAACTAATTGGTGTCCATTGTCCTCAGAAGACTATTCCAGACAGGCCATCTAGCATGGGAGGTTCTGTGGGAGGACAGCTCATCTTCACTCTCCTCTCCACCCCCCCCTCCCCCCCTCGTCCAGCACTGACCAATGTTTAACAAGGAGAGGCCCAGGTGTTTGGCGAGAGAGGGGAAAGCTCTGTGGAAATTACACCCTAGATATAAGGAGCCACTCCAGGGGGGAAGGGTGTTCATTCTGGGATTTCATTCATGAAAGGTGCAAGGTCTGGTTTTGAGTTGTCGTTCTCTACCAGAGTCTACATATGCAGCTGAGAGAGATCCATGGGCCTTTAAGTCTGGACAGCCTGTAACTCTTTAAGCTAGTGGGGTAAGGGACAGATGATGTGGTAAACCTGCCTGGCATTTATTTACTGTGTGTACATAATAATCTAGTGTTGTTTTTATTACAATAAATGTGTTTTACTTTCTAACTGCATTTGCCTGAGTGACTATAGGAACCTTAGAAGGTTCCTGGGTAGGCTTCCCTGGCATAGGAAGGCACCCGTGAGTGGCCAGCCAGTGTGAAGAGGGTAGAATTGGGCCAGAAAACCCGGTATTTTCACAGCCTCCTAAGTGTTTTAATGCATTGTCATGATTATTATTTTAGGAAGTTTTATTTGATGCTGAAAAAATTTGTATGTTCATGGGTTTTGCTCTTCTTTTCATACTGTATCTTTCTAGTTAGGTGTACCTATCATGCTAACACTATTAACACACATATCATTATTGAGGAAAAGCACCTATAAAACTATGCCCCTCAACTTCTGTATCACAAGTGCCTTAGACATTATTTAAATTAGCTATCAGTGTAGGCAGAAGTTCCTGAGATCTTGATCTCATGTCCAAGGAATGAAGTGGTTTGCATCATCACGGCTCCACCCGCTGGTGCGCAATGTTGCGACCCGCAAAATTGTGCAGCAGGGAGTTGGAAGGTGATGATGTGATTCATATCGAAGTGCTTCCTCAATGCCACGCCCACTTCAGGACGAAGTGAAGCAGGATCCAGGAGGATGACCTACTCTGACGGCAGTTCAGGAGGACTCCATAGGCAATATATATGTATATATATATATGTATGTATAATTGAGGTGTATGAACCCTGCCTCACCCCCACCCCCCCCCCCCCCCCGCTTCACGCGGCTCTGTTCGAAAAGAGAGAGTTGCACGCACCTAACAGTAGTGCATGCAGCATTGCCCATGTATATTATAGGGAGAGTTGGAGAGCAGTCAAGCACTCTCTAAAATTATAGCTATGCCCCCATGCATGCTGGTCACTCCCACTGGCGGCGTGGTGTGGAAATCCCTCTCTACAAATCCCGCGTTTGCCCCTGGACTCCCCAAAATTTGTGAGCTTCCCAGACATTCTGGAAGAGTAGGCAAATTTGATTAATACTCATCAATATTAATATTCATAGCTGGCAATTAGATGGCTAACTTCATGCTGGCATGTAAAAAGGGGATTGTAAAGCTTAAACACACAGTAAATGTAACATATGTTTAGTTAACTGGCGTCAGTTCAAACATCTGTTTAACGGGTAATGTAAGTGTCAGGTCCACTCTAAGATTTATAATCCACCCATGACCACCACCACCTCCCCATCTCCTGCAATGCTTAAGGAATGACTTACTATGAAAAAGATAGACCGCAATAATTGTGCCGCACAGCTGTTTCGGTTCAACCTCTACATTTATTTTAGAGTTTTCAGACTTCCTTATTTTTCCTATTTCATATTGCTGCACAGGGGTCCTTTCACTGTGATGTTGTTTGTGTAGAACCTTGCAAGCAATATACTATGGAAACTGCAAGTTTTCTCCTTGTTGCACCTCATAAGATCAGTCGGAGGGAACTATTCGGCTGGCTGATCTCTGTTTGCCAAGGGACACAGCCAAGATGGAGTAGAAGTGAATATTTGCTTCCTTGGCTTCCCCCCTTTCGTTTCCCCAGGCCTATGTTGTCTTTTCTTCTATGTGGTTTGGGCTGGAAAGCCAGTTGTTGAATCTAAGCTGCCAGGAAGTAAAATGACAGCAGTGTGAAAATATATTTTGTGTTTTTCTGGTTCATATTATATATTTCTCCGGTTTGGTGGTTTATCCACAGCAGTGCTCTTATCCACTCAGTCCCACATACAGAACAGATATTGTTCTCTAGTTCATTGTGCTCAGTGATAGCAAGAATAAATAAGAGTAATCCAGAACAGTTTCGGCACATTGCTCATTTTGCAACATGGCATGTTTCCACCCATGTTGTCTTCAGTCCACATTCTCGTCTTTAGAATCCTGAATACCATGGACAGCTGTTGTCCTTCTATGCTGTTAGTCCATTACTCCTATCAGTGGTAGTCCCAGTTGAGTGCTTCACTCAGGGGGGCAGTTATTAATGCCTTAATAACCTCTCTAATTGAGAAAAGATGAGTTGACCCTTTGACTTGAAAGTAATTGTCCCTCATGTTCTCACGCATTACCTGTTGATGGGCAGCAATTTTTTCTGGGATTATTCATCAATTTTTCAGGGCACCATCTCGTAATGTAAGTAGACAGATATCCAAGGAGTGTTTCACATTCTTCCACCACATTACTATAGCTTAATAATAAGCTAGACACATTTAGATAGTTACCTTATATTAAGGTGGCAGATCCTCCACCAGCCCCAATAGACAAGCTGCAAGGGTGAGGACAATTAAGACATAGATAATGTTTGCCATAAATTTGTATTAATCAACTCAAAAGGGGGGTATTTGGGGGCACAAATAGAATATATCATTAAAGAAGCCAACAGTTGTCCTACATCTCCAGAAGACATTATATATGGACTAATGGAAATTGCTGACCAACAATTGTAGGATTACTTCTAATCACCTCAGCTATTGGCTTCATTGTCAGAGCGAAAAGGCCTTGAGATAGAGAGCATCACTATCAACTTCTCCTGGGGAGAGAAAATAGCAGTCAATACACTTCCTATCTTTACAGAGGTAGTAGATGATCCATGTAGTAACTGCACCCAAGCCAATAATTTTCAGACTTGCTTTGCAAGGGTAAGCCCACTCTACTGAGTCCAAGAATGCCTCTACCTCAATAGAATCCCACTCTTCTGAGACCAAGGATGTCTCTACCTCAAGAGAAACCCACTCTACTGAGTCCAAGGATGTCTCTACTTCAATAGAAGCCCATTCTTCTGAGTCCAAGGATATCTCTACCTCAACAGAAGCCCACTCTACTGAGTCCAAGGATGTCTCTACCTGAACAGAAGCCCACTCTACTGAGTTCAAGGATGTCTCTACCTCAACAGAAGCCCACTCTACTGAGTCCATGGATGTATCCACCTCAACAGAAGTCCACTCTACTGAGTCCAAGGATATCTCTACCTCAATAGAAGCCCACTCTACTGAGTCCACGGATGTCTCTACCTCAACAGAACCCCACTCTACTAAGTCCAAGGATGTCTCTACCTCAACAGAAGCCCACTCTACTGAGTCCAAGGATCTCTCTACATCAACAGAAGCCCACTCCACTGAGTCCAAGGATGTCTCTTCCTCAGTTGAAGCCACAGAAACCTTTGCATCTGTCATCGTGTTCATTTTGGATATTAGTGAAAACACATTGAATATTCACATCACATACCAGCATGAAGTCATTCTGATATGTAGATACAAGGTATAATATCAAGAAATAAAAGTGAAAGTAGCCTGCAGGATGCACATAAAGGGACACATGCAGAGCTGGACGCATATGTGTAAAAAGGAAAATTTTTAAAAGATGCATGTGAAAATAGTGTAGACCCATTTGCTGATTCGAAGGCATCTCTCTAGGCATAAGGACCCGCACAGTTAAAATTTGCTTATTTTATAAGCATTCCTGTTTTTGTGGTGCTCTGCAGGACTTTTTAGTTGTTTATTATTATTATTATTATTATTATTATTATTATTATTATAAATGTATTTATTTATTTATAAGGCGCCACATGCCTGATCTGGGTTGCTGGTTCACTGCATGCCCAGTGGAGCTGGAATCCCTGAAGCCAGTTTTCACCAGAGACACCGCTCTCCTCTAATAAAGCGGTTCCACATTGTGACCGTGAACCGAAGGTATCTTGCTCATGAGGTGAGCGTTAAAACTAAAGGCACTCGGACAACCCCATTCATGGATCAGAAGGTGGTGGAAGTTAGAGTTAGGTCTAGCAAAATATGATGGACACTCTCCTGCCGAATCACGTTGGCAAAATAGATAGCCTATCTATAGACATTAATCACATCAGGCATGATCTGGACAAACTGCTTCGAATTCCTTGTCGCCTCAGCTGGCGTACATTAACATGACAAGTTCCCGAAAAAAATGTTTTTTCGGGACTTGTTAGATTGCGGCCAGGAGCAGTCCCCATTCTGTTGAATGGTGACTGCTCCCAAAAACGAAGAGGAATGCAAAGCAGCAGATATCCATGATATCTGCTGCGATGCACCCTTAATAAATTTGCGGAGGACAGGAGGCACCTTAATGACCCGTTAAAAGCACTATCGTGCTTTCTTAAATATGCCCCATAGATCTGAAACAGTGCAAAAATGTGAAGCCTGGCCAGTTTAGGAAGGGGTTAATACATTAAAATTCATTAGTTTTCCTATTGCTCATTGCCCCCCTCTCACATGTCTGCACAGTCATGCTCCTTACCTGTGCCTTTCTACTGTATTGCAGATACAGTCCTGAGCTCTATTCAGCTTAGACTATTGTACATGCCACCCACTGCAAGTTAAATGATTTGACCTTTTTTTAAATCATACCTACACTAAATACATATTCATCATTGGGATAAATGTGGGGAATGTCATTCATATTCTGGTAAACATGATCATTATGACTCTCACTGAAATAATGGCTTTGTGTGTGATGTAGCTTACTGACTCACAAAATGTCTTTATATATACTTTTACCTCTATGATTTCTGTCCTATAAATACTCTGCAGCAAGAAAAGCTGAGGTATCTCACCACATACCTCTGGAAGGATTTGAATCAGTGATGGGCTTTAACTATATGGACAGCCTTTAGTTATGTTTAAAGGGATTATCCAGGATTTGAAAATGTTGGCATTTCCCAGCCATTCATGTAAATGATACTTAGAAGAATGCTATATTTAGCAGGATGTTATCTACTGTAATGTCTATTTATTCTGGGATGTTAGTTTCCAACTGTGATCCATCTAACGTCTGTATTTCCTGCCGTGCCAAGTGGACCAGTCCTTGTCTTATTGTGGCAATCTGCTCTCTTCATGTTTATTTCTCCTTTCAACTTCATGAACTGACCTTGGCTCTTTTAACTGATTATATAAAGAACCCGTCCTGCAAAAAAGTATATTGATTTGTGATAAACTAGTACAAAAATGACCCTCTACAATTTGACATTAGGGGGTAAATAAATCAACCTGCGAGTTTTTGGCGTGTTTGAAAGTGGAGATGTTGCTTATAGCAACTAATCAGATTCCAGTACATTCTACAAAATGATCACTGAATCTTATTGGTTGCTATAGGCAACATCTCCACTTTTCAAAGTCGTCAGAAACTCATAGTTTGATACATTAACCCCAAGTTCTCTGTTATGAATCAGCAAAATACACCAGTACAATGCATTTCACTCTACTGGTCCACCCAGCTCCTACATAGATATATCCCACATTTCATTTTTGGAAATATATATATTTTATATATATATATATATATATTAGAGATGCTCAGGCTCGGTTCCCCGAGAATCGAACACACCCCAACTTAGCAGATCCGAGTACCAAGCCGAGCCGGCTCGGTACTTTCAAGCGCCCTCGGAATTGAAAACGGAGCAAAACGTCATTGTTGCGTCATCAGATCTTGCGAGCTTTGGATTCTATAAGTACCGCCCCTCCACAGCGATCCAGCTCCATCTCACAGAGGGACACAGAAGGGGTAGCACAGTTCTTGGCAGTCTCTAGTGCAGTTGGGCAGCGTCATAGGTAGAATAAAAAGAGGAGGGGTAGCAGTGTTCTTCAAAGTCTCCAGTGACATTCAGGAGAGCTTGATTGCTCCATTGCTAATTGTCATTGCTGAAATACAAATACTTGGGCTGGCAGGCTTGGTGTAAATATGCAGTCACATTGTACTGTGTTATATAGGTAACACACAAAGAGGAGAGCTCCATTGCTAATTGTCATCACTGAAATAGAAATAATAGGTCTGGCAGGCTTGGTCTTCTAAATCTGTCTTTGTTTGAAAGTGTATAAAAATAATATTATGACCTGTGAGGTGGCAAAAATTGACTGCAAATGGCTTGAAATTTGTGTTATTGAGGGTAATAATAATGTAGGGGGGGGGGGGGGAAGCAAAAATATGTGATTTTAGCAAAAATAAATAAATAGGGATTTTAGAAAAAAATCGGGATCCAAAACCAAAACACAAGGTTAATCCAGATCCACAACCAAAACCAGGACACGGGGGTCAGTGAGCATCTCTAGTCATAAGTGGCATTTTCCTATTTCATGCAATAAACGGCATGTAAGTAGCCTTATGTCCGAACATAAATCAGGCCCTCGGTGTCTAGATTAATCATGAGAATAAGAGAACATTGAGAACTATTCTTAGTAAATGTGTGATTTTTCTGTATGTGTGAAGCTCTTTATTACTTTGCTCAATGTGCGCTCAGAAATATAAAATGAAAGCAGAAAATGACTGAAGACACAGCTCTGGCAATATGTGTCACCTGTCTTTCTACAGATGTATGATAGGGAATTTAGACTGTAAGCTCCAATGGGACAGGGACTGATGTGAGTTATGTGTACAGCGCTGTGGAATTAGTAGCGCTATATAAATAGATTATGATGATGATGATGATGATGATGAAACACTCAGATTTCCCATTTTGTCTTGTACAGGAGCTGCATTTAGACAGTAACCATATAGAGATTGTACCAGAAGGAATACTCAACAAAACGCTAAACTTGAGTACTATTGTGCTGAGTAAGAATCGGCTTCAGGAAGACCGTATTGCTCCTCGGGCTTGGATCCACCTTATGTGAGTATATGCAGGATTTTGGGGTTGATAGGTTGGGATATTAGGATTGATGGGGTCCTTCAGCCATTCTAACCCATCTAATTTTATCATTGGTGTTGTCTACCTCTATGACTGATGACCTCATCGCACAAAGACCCCATGACTTCTAGCTATATTGTACCCAGACTCCCATGACTGACGGCCACATTGCAAAAAGACCTCATGACTTCTAGCTACATTGTACGCAGACACCCAGGACTGACGGCCTCATTGCACAAAGACCCCATGACTTCTAGATACATTGTACCCAGACTCCCATGACTGACGGCCACATTGCAAAAAGACCCCATGGGGTAAATGTATTAATGTCCGGATTCTTCAACTCCGGCGTGTTCAGAGTCTTCGGCGATTAAATTTAAAGCGGCGCTGCATTGTAAAGGGAAGTTTCCCAAACACAACAAATGGTTCTTAACATGGGTATAAGTGTATGTGACGTCTGCCTTGAGTAAACCAGACGCATTCCCACAATTACGCATTTTATAGTGAACGCAATTTCCGCCCGCAATTGTGAGCATAATTGTGGCCAACTGTGCACCAGGCTTTAATTCTTTGCCCTCCTCCTGCAATGCAACCTGGTTTTCCTCGTTCCTGATGGATTTAATCCCAACTCAAAAAGTGCCTCTGTATGTCTGCAAGTCTTTAACAAATCAAACTAAAATGTTTTACTTATATTTGTAAAGACAGATAGGACAAATGGTGATAAACAACATAATGGCGACTGATGACTCTGCAGGTGTAACTGAAAACAATTCTGTGCTATAACCTGTCTAGACTCTATGGTTCTCAATGGACTAATGCGGTTGGAAGATTATATAGAGCAAAAATACTTCCTGCATTTCACCTATTGAACATAACATAATACATTTGCTGTCAAAACTCAACCTTCTTTTTGTTCTTCCAGGAATGTGGAGTCCCTGGATTTGTCTCATAACCGTTTGGTGCATGTTCCATCCTTTCTGCCCCGAGGGTTGAAGCAGCTTATCCTGCACCACAACCAGATCGAGCTTATTCCAGGCTATGTATTTGCTCACATGAAACCTGGACTGGAATTTCTTCATCTATCACACAATAATTTAAGAGACGACGGTGTTCATGCAGTATCATTTTTCGGCTTGTACAAGTCACTCAATGAACTTTTGCTGGATAACAATTATCTTCAAGCTATACCGCGTGGAATCCTGAACTTAAAATCCTTGCAGGTCCTTCGCCTCAGCTTTAATAAGATAAGGTGAGATATGACCTTAATGACCTGAGTTATCAATGTGCTGTATGTGTCGCTAAGCAATATGCAGTGTCATGGAAGATACTGAGTGGTCTAATACCACTCATGTTCTATACCAGGGTTTCCCAAACCCAGTCCTCAGGGCTCCCCAACAGTGCAGGTTTTCCATATTTCCATTACCTTGCTGGAGCACAGGTGTATTCATTACTGACTGACACATTGTAACAGATCCACAGGTGGTCCTAATTTTGTCACATGTGATCCAGAAAACCTGCACTGTTGGGGAGCCCTGAGGACTGGGTTTGGGAAACCCTGTTCTATACATCAAATCCAGTCCTCAGGGGGCCCTAACAGTGCATGTTTTCCATATCTACTAGCTCAGGACCTCCCAAATCCAGTCCTCAGGGAGCCCTGTCAGTGCATGTTTTCCAGATCTCTTTACTGGAGCACAGGTGTAGTCATTACTGACTGACACATTTTAAAAGATCAACAAGTGGTAATTGTGACCTGGAAAACCTGCACTGTTTAGGGCTCCCTGAGAATTGGTTTTGGAAAACCCTGTCCTAGCAGGAGTACAGGTATATTCATTAATGACTGTACCGCTGAGGTATTAAAAATACGGGATGGGTGACATTATGTCACTCATTCAGAATTTTAGCCAACCGCCAAGGTTCGCCTAGTGATAGCGCCCTGAGAACACGCAAGCATCATACAAGGATGCAAAGGTGAATGAGGTGTGAGCAGACAAGACAGAAGAGCTTACAATCAAATTTACTAAATCATAGTGCATTAGATTACATATGCGTATATTATTATGATTTTGTGTGCACTTTATCTCCACCTATACCTTAAGATTGTCCATGCATAAATGTAAATCTGGCTATGGTAGACATATTCATAGGTGATTCTGGGGGAGTGAATCTGAATTCTAGATATTTTGAAATCCTATATGTATAAAATGTTGCAAGGAGCAATGGGGTTTAAAAAAAACAGCGCTGCTTGAATGACCATCACATGGCAATACTAAGTCAAACCACTTGGTAGTTGTAAAATATTTTTGCTCAACATGAATATACACTGTAAACCTGCTGTAATCATTTTGAAATGTATATGTTTCTGTTGATAATGTAGGCTTACTATGAATATATAATTAGTGTAATGATGTGAGAAATTGTTAATCTGGAATACCCATTCCCCCGTGCGAAAATCCTGCACTTTGCCCCAGAGCAATTATCGTTATCATCACCATTTATTTATATAGCGCCACTGATTCCATAGCGCTGTACAGAGAACTCATTCACAACAGTCCCTGCCCCATTGGAGCTTACAGTCTAAATTCCCTAACACACACACACAGACAGACAGAGAGAGACTAGGGTCAATTTTTATAGCAGCCAATTAACCCACTAGTATGTTTTTGAAGTGTGGGAGGAAACTCACGCAAACACAGAGAGAACATACAAACTCCACACAGATAAGGCCATGGTCGGGAATTGAACTCATGACCCCAGTGCTGTGAGGCAGAAGTGCTAACCACTAAGCCACCGTGCAATGCTAACCTTCTTCCTTTCACAATCCAAGGTACGTGCCGCTAAACTCCATCTGTGACACCAGGATATCTGAAGACTCCAATCTCGTTTCTGTGCATCTGGAAAACAACTACATCGACCGACACCATATCCCACCCACCGCATTCTCCTGCATTAAGACTTACCACAGCATCATCCTGCGACCTCAGCATGACGAATACGAGGAGTATTAAAGAAACATCCCACCTCACGTTTGCTATGTCTAAAAAAAAAGGGGGTTTAGGAAAAGACATTATAGAGCTATACTGAGCATGAGTGCAGGCTTCCTCATGCTAATATGCCTTCAGTCTGAAGACATTGGGGAAATATATTGAAATGTCCTTCGTGAGTGCTGGTGCTCATCCATAACGCCTACTTATAAAGACATAAATAAAAATTTCTAGTTATAATGTCTTATTGTGAATTCTGGCTTACCAAACATTTCCCACTCATAGGGTTAGATTTACTAAGCTGCGGGTTTGAAAAAGTGGGGATGTTGCCTATACCAACCAATCAGATTCTAGTTATCATTTTGTAGAAAGTACTAAATAACTGAAAGCTAGAATCTGATTGGTTGCTATAGGCAACATCCCCACTTTTTCAAACCCGCAGATTAGTAAATCTAGCCCATAGTGTTTAAGTGGAAAGTTGTCTACAGAAATAGATGCACCTGTACTTTCCCAAGAGTTTCAGAAAAAATATTGTTATGTTATAAAAGCAGTTACCCCTGTAAATAGTCAAAAATCCCAAAGGGTTTAACTACAATTATTTTTAGGGGTAAATTTATCAAGCTGCGGGTTTGAAAAAGTGGAGATGTTGCCTAGAGCAACCAATCAGATTCTAGTTATCATTTGTTTAGTACATTCTGCAAAATGACAGCTAGAATCTGATTGGTTGCTATAGGCAACATCTCCACTTTTTCAAACCTGCAAATTGATAAATTTACCCCCCTAGTCTGCTTATTGTTTATGCTTGGCATGCAAACTGTCACCCTAGAACAAGGTGGAAATGTATTGTATGAAAGGTAAAACAAGATTTTAGGGCCTTTTTGTAAACCGGTGCTGGGTTGTTAATCCTCCATGACCTGTGTGTACCACTCTTGCCTGTAACCCACCTAACTAACCTAGCTAACCTAGAAGCACTATCCACCACTTATTGGATTTGTACATCATTCAACTGTGAGCTATGTATAAGCTGAAATTTTCAAGACAATGTTATCTGGGGCGGATCTAGACCTTTTAATCAGAGCCCCGCCTATTCTTCACTCTGATTGGTGTATAGGGGGAACCTGACGACTGAGAAGCAGGCCGAGGATTCAGCCTGGCCACTCCGCTTGGATTTAAAGCACAATCTTAGCAGCCAGACAGGTCATAATTGCGACAGTGGAAATGTCGGTTATGTACCCTACCCGCTGCAGGTAGCCCGTGCATTGCGTTATGTTCACAATACAACAGACAAAACAAGGTCCATGATGTCACTTAAATGGAACCCTCTACTTTTTTTATTATTTTATTTTCTTAAAATGCTACATTTAATACCTGAAATGAAAGGTGAAATTTTTTCCCCGCTAAACTTCCCAGGATCCTAAAGTATTTTGCTGCACTAAACAATTTTCCTCAAATCAGATGTTTTTGTAGTTTAAAAGTTCACAGACCAAGCATACGATGTGGCTCATTAAGAAAATAATCACGCTTTGGAACTTTCCCAGGCTACAGTTCAAAACATTGTTATTTTAGTTATTGCTAATAACAAGCTATTTATCTTTAGCTGACATGTCTGTGCTTCATATTTCTGCTACAACGCAGTTTCACCGTGAATTTTCAGCAAAAGATTATTATTGTTGTGTTTTTAGCTATAAAAACATACTTGCCAACTCTCCCGTAATGTCTGGGAGACTCCCGCATTTTGCGAGAGTCTCACGGACTCCCAGGAGAGTGTGACAATATCCCGGATCTGGCCACTTCACTAGGAAGTGCCCACTTCCTAGTGAAGTGGGCAGAATTAGCTCCCAAACGCCGCAATTCCCAGTGAATCACGGCATTTGGCCCCGCCCCCCGCTGTCAAATGTTTGCGTCATTAGGTCACAGGCTCAAAATGATGCTCATTTTGGAGCCGTGCCCCCATCACGCCCACCTCTCCCGGAAACCAACTTTGTCAAGTTGGTAAGTATGTACAAAATGCTGGGCAATTACTCTGCGCTCTACATTGAGGGGGTTATGACATGATACAAATTACATACAATGACATGAAGCAGAAGGTAAAGACGGACCTGTCCCAATGAGCTTACAATCTAAGAGGTGTGGGGAACACGTGATACAGAAGGTAGCGGATTCGGTGGTAGTCAGCATATCGATGCTGACTGCCCCGACAAGACTTACCCCGACATCAGGATTCCTAAGGAGCTGCTTCCCGACCATGACCGATGACGACTCCTCTTCACCCCGACTTCAACCAATGACGATGAAGCAAGAAGGCGGCTGCAGTTGATGACGTCATTGAGCATGCCAACGTGATTATCGCTGTTGTTAAGGGGGTAATGTAAGTATGCACCCATGTACAATGTAGTTTACAAAGGATTCTACATTGTACATGGGTGCATACATTCATTACCCCCTTAACAATAGCGATAATCTCGTCGGCATGCTCAATGACGTCATCAACTGCAGCCGCCTGCTTCCTTCATCGTCATTGGCTGAAGTTAGGTTGAGGAGGAGTTTGCATCTGTCATTGTCGTGAAGCAGCTCATTCGGAATCTTCAGGTCGGAGTAAGTCTTGTCGGCCTTCTCGCCATCAATATGCCGTACCACACCCAGCGGATTAGCAACTGGTGGGGAGAGATGTTTCTGTAAATATTAAATCAGCCTCTGTTAGACTATGTAGGGGGCGTTAATCTTGTTACATAAGAGCCACAACCACAGACAATGATCTGCACCTGTCACCTGCACACGGGTTGAAGACATCCATATTGTGTGCTGAACCAACATTCAGGTCACCAACTTACAAGGATCCAGTGACATTATTCTGCTCCTTAGTGATGTCATTAGCTGCCAGTGATCTAATAGGATACATTGTTAGAAAAGATGGCTGCCTCCTCTATGAGTAGGAGAGTTCCTTTTCAATACCATATCTAGAGTCCCCACAGAGTACCTGCTTAACCTGAAAAACATCACATGACTTGCAGTCCAAGGGGGTATATTTACTAAATTGAGGGTTTGAAAAAGTGGAGATGTTGCCTATAGCAACCAATTAGATTCCAGCTGTCATTTTGTAGACTGTACGAAATAAGTGATAAATAGACTCTGATTGGTTGCTATATAAATATATCCCATAAGAGTCCATTATATGATGACCGCACTACTCCTTGTAGGACGTACAAAGCTACTTATAGTAAAGGGTAAGTTGATTGTTAAACTACTTGAGGAAAGGAGTAATTTCCTGGGGAGCTTACAATCTAAATATGTAATGGATGAGTTGAACAGGAAGAAAACAAATGCAATAATTAAGAGTACTCTTCCCTTCAGTAGGTAGCATTATTTGGATGTATGCTTACTATGTTTACATCATTGTGTTAAACAGGGATTGATGATTCTTGAGCTAGAGACAGAATGTAGAATTCCAGAGGGACAGAGCTGTAAGAGAATTGTCTGAAGTGAGCAGGTAATGTGGGTATATGGATCAGAGAAGCAGAAAAGGGTCCTAACCGCAGCCATACCAGTGTTGTGGCTGTTTTTTGTCAATTCCATGCCCGCAGTCTTGCCCTGCTATTAGGGCCTAATAGAAAGCTGTTTTACAATTGAAATTATGGAACCTGTGGCCCACGCTTGTAGCTGTCACGATTTGCCCCTGGCTGCAGTTCAACATCTCCTACCTAGATGCTGCTGTGCCTTCATCTGTTCCTGCCTGCAAGGGGTTAAGTTCTCATCAATGAATCTGGATCATGATCAGCTGTGTCTGGCCATTATAAGACTGCCTTTCCCTGCAAACTGGGACAGTTCAACAATTGTCACTGCTGCTTTTTTCCCTGTGAACACTCCTGTGAGCTGATCCTGACTTACTCCCTGGTATTTGACTCCGTCTTGTGCCTACATTTTGCACCTCCTTTAGTGACCCAGACCCTGGCTTCAATTGACCTTGCTCCTGCCTACTTTCTGGTATTATTGTGGATCTTCGACTTCTGACTACTGGCTTGCGTGACCCTCCTTTTGCCTTATTCTCCCATGGATCATCCAGTGCCTCCAGACATCCTATAGCTGCAGCCATCTGTCAAACCTGGAAAACCAGAGTTACCTTATTTACCGCATCTCATTTTTACCTGTGGGGCCTATGTTTGAAATAAACCATTTTGCTTCATTTATATCGTCTCCGTGGTGTTCATATTGGGACTCCTGACAGTTACTTAGACTTACCTTTCTATATTGCAGTATAATCCTCATAATATACATCACAAAAGTCCTGGAATGTCTTTCACCAGACCTCCCTGAATACTGGGTAATTAATTACTAATTGGGGAAAAAAGTAATTGTTATGGTGGCAGCCCATTTGCCCAGAACTCTTCATTACTTTCCTACTCCCTGCTGTCTCAAGGTTATCTTGTGTCCACATTGAAATATTGCATTGAAACAATGTTTAAGGTGAAATAAAGTGATATGTATTGATAATAACATGCAAGGATAAGGATCTCAATGGCTGGAGGCCAGGCAAGTCCAAATACTGAATACACTGTGCTGTGACATACAGGTAAGCAGGTCCTGATGCATGTGCAAAAGGACACAGAATCCACAGACCAATGCACAATATACAAAGTAACCACCCAGTAACTCAAAGTTCAGAAATACACAAAGTTCTTTATACTTCCCAGGGCCTGGGCCCCAGAGATCCAGGATGGTCAGAATAACCGTGGGCCAGGGTGCCAGAAATTCCGGAGCGTGGTCAGGGTAGGCTGAAGTCAAAATTCAGGTAAACATAGAGACATAGAATTTGACTTGGACCATCTAGTCTGCCCATTTTATTAACCTATGGTAACCTCCAACCCTATTTGATTCTTATTTCTATGTAAGGATATCCTTATGTCTATCCTAGGCATGTTTAAATTGCTGTACTGTATTAACCTCTACCACCTCTGATGGAGGTTATTCCACTTATCTAGTACCCTTTTTGTGAAATAGTTTTTCCTCAAATTTCCTCTGAACCTACTTCCCCCCAGTGTCAGTACATGTCCTCGTGTTCTAATACTTCTCTTCCTTTGTAGAAAGTTTCCCTCCTGTACTTGATTAATGTGAAAGTTTCTATCATGTTCCCCCTTACATTTCTCTGCTTCAAACTATACATATTAAGATCTTTTAGTCTTTCTGGATAAGGTTTGTGCTGTAGGCCATGCACCATTTTAGTTGCCCTTCTTTGTACAGTCTCTAATGTATTTATAACCTCCTGGAGATATGGCCTCCAGAACTGAACACAGTATTCTAGATGAGGTCGTACCAATGACCTATACAGTGACATTATTACTTCTTTCTATCTGCTACTGATTTCTTTCTCTATGCAACCAAGCATCTGACTTCCCTTACTCATTGCTTTGTTAAATTTACATCTTACCTGCCTTTAAGTCACCTGAAATAGTGACTCCTAGATTTTTTTCCTCTTTAGTAGTTTCCGTTATAGTGCTGTTAATACTATATGAGACCCAAGTGCATGATTTAGCATTTTTTGGCATTAAACTGTAGCTACCACCCTTTTGAACATTCCTCTAGTCTACCTAGATCATCGATCATTTTTTTTACCCCTCCTGGTGTTTCTATTCTGTTGCATATCTTTGTGTCCTCTGCAAAAAGCCATACTTTGCTTTCAATTCCATTTGCAATGTCACTAATAAAGATTTTAAAAATCATCGGTCCAAGTACAGATCCCTGGGATACTCCACTGGTAAACTGTCCCTCCTGTGAATGTACTCCATTTACTTCAACTCTCTGTTTTTACATCCTGTAACCAAGATCTCATCCATTCAACCATCTTAGGATCCAATCCCAAGCTTTTGAGTTTGTTTAACAGTCTGCGATGTGGGACAGTGTCAAAAACCTTACTAAAATCTAGATAGACTACATCTACGGCTCCCCCTTGATCTAATACTTTAGTCACCCAGTCAAAAAAATTCAATAAGATTTGTTTGACACGATCTCTCCCACGATGGGTCTCCTCCAGGAACTCCTCTCAAACTCCTAAAAACATATTAGTCATACTTGCCAACATTTATAATCCCCCCTCTGGGGAGGGGAGATCCTGCTGCCGAGTCAAGGGGTGTGGCTATGTGAAAAGCATGATTAAACCCCACCCCCGCTGCTCAGTGCCGCAATTTGCTGTATAATACAGAAGTGGGCAGGATGTGGGATGTTGCCCTGCTCTCCTGGGAGTCGGGGAGAGCTCTTAGGCATTCCCGGAGAAGTAGGTAATTATGATATTAGTACGTTAGTGTGTGTTTGTACATGTGTGTTTTTTTGTGGTAGACAATATAGACTGTAAATTCCATTGGGGCAAGTACTGATGTGACTGTTTACACTGCATAATATGTTAAAATGATATAATTGAAGGACAATAATAATTAAAATGCAGCATAATATAAAAATGAAACTTGGGAGGGGGCAAAATTTTTACAAAAGTAAAACATGTACGTCATGGGTTAGATAATTAACTTTATAAAATGCTGTCTAGAATATGAGGTTGTGTATAAGACTTTGATGCTCCAGAGTGCAGTTACATTTTAGTTGGGGCTGAGTAATTTGCCAGAGAATTGGGCCTCTTGTTAAAACAGGCAATAAAAATGAACAATGACAGATACATGGAGAAAAACACAAACACTTAGATATTTCCTGTTTTACCAAGTGTTTGAACTATCCCATCGTCTGCTCTATGTGTTGTCAATGTTACTGCACAACAAACACTGGGGAGCGGAAAAGTTTTGTGTTTTTTGGAGCAATCATGCCCGTCACCCGTCCAAACTATAAATCATAACATTCTCTGGTGTCATCTTCTAATGATTTTTTCATACCAATACATTTAATTAGCACTCAATTTACATTTATAGCAATTAAAAAAAATCTTAGAATTATTATTATTATTATTATTATTACTATTATATTGTTATTATCTTTTATTTATAAGGAAACCACAATAGGTCTGCAGTACCGTACATGACATATACAGAACACCATGATACATAGCACATTACATGATATATGAAAAACAAAATATAAAGACCATACTGAATAAACAAATAATATACAGATAACATGCTAATCCAGTTAAAATTGTTTACAGAACAGTGAGTGAGAGTGATGGTAGTGACCAGTTTGAAATAGGCCTGAGCTCAAGAAAACAGGGATAGGGAGGCAGGTCAAGAGGTACAGAGGGTGATGGAATAGTAGAAGGAGAACACAATGAAAGAAGACCCTGCTTGTGAGAGCTTACATGCCAAAATGAAAGAGGAAGACACAAATAGGGTGGTATTGATTAGGGGAGTGGGGCTGAAATCCGAGACAAGGGAGATAGGAGGAAGACGTGAATAAAGAAATGAGTCTTAAGGGCATACTTGAAGCCTTGGACAGTAGAACCTATCCTGATCAGGCATGCGGGAGTGGGGAGAAGTGATCAGTGAAGTAATGAGGCGGAGGTCATTGGTAGAGCGGAGGGAGCAGCAAGAAGTGTGGATAGAGATGAGGTTGGAGATGGGGAGGGGGATTTAGAGCTTTGAAGGTGATAGTAAGATGTTTACATTTAATTCTGTAGGTCAAGGGGAGCCAATGTAGCTATTGGCAGAGAGGGATAGCAGAGATAGAGCGTCGGGAGAGAAAAATGAGGCGAGCAGCAGCATTGAGGATAGTGGGGCAAGGTGGGAGTCGGGTAGGCCAGAGAGAAGGAGTTTACAGTAATCAAGGCAAGAGATTACAAGAAAATGAATAAGAGTTTTGTCGGCTTATGTGGTGAGAGAGGGCCGTATCTTGGATATATTCAGGAGGTAGAAGTAGCAGGCTTTTGAGAGGCATAGAATGTGAGTCTTGAAGAAGAAGCAGGAGTCGAGGATGACTTCTAAACATCGGATTTGAGGAACAGAAAGGAGATAGTGTTATTAACAGAAATAGAGAGGGGGAAAGGTGAGAAAGCCCTGGAAGGGAGGACAATAATTAGTTCAGTCTCGGAAATATTGATTTTAAGAAAGCTCTAGGACAACCAAGATGAGATAGCCGAGAGACATCAGGAGACACGAGACATAAAGGAAGGGGAGGGGTCAGGGGATGAAAGATACATTTGTGTGTCATCAGCATAGAGGTGGTACTGGGGGTCAAAGGAGTGTATGAGGTCACTAAGGGAGGAGGTGTAGAGGTAGAAGAGCAAGGAGGCAAGAATGGATCATTGGGGAACTCCAATAGATAAGAGAACAAGGGAGATGTGCAGTCAGGTGTAGAGACTGAAAAAGAGTGGGTGGTGAGATAAGAGGAAAACCAGGAGAGGACAATGTTACTGAGGCCTCTAGATTTGAGAGTGTGCAAAATGAGGGAGTAGTCAACAGTATGGAAGGAAGCAGAGAGTCTAGAGTGGATTGGGAACTAGCATGCACCCAATGTGACATTGCCATGTCCCCTTCTAGTGTGGCCACACCCCTTTGTCATGAGTGTAGTCTGTCTTGATTCCTTTATCATAAATGTTGGGAGGTATGAACACAACCACATATCATCATCATCTACTGTGTTACTAACAGGAGTCGTAAGGATCATTTCTGAAAGCACAAAACTGCAGACCAGCAGTGTCAAAGATGTTTTGATTTGCCATCTGCCCTTTTTAAACAAATGATTTTGCCTGACATGTATATGAAAATAGCAGCATCTGTAGGGGTACAGCATTTAGTTTCTTCTGATGGGAGGAGCTGGACGGATTGGTTTGTTGAAAACTAAATGTAAGTCCACATGCAAAAAAAATGTATTATGGTTTGTAAGAACAGATGTTAAAATTATATTTAACAGGTGGAGAAGGTGCTTTTATGGATTCATTGCCTGGATGGTTGGTGGACACATAGAATATATTCTGATGCACGAATGGAGAGGGAGAAGGTAGCCTCAGGCGGTGGCACAAACTAGGACACTTGGTGGGATTACTACCCCAGGCTTAAAGCTGCCAGCCAGACCCTGGAGAGTGTGTCTTACCACCCCCTGGTGCCCTAGGCAGTACAATAAAATGGCCTCCAGGCTACAATTAGGGTCCCTATCTTGGCCCACATTTGATGTATAGGCAGGGCAAGATTAAGAGCCACATGGGCCTGGGGCTGAAAATTATAAAGGGCCTGTTGTGAGAAGTGCCGTCCCACTGGAGGTGTGTCCAGTGATGTGTGGGTGTGGCCAGCTGTGTGTGGGCGTGGCCAGCACCATGGAGGTCATAGCTTGCTCTTCCCTCCAACCACCTACATCTCCCTCCCATCCTCCCTTATATAAAGAGTGCACCACTAACTGGATCACACAGTATGTATGTAACGTGAAGAGTGGAAATACGTCCCAGCTGTCCCTCAGGCCGGGACAAGCTCCTGGCTAATCAGGACAGTCTCCTAAAATCAGGACTATCCTGATGGAATGTACAGTAAGTGTGTGCCAAGTTTGAGTGCAATCAGCAGCCTAATAAATATATTTTATGGAGGGAAAAAAATATATTTTTTTAATATTTTTTAATGATTTGTCATTAATAACTATAACAGGTGATATTAATTGATTTTTTTTTCCTGTACGTGACTTTATATTCCACATTTGTATTGGACGTATCCAGCAGTGCATTGTCTGTTAGAGCAAAGTTGACCTAGACCTGTATTAATCAACAGATGTGGGGCTAGGTTATAAAAGTATGATGATAAAATGTGACGCTCCATCCTGGAGGGTTCTCCTGGCAACGCCTGGAGTGATGTGGAAGTGGGATTATGATGATGTGTTGGGGGTGATTTTGGAATTAGCTGCCCACCCCCTGATGCCGGGAGGGAGAAGTGCAGGATTCCAGCCCCAGCCAAGTGCTAGTGGTCCTTCACAGCCCTTGATTCTGGAAGAGGACTTGGCACAGTACAACTCCCCTGTGCTGAGAGCCATTACCGCTGCCCTAATGCCAGGCGGGGGAAAGGGGCAAAGTACAGACCAAGACCCCTAATGGGGCATTGATTAAAACCTTTAAATACCTCCTCATTCCCCATGTCATTTTGGGATGGGTTACAGCTTAGAAATGACAAACACACAAACAAAGTGCCCCCTTGTTAAAATATGGGTTGTCCAAAATCATTCCCCTTTAAGTCCTGCACCCAGATGGTCCAATTGCAGCAGTCCTGGGGTAAGGATTCTACCATTACCCAAAGCCGCACCGCACGTCAGATCTTTTACTGCAGTTCACAGTGCAGGATGGAGTACTCTATCAAGTCCCATTCAGTAGAGTGAAATAGAAGCTTCACTGAACAGGACTGGATGAATTGTGTCCTCCTGCACAGTGAGCCTCGGGGCTGCCTTGGCGTGCATTGCATCTCTTATACAGATTCTCCGCTGAGATCAGAGGAGAGTCTATATTTGTAAGGGTCTGTGCTTTTCGCAAAAATTAAATATAATGGATGAAAGAAACTTTGGTCCCGTTTATAAATAATTCTGTCTATTCTATGAGGAAGCGACAACTGATTCATGTAATAATAGCTCCGGCTAACACACACTGGAAGCTCGACTTCCTCTATCATAGAGAAGGGTCTTTCACTGCAAAGAAAGGTGACTTGTGTAGATTAGGTGCTGTGTTCTAGCAGTCTCAAGCCTTACCCTCAGAAGATAAAAGGATCTGGGAGAAACATTGGGACTGAGTCATTAAGGGAAGTAAGGCAAAAATAAGGAGTAAATATTCTCTGGGACAAACCATGTTACAATGCAAGAGGTGCTAATTAGTTTTTTATTTTGCACGTAAGGAAAATACTGGCTGTTTTTTTCATGTAGCACACAAATACTTGATAGCTTTATTTGTACACTGAAATTTAAAGTAATCCAGGATATGCCCTAACCCAATTATAAATCTGTACCCACATTTGAAATTTACCTCCCCCTCCAATGCAACATGGTTTTGCTCAGGTGCAAAGTTACTTCTTTTTTATGCTTTGCTCTCCTTAATGACTCAGACCCATTGAGGAGAGGGGAGCTCGGTAGATGAATGTGGGCAGAGGGAAAAGAGAGAATATGTAGTAAGTAGGGTTTCATTCATTGTGTATGATGTCTAGTATGTGTACATGTTTTAGTCTTGTGAGTATGTAGTTTAGCCTTGTATATGGTCAGTTACATGGATCCGCTCTTTTACTGGGTTCTCTGTGTCATTGAAACATTATATATTCTTCTTCTGTGAGCTGCTTTAATAGATTCTATGTGATTAAATGTTATGTGTACATTCCTGAGGGTTTATTGTTAGGACATACTTGCCATCTTTTCCTCCTTGGCTTCAGGGAGATCCTGGGGAAAGTGGGCGTGTGAGGGCGAGGCTTGATGAATCTCATCATTTTGACCCCGCCCCCTAAACAGTTGTCACAAT
Organism: Mixophyes fleayi; assembly: GCF_038048845.1. NCBI lineage: Eukaryota > Metazoa > Chordata > Amphibia > Anura > Limnodynastidae > Mixophyes > Mixophyes fleayi. The sequence continues at coordinate 111,923,483 of NC_134410.1, forward strand.
ATTGGCCAATTACAGCAGGGGGAGGGGCTAAGATGACTCGATATTTGCGCCACTTATCTATTGCGGGGGTGAGAACCGGGAGGTTGTCCTGCTTTCCCGGGAGGTCTCCCAGAAATGCAGGAGTCTCCCGGACATTCTGGGAGAGTAGGCAACTATGTATTAAAGAAAAGCAGCTAATGAATCTCTAGAGACTGAAGTGTCTTTTACATTTCTGTCTCCATTACTGAAGTCATGTTGTCTTACCTGTCAGTCTTTGATCAAATCTTGGTCACCATGAAAATGGCCACCTCCATAGGCATGGACATACATGGACATAGGACACAATTTCTGAACTGTGTCATCATGCCACAGATGGCGAAGCCAACCACGTCTTGTACTGACTCAGCATCAGGGAGAATGCCAGACTCTTCAGGGAGTGAGGGAGATCACCCCTATTTCAGGGAGTCTCCGTGACATTCGGGGAGAGTTGGCAAGTATGTGTTAGGACCTGATTAAGGGTTCATGCCACCCTAGGCTAATACCCTTGCAGTGCCCACATGCTTGCTATGCCAGGCTAATACGTGGTAAGTAAAAACAAACTCATCCTTAATTTAAAATCTGGCTTCCTTCACTGGGCAACCAGAAGCGCCCCTTAAGGTGGTACAGTACGTTATTAATAGGGTGTTACCCTGCAATATTATTATAATTTTATTTTATCCTTCATCGGATATAGTTATCTGTTGGCCTTTTGAGGAACCAATCGCACTGAATTTATCCCACTCTTCTGTTTAGTTTTATCATTTACCAACCAACTTGTGTACAGTTGTTATTTTGTGAATTATTTAGCTGCAATTGTCTATGACGCTTGATTGATTCTCTTTTTGGTATATTTTAAGAGTCCGGTCGCCACCCAATTCAGCATGGCATCAGCAGACACCCCTTCGGTGTATACCAGGAAGAGTTGACTGCAGCCGGACACTTCTGTGCAGAAGTAGGTAAGGTCACGGCGCTCATGCCCCCAAAAAACCATGCGCCCTGGCTACAGCCTAATAAGCCTATTTGTTAATCAGGGGGTATATTTACTAAACTGCTGGTTTAAAAAAGTGGAGATGTTACCTATAGCAACCAATCAGATTCTATTTATCATTTATTTAGTACATTCTGCAAAATGACAACTAGAATCATCATCATCATCATCATCATCAACATTTATTTATATAGCGCCATCAAATTCCGTAGCGCTTTACAATTGGGAACAAACATTAATAAGACAATACTGGGTAATACATACAGACAGAGAGGTAAGAGAACCCTACTCGAAAGCTTACAATCTATAGGACAATGGGAGTTAGAAACACAAGGGCATGTGCTACATCATATTGCACAATGGACCAGCCAGACTGCAAAGGTAAAAGTACTGAGTGGGCTGTGTGTGTTGCAATATTGGTCAGAGGGTTGTTGTCCTGCGTTAGCAGTGTAGAGGATGGTAATAGTGTAATCTAGGGAAATTAAGATGATGGTTGAGGAATATCATTACCTTGTCTGAAGAGGTGGGTTTTCAGTGAATGCTTGAAGGTTTGAAGACAAGAGGAAAGTCTTAATGTGCGTGGGAGGGAATTCCACAAAGTGGGTGCAGCCCGGAAAAAAACCTGTAACCGAGAATGGGAGGATGTGATGAGAGTGGAGGAGAGACGTAGATCTTGTGCAGAACGGAGGTGTCGAGTAGGGAGATATTTCGAGACAAGTGAGGAAATGTATGTCGGTGCAATTTTGTTGATGGCCTTGTATGTTAGTAGAAAAATATTTGTATGTTAGTAGAAGAATTTTATATTGGATTCGTTGAAATACAGGCAGCCAATGTAGAGACTGACAGAGTGGCTCAGCAGAGGAGTAACGGTTTGTAAGGAAAATCAATCTAGCCGCTGCGTGCAAAATAGATTGTAGGGGCTCAAGTCTGACTTTGGGAAGACCAGTAAGGAGGGAATTGCAATAGTCGATGCGGGAGATGATGAGTGCATGAATTAATGTTTTTGCGGTGTCTTGTGTCAGATATGTGCGTATTCTGGAAATGTTCTTTAGGTGTATGTAACATGATTTAGATATAGAGTCGATGTGGGGAATAAACGACAGTTGTGAATCAAGGATTACACCTAGGCAGCGAGCTTGCGGGGTGGGATTTATGGTCATGTTATCAACAGAAATAGAAATGTCAGTCAGGAAGCTTCTGTTTTTGGGTGGGAATATTATTAATTTAGTTTTTGAAAGATTGAGTTTGAGTTGGCGAGAAGACATCCAAGATGAAATGGCAGAAAGACAGTCAGTAACGCGAGACAACACAGATGGTGAAATATCAGGAGAGGATAGATAAATTTGTGTATCATCCGCATAGAGATGATACTGAAATGCAAAGGAGCTTATTAGTTTTCCAAGAGAAGCGGTATAGATAGAGAAAGCAGAGGACCTAGGACTGAGCCTTGTGGTACTCCAACTGATAAAGGAAGCGGAGCAGAGGTGGATCCAGAGAAATTAACACTGAAAGAGCGATTAGATAAGTAGGATGAGAACCAGGATAGGACAGTGTCTTCAAGACCTAGGGATTGTAGCGTTTGTATGAGGAGAGGGTGGTCAACAGTGTCAAATGCAGCAGAGAGATCCAGGAGAACTAGAAGAGAGTATTGGTTATTATTTTTTGCTGTGATCAAATCATTGACAACTTTGGTCAGCGCAGTCTCTGTGGAGTGTTGAGAGCGAAAGCCTGACTGAAGAGGATCCAATAGGTTGTTTGCTGTAAGAAAGTGTGTGAGGCGAGTGTAGGCAATTCTCTCGAGAGATAAATTGCATATTATCCTCCTTTGTGCAACAGAATGAGAGAAATATTCAAGACTGATACATTTGTCTTTTCTCCGAGTTGTTCTTTACCAGGCCACGGTACCCCCAACAGCCAGTTTGCAAATTCTTGCCATAGCGACTGTTATGGGAGTTTTCCGAAATAATCCAAAAACTAAGGGCTAGATTTACTAAGCTGCGGGTTTGAAAAAGTGGGGATGTTGCCTATAGCAACCAATCAGATTCTAGCTGTCATTTATTTAGTACTTTCTACAAAATGACAGATAGAAGCTATAGGCAATATCTCCACTTTTTCAAACCCGCTGGTTAGTAAATCTAGCCCTAAGTCTCTTCAGAATATTCTCAATTTATTATGTATGCACAATACAGACCATTCAATTCATTTAGAACAATGGTAATTTCACATTACTTTTGCAAGTATTTTATGCCCTAAAACCACTAAAATTAATACATAGATAAAAGCATCATGTAAGACTTTAGACCACTGGTCAGGGAACAGGGGTAAATTACCCCAAATGGGGTAAAAATGAAATTCCTGGGGGTAATGCTGGCGATTCACATGCTGTCAGTTTTGAAAAAACAGTCAGTATTTAACTTATGTGCAAAACAGAATACTAATTTGCACCCCTTGCATTGTAACATGGTTTTGTCCAGGAGACTTAAATAAGAAGTTTCTTAAGTTAAGATCCTTAATGAATCAGGCCTTAGATTCCAGACTATTGCATCTATCTTCGGGACTGTTGGCTTTATCTCCAATCATTGTTTGACATATAACTCTGCCGTAGCCCCTGGGATGCATTTGGTAAATGTTACAATTCCATGTGCTCTGCGCCTCTGTTTATGGAATATCCTTGTCATATTTACAGCAGGTGAATCGGCCCAGCAGGAAATCCTTTAAACTGTCTGTTCCTCAGCCAATTAGGCCTGAGTCCAAATAAGACATGACTAGTGGAAGAAAGTCCTGACATGTATCATCCCCCCGGAGAACCAGAGTCACGGCCAGTCAGACAGACAATCTCTCCTCCTTTTCCTGTTGTATTGACGTACACTCAGCTAACTCTGCCGCTTTCCATTACTTATATCCTAATGACAAGTTTGTCCACCAAGTGGAACAAGACAGAGGAGTGATGAGGTGTGTTGGGGGTTGATTTGTAAAGGCACTTTAAAGTTTATTTCAATTAGCAATTTTTTTTTAGGCTTGGTGAATCAGTTTAATAATTATTTGGGACTGGGTTTGCTTTCTAAAAACAAAAAAAGTGTATTTTTTTTTATAAATATAACAGCTGTCAGTGCTGCTCTTCTCTTTTCAGGTGTAGTCCAACAGAATGCACCGCAGGTAGACGGAGCAGAGTGCGGAGAAAGCACCCATGCGTAAAAACCCTAACACCTAGGACTGTCCCTGGATATTAGAAAAAATTGTCAACTAGGGGCTGGGGGGCTTCTGCTCCCTGGGCCGGTCCCACACTGGGCTACCTGGGGCTAGGCCACTGGGCCGCTTGCATTTTTTTTCCTTTAAAATGTTGCTAACAGCCTGCTGAGTCAAGTCTTGCCCCCCCCTCCCCCCGGGCTAAAATTAGTATTTATTAATGCAGTTTTAAAGTTGCATTACCCCCTAGGAAAATATTTCACTTAGGTGCCCACTATCCGGAGCACCAAGTGCTACTACTGTACATTGTGCTAACCACTAAGCATGGTGCCTCACAGCACTGGGGTCATGAGTTTGATTCCTGACCATGGCCTTATCTGTGTGGAGCTTGTATGTTCTCCCCGTGTTTGCGTGGGTTTCCTCCCACATTCTAAGAACTTTCTGATAGGTTAATTGGCTGCCGAAAAATTGACCCGTGTGTGTGTGTGTGTGTTTTAGGGAATTTAGACTGTAATCCCCAATGGGGCAGGGACTGATAAGAGTGCCTTCTCCGTACAGCGCTGCAGAATTAGTGGCGCTATATAAATAGATGATGATGGAGCCATTTTTCCTGGGACCCTTATTAATTCTGTTAACCAACATCAAATGACTGTGGAGGAGTTTGTGATCGGAGCCCATACTTATAATCCAACTCCCAACCCCAGTTTTTGGTCGGAGGGGGGAGAGAACCCCCCGGGGATCAAGCAAGCGAGGGGGAGGAGCCTCCAGGTGCTGGGAGGCAGGGGAGCATCTGTCCCCCTGGGCTGGTCCCATAATGGGCTACCATGGGATGGGTCACCAGGCTACCTGCATGTTTTTCTTTTAAAATAAACCTAATAGGCTGCTGAGTCTAATCTCCCCCACCGAGCTAAAATCTGCCCTTGGGAGCCACCAAGGAAAATATTTTCCTGGGTAATGTGGCTTTAAGAGTTAAAATACCAGAAAAAGATTCAGTAGTAATCATGACACTTTTACACAGGATGATATGTAAGTGGAAACTTTCAGCAAACTTGTGTAAAATGAAAATCTTGACTTGTCACCATTTACACAAACAATGAATAACCCAAAAATGTGTGCGCATGTCATGCAAGATATCAAATAATTGAGGCACTGTCAGATGTGACGATAAGGAGACAATATAACCCATTTGTTTACCCTTAAATCTAGAGCACTGTGTTCTTGGTAGTCCAAATGCAAAACACATGTGAAGAAATTTTACTACGCCTCGATCTCACATTCAGAGTAGGATTTATTTCACTTTACGTGTTGGCTATTGTAAGACTGCAGAAGGCCACCACACATATTAGAGGGGGCCTGATAGCTCTATCTGGCCACTAGTCACAGTCCTGCGGACAGGAGCCCTGGGAAAAGGATAAAATAATAAAGGATAATCAGTTAGTTCTTTTACAATATATTTTTGGTTAATGCATACCTGCCAACTTATGGCAAGTATAGTCCTGGAGCCTGCCGGGGAAGGTGGGTGTGCAGAGGGGGGCGCTCCGAAAATCGTGTCATTTTGGTCCGCCCCGTGACGTAATATGCAAAACGCATCATTTTACAGCGGGGGCAGGGCCAAACGCCGCGATTCCCGGTGAATCGCGGCGTTTTGGACCTAAATCTGCCCACTGCACTAGGAAGTGGGCAGATCCGGGAAATTGCCACACTCTCCTGGGAGTCTGTGAGACTCACGCTAAATGCGGGAGTCTCCCGGACATTTCGGGAGAGATGGCAAGTATGGGTTAATGTAATAATAACTGCAAAAAGACACTTCTGTACCCGTGGCATTTCTGCCTCAGTAATAGCATTCTTGGTGATAAAAACATAAAAAAATACAAATATGGTTTAAGGCAAACTACAATCAATCATTCATTAACGTATTAAAATGTGCCAAATTTCTAGATCTTATTTTTACCGTTTTATAAGGGTGGCGGATGAAAGATTTTGGGATCATTTTAAGACCTTCTGCAGCTGTTTGGTTTCACAGGCTCTTTATAATGAAGGGTGGGAGGTTGTCTGTTTATGGTTAAAAAATACAGACTATAGATGCTGAAAAGTGTTTGTATGTACCCAGAGTTGATGGGCAGGTAGCAGTAAGCATGGGTGAGGATGTATGAATTATGTTAGCGTTAGTTGTAGGTTTGCCCTATTTTCATAAAAATCCCTGAATCTATGGTTCAGTAATGCACAAGACATAACTAAGGTCTGTATGGCTATTATAATTAAGAAATTGCCTCTATGGGTGCATACAAAATATATTATCATCATCAGCTATTTATATAGCGCCACTGATTCCGCAGCGCTGTACAGAGAACTCACTCACATCAGTCCCTGCCCCATTGGAGCTTACAATCTAAATTCCCTAACATATACACACAGACAGAGAGAGAGAGAGAGACTAGGGTCAATTTTGATAGCAGCCAATTAACCTACCAGTATGTTTTTGGAGTGTAGGAGGAAACCGGAGCACCCAGAGGAAACCTACGCAAACACAGGGAGAACATACAAACTCCACACAGATAAGACCATGATCAGGAATTGAACTCATGACCCCAGCGCTGTGAGACAGAAGTGCTAACCATTAAGCCACCGTGCTGCCTTGGTAGGTTGAAGGCAATGGGTTTACCCCCATAAATAACCATGAAAGATGTCAAACGGAATTAGAAACATTCTTCTACTTAGTATGCATTCTCATTTGCATATTACTTAAGCCCATGACATGGAGGCTTCCTTGGTGTTCCCCCTATAAGAGGGCTATATTAACTCTGCACTACCACAAACCCCATTGATTTTTCTAATTTGATGAGTCACCTAGCTGGGGTCTCGGGAAAAAAATTGAATGGGACAGCCCCCCGGGAGCAGTTCTGTTAAATAGAATTGGTAAATCTATTTCATTTGTCACTTTAAAAAGGTGGAGAAGTGGGTGTGTGAGTGGGAGGATCAATCAGAAGCTGCGATAAAGATATTGTGGCTTCTGATTGGTCCTCCCGCACACACCCCCTTTGCAGCATCACGTCGCTCCCCAGTTTTTCAGAGCTGTGAGAAAAATAAACAGACCCTTGCGAAAAATAGCTACATGTAGCAGCTATTGGGGTTCCTGCTAGGGTAATCACTAAGTGGTAACTTTATATAGTACGGCCTTACTGCTGAAGCGGGATGTCAAAAATTGCCTTTTGTTATAGTGAATGAAGTAATGGAATGCATGAGACAATCATACTAATTTATGTTAGGAAGATTATCATTTTGATTTGGGTGGGCCTAAATGTCCCACTATGACTTACTGGGCAGCTTAAATCAATAGCTCTCTGGCCTTCTACAAGCATCAATGGGTACACAGAAAAATGGATGAAAATTTGCGGTTAGATTCACAAATATAACTTGAAATAGCGAAAGTCACCTAAACTACGTTTGGACGAGTGTGAATAATGTGTGAGAGTCGCTCTTTGCCTTATGTTCATCATCATCATCAACATTCATTTCTACAGCGCCATAAAATTTCGTAGCGCTTTACAATTGGGAACAAACACACTTATAAAACAATACTGGGTAATACAGACAGAGAGGTAAGAAGGCCCTGCTGGCAAGCCTACAATCTATGAGACAATTGGAGTTTGATATGTGAGGTTAAGTCTACATATTGCATGTTGGTCCATCCAGAAAGCAGAAGGTAAAAATTGCTTAATGTTAAATTTTTGCTAAATTGTATTGCAAACGTTTAGGAAAAAAAAAAAAAGAGAGACAGCCTGTTCCGTTTTAGGATGGTCGTGACAAACACAGTAGAGGTTCAAAATATCAGCGTAAAACGTTTTGTTCCACAAGTTTCCAGCTGCCCGTATATTCTGACTCTGCTGTCATTGTGCTCCAACTGCAGATGTGCTTGAAGCAGGGCCAAATCTCTGGATGGAAAATGGTTAACTCAGCATAACTTCTCCCCAGCCACCCCCCTCTTCTTGCTTCAAGATAACAGAAGGTAATTGGTGGATGTAAGCATGAACCTTTCTTGGCCCCAGAACTAGTCTCATTAGATAAATTGCACAGTAAACCAGCATATGGACTTTATTTCAACCTCTTCATCCCCACCCCCAAAGGACATTTTCTTTGTGTGTGTTTGTTTTACAGAGAGACACATTGTCCGGCTCTTCGTGCACAAAAAACGTGATTACACAGAGACGTTTTACTGCATTTATTACATCTGTTACCATTCCCTATTATTTCCAGGCAAAAATTGGAAGCCGCACAAAGAAGCCAGTTTCGCTGTATCTCAGCCCAAGCACATATACCCTATCCCGTCAGTTGCATTCTTTCTTAATATGTGCTCTTCAAGTCCATTATGTTTTCTAAGATTTAAGACAAGCAGCAACATTTTTCATTCTAGCTTGTGCAAAGTTTGTCAGGGGAACGCCAAAAAACACAGATGGTCCGACAGGGTCCAAGCAAGAGAAAAGTTATAACAAAACAATTTGATCTTGAGCCACCAGTGGCTCTCCGGCTGTTGGGGGACTACAAGTTCGAGCATGTCTTGTTCGTTGGGATGCTGGGACTTGTTGTTCTCATGGTCAACCGTGGTTTATTCACTTCTGGTCTGCACAGAGGGAGCCATAGCAAAGAATAGTGTGGTGATTTGTTATTAGAAGGGTTATGACCAGGGGCGGGCTGGGGCAGGGGGGCACCGGGCCGCTCAGTCTAACCGCTGTTTGGGCCGGCCCCCCTCTGGATGCAAGCGGTGCCGTCCGCATAAGCTGAATATTACCAGCGGCGCACATGCGCCCACATCACATGACACGCGATGCGGCCACGTCAGCGCACAGGCGGCCGCATCACATGACACGCGAAGTGGCTGCGTCATCGCATGTCATGCGGCCGCATGTGCGCCCCTGGGCTGAAATTTGCCAGCCCGCCCCTGGTTATGACATAAAGGCTGCTGTAAGGGAAGGATTTGCAGCCATTGTTAAAAGATTGGTTTAAGCTTCCATTTAAAACATAAACCTTAATTACAAGGGTTAATACTTAGACTGCTCTTATCCTAGAAGGAAGCAATTCTTCAACATGTCATAGTGTCATGTTACTGTACACTCCATAGCTACAGATGTATCTGCTTAGCAATTGTATAAGTACCACAGCTACAGCCACACAAGATGTGACCCTTTAATAATTGTATAAGTACCTCAGCTCCAGGATATGTGACTGCTCAACAACTGTATATGTACCACTCTCCTAAGCATTCTACAAGGCTACGCTCATATGCTCCTGACCTCTAGCTAGCACATCCTCCTCTCCTTCATTATCTTTACTAGGACCAAGAGGTGAATGGTAAAGACCATGTAGTTATTAAGAAAATGAACATTGGAAAAGTAGACAAATAAAACATGAAGTCACAGATGTGCCACACTTCCAAGAATACAAGATGCCACCCTGCCCCCACTCCAAAGTAGGTACTAGGTAAGAATTTGCTATTGCGTGTGTGCGTGAATGGTAGTAACATACTTATTATCCCTTCCATCCAGAGATCCAGGGGGGTATGACAGAGGATTTCACATTATCACAGACCCCGCCCTCTGCTGCACAATGCCGCCCTACCAGTTTGCATGAAGATCTGTTGGGATCTGGGTTGGCGGCTTACTCTTCCGGGAGTCCAGTTGAACTCCCCGATATTCAATAGTATACCGGACATTCCGGGAGAGTAGGCAATTAAGGCAAGTAGATTCAGATGGGGCTTTTAAATTAATCATTTACTAGCCGACTACCCTGCATTTTCCCTTCAATCCTGTCATTATTCCTGTTGGGTGTTCTCGTCTCCATCTTTATTTATTACTCTTTCCTTGCTCTGGTCTCTTCATTTCTTCCTTCATTAATGTTCATAACACTATGGATGGAGGTCCCAGTGATATTCTTGGCTATCATCCATCCCATACAGTGTTGCTGTTAAGTTGAGACATAACTAGCATGATCTGATCGACTAACGCCAGCAAAAAGGACGATGCATGGCTTTAAAACAGTGCTCTATTTAACAAGTAAAGTCAGTGTTTGACTCTGATATACAGTATATATATCACAATTTGTGTAGTGAAATAACTGAAGAGTTTAAATGTAATTCATTTTGTGCAGCATGCTCTATGCCCCTCCTCTGCAGCAAGTTCCCATGTTGGGAGGGAGGTGATTCTATAACTAAACAGGCAGACAGTGACTGACAGTTTTGCAGACTTGCTTTACAGTTATACACTGTGTGGATTGATGGATTCATATTCATAGGTAAGTTTAGCAGCGGAAATGCTGCTACTGCAGAGGCTGCAGTCGCTACAAGGCCCGGAAGAGATCGGGATCCAGCAATGCCAGGTGAACCTTCCGAGACCCACACTCTAAACTTGTGGAAATTCCCATAACACTCACTTCTGGGATACATTCCTGTGTGCAACTGTTACCGTAAATTCCACAAAAATCATTCTTAGTGATCATGGGGGTGATAATTTATGACAACTGGTGCACATGAAGAAGGTGCTACAGCTAACCAGATTCTAGCTGTCATCTTTTTCTACACAATACAGGTTAGAAAAGAAAAACGTTCCCTAACCATTTTTTGTATAAATTTTCCCAAATGAATGGGGCTGCTGTATAGCAATTGACTTCTTCAGGGCGTATAATAGACTAATTCAAGACTATGCACATACATGTATTCAGTGGTCAAAGATGAAATTTAGAAGTGGCGGTATGGAAGTTTAGAGTGGCGGTATAGAAAATGTAAGTGAATGGAATTTAATAGTTGTACAAAGAAGGCAGTAGAGGAACTGGCGGGGTGGCACACAACCACCTTCAGAAGATACCATTTAAAAATCAAACTACAACATCAAAGAAAATATTCTATAAAACAGCAGTCTGTTAAAAGTGGATTTAAACTGTGAAAATAAAGTGTGAATTTAAAATTTTATAAAGTTTTTCCATCTTTTTTTAATTTACAGACACAAACAATCATCATCACCATTAATTTATATAGCGGCACTAATTCCGCAGCGCTGTACAGAGAACTCACTCACATTAGTCCCTGCCCCATTGGGGCTTACAGTCTAAATTCCCTAATATACATACATACACACACAGACAAACTAGGGTCAATTTGTTAGCAGCCAATTAAACTACCAGTATGTTTTTGGAGTGTGGGAGGAAACTGGAGCACCCAGAGGAAACCCACGCAAACACGGGGAGAACATACAAACTCCTCACAGATAAGGCCATGGTCGGGAATTGAACTCATGACCCCAGTGCTGTAAGGCAGAAGTGTTAACCACTAAGCCACTGTGCAATGGAGTATTATTGTAGTATATACAAGTGCGTTTGGAGCACAAATTGTATCAAACTCTAACTGGAGCCCTTTGTGTGTACATTACATGTTATTTTTATTTATCAGAATAACACACATGAAATGTTAGGTTTGCACAATTATCATATTATTAATGCTTCAGGGTACATGAGGTGGGGATCCACAACACTGGTGAGATGTTTGTGTTGATGTGTTCATTGCCCATGCTTTGTGCATTAATCAGAGCTGTGTGTATATACAGAATTCTAACTGATATACCTATGGATTGTTTAGTTTTATATTTATTCCTATCTTCCAACTGTCCCGATTTGGGTGGGGCTACTTATGTTTAAATTAATATTTTCAGAGGGTACATTTGTTATCAGCTTTGCAAAGTTATCATTTTGGAATGCAGAACAAATTTAATGGCAGGACAGTGGCTTAGTGGTTAGCACTTCTGCCTCACAGCACTGTGTTCATGAGTTTGATTCCTGACCCTGGCCTTATCTGTGTGGAGTTTGTATGTTCTCTCTGTGTTTGCATGGGTTTCCTCCGGGTGCTCCGGTTTCCTCCCACACCTCAAAAACATACCGGTAGGTTAATTGGCTGCTATTAAATTGCCCTTAGTCTCTCTCGGTTTGTGTGTATGTTAGGGGATTTAGATTGTAAGCTCCAATGGGGCAGGGACTGATGTGAGTGAGTTCTCTGTACAGCGCTGCAGAATTAGTGGCGCTATATAAATAGATGATGATGAATTTGTGTCTCTTACATTATACTAAGTTCTCTAATTAGGTTATTGCTTCAATATACTATACATTTAACTCATTTCAAAATACACCTGCAGGCAAAGCCATGTCTCTCTTTGTTACTCTATGCAAATCTCTAATAGTGTCTCATCTAATATAAACAAAGTTGCTAGAAGTTGTAACATTACACCGGAAATTGCTGCAAATTTTGGCTTGTTAAAAACACATTCCATCATATATTTAAGGGTATTTTTGCTTTATCCTTTAACCTATGATGCTGCTGGATGACAAAGTCAAACTATGTCCAAAATGGTTTTCATTTGGGATGTAAACGATAGCATAGGGAAAAAAAAGGGGGGTTAGATGTTCGACTGCAATGAGCTGTCCCAGATGGTGTGTGCTAGGTTTAGCACATGTTACCGACCTTTGACTTCACAATACAGGAAGTGCTCGTGTTATTACCAAGACACAGGGGAGACGACGGGAACTTGGCAAGGCCAACCTAGCATTTGAAGTTGTTGGGATGACAACTTCCTGGTGGTTTCGATACTTACAAACCCAGCACTGTGCGGTCAATACTATAGCAACAAACACTTTTTTCCTCCCACCCAAACATTTCCCAAACCCAAGTAGTTGATGAAACATGGGTGATTCATGGTAGACATTGACAGAGGTGGCAATCTGTATTGGTTGCTAGTCAATTGTTAATGGTTATTATTTAATGGTGGACATTTTCTTCACTCTCTACTCTATTTTTCTTAATATTAGTTATTTATATACTGTAACAATTTTTTTTAAATATCAGTAGCAGATGTGCTATGAGATGAAATGACAGTTTTGCACATTCGGATAATTATTGTTGTTTTTACACGAGAGTAGAGGATAATTAGTCCATACTGCCCAGATGTTTGAGACCTACCTCACTGGTCATCTCATCGTAAACTGAAAACTTGGAAACATTTCCAGAAAAGCCCACAGGCTTCCAGAGCTGTGAATAGAGACTTTGTTAGCTGTGGATGTTAAATCATCCATGTGCAAGCTGGAAAAAAAAATGTTGTCCCATGTGTGAAACCAAAGGGGTTCTCTCTATTTTCTATTCCAAGCAAGTTTACTGGAAAATGTACTCTATTTAAAAGTAAAGTAAGATTCGACCAGAGTTTGTTGTTTATTTTTTATGTTTATAATTGCATATGTGAATGTCTTCTTATAGCCTAATAAAAGACTTAGGGGTATATTTACTAAACTGCAGGTTTGAAAAAGTGAAGATGTTGCCTATAGCAACCAATCAGATTCTAACTTTCTTTTATTTTGTGCATTCTACAGATTGACAGCTAGAATCTGATTGGTTGCTATAGGCAACACCTTCACTTTTTCAAATCCGCAGTTTAGTAAATATATCCCCTAAGGGGTCTATCTATCAAGCCTTAAACCATGCGTAAACTGCTTTTTCCGTATGCTATAGGCATTTTTAATTATAATATAGTAATTATATATCAGACATCTCCTGCATTAGACAAAGTACCACACAATACCGCTGTCCTCATAATACTTAATGGGGAATGCGGGCTGGGTAAATTTATCAAAGCTTAGATTCTCATAGACCTTTGTGCTCTCCTCTATGTTGATTAAAGAAATTGACAACCCTAGGTCCCACATGAGCAGTAAACACTCCGGGTCAAGACCCGGGGGTATATTTACTAAACTGAGGGTTTGAAAAAGTGGTGATGTTATCTATATCAACCAATCAGATTCTAGCTTTCATTTATTTAGTGCATTCTACAAAATGACAGCTAGAATGTGATTGGTTGCTATAGGCAACATATCCACTTTTTCAAACCCACAGTTTTGTAAAAATAACCCCCCGGAGTTGCAGATGAAAAGGAGTCATGCCGGGACGGCCTCTTATCTAATGTGCTGTCCCAGTATGACATTTTTAATAAATGACCATGGTACATCATCCCATATTGCTTCGAATATAATGCACTAAATAAATCATAACTAGAATCTGATTGGTTGCTATAGGCAACACCTCCACTTTTTCAAACCCGCAGTTTAGTAAATCTAGCCCCATGGCTGTGATGTTCTAAATGTGTTCAGAGCAAATACATGTTAAGGCTTTTACATGCAGAAAACACTGCCCATGGCTAAGTATTGCTTATAATAATAGATTTGGCTGGAAGCTAACTTTATTTTAACTCTTGGAAAGCAGTGGATGGTCTCTAGACACTGAAATACTCCAGCAAAGACCTCCCGGAGTTTAAACTATGAAGTTAATTTTGGTGATAGAGAAATTTTCCAGCATATTAACAGACATCAGTGCTAGATTCTCAAAGACTTTGAAGCCCTAGATAAATATTCCTTCCTGAGACATTTTACCTGTTTTCTGCTCTCCCTATAAATCAATGAGTACAAAATTTCCCTAGCGGGATACGCGATGGGGTCTGAGGTGGCCCCGATTCTTCTTTTTCTTTTTAAACATCTTTTATTTTCTTATTCCTTCCTTCAATCTGCACCACCCTCTCTACATCAGGGCCATCTTAACATTATGGGCCCCCGGGCAAAGCAGTGCTCCGGGACCCCTAGATATAGATATAGATATAGATATATAGATGTATACAGATACAGATATAGATATATAGAGAGATAGAGATAGATAGATGTACTTGCTCAGTGACCCTTGTAGGTTTTTTTTGCAGGTTTTTTTCTTTTGCAGGATTATTTATTCTCATTAAGAGCCATGCCTATGGGGCCCCCGTGCCCGTGGGGCCCCTGGGCAGCTGCCCATCGTGCCCAATGGAAAAGATGGCCCTGCTCCACATCCCTGTTTCATGTCCCTCCCCTGTACACAGTGTGCTTTATTCAGAGTTATTCGATATGCCTTTCAATACTGAAATAGGACGTTGCTCTAATGCAATTTTTTATGAAAGTGTAGTTGGCTTTAGTATTATTTTCCATTTGTATTATTATTGTTGCTGTTTTGTTTACTCCCAAGATTGCAGAAGCCCCAGGGTCATTCCTAACCCTAGTGCTGCCTAGGGGTGTTGCTGCCCCCCCTCCCTCCCCACACTATCTCCATACACACCTCCCAAAGAGAAAAAAACAAACAATTCTTTCTACTTGGCCTTGATGATCAGTCATTGTTCATGTGGAAGCGGTATATCCATCTGCCTCTTGTCCCTTGTGCTTCACCACTACCATTCCACTATTCCAGGGGTCAGGGAACTTTTTTACCTTTTACCCCCGAATATATTTAGATACGCCGATGTTACCCTCTTGATTTGAAAGGAAGGAAATCACATATTATTAATTATTGGAATTCAAAATTTTATTGAATCTATTCAAAATTTCTTTGAAAGCTTCAACTTCAAAACTTCAGATTTTGGAGAAATGATGTTGCTTCAATTTTGATACGAGAGCATCAATATTGGGGCATTTTGATGTCAGAGCAATTTGGATACAGTCTTCACCGTCCAATCGATTTCTCTGCTTTGTTTTTATGTTCGTTAGAGTGGAAAATCCTTGTTCGTAAAGGTAGGTTGTTGCAAAAGGCAGCAACTTTTTGACTGCCTCCTCATGTGCAATTTTGAATGTCTTTGCAGCTGTTGACATCCAAAAATATGACAGATCTGCTTTGTTTTCAAATGCAATACGTGCTTCATTATTGCATCGAAGCTCAAGAAGTGCCTCTGCCAACCCTTGAGGCTATTCTGGTACAACAGCAATTTCACATTTAAAGGTTTACAATCCAACTGACAGCATGTGAATCGGCAGCATTACCCCCAGGAAATTAATTTTTACCCCATTTGGGGTAATTTACCCCTGTTCCCTGACAACTGCTCTATTCATTGATAACACAAGGTGTGCACAGTGACTAGTGAGAGCAGGGTGAGGTCAACAAGTGAATAGTTATGATGGAAACCTGTTGTTTCTGGAATAACTTAGCACTGTCCCCATACCTTTCGATTTCACTGGCACACTCCTCAACAACGTCAATGTCAGGAGCATCAGCATTGACAGGCAAGGGTCGATTAAAAGTTGTGTCGCATAAAAGATATCTAGCCAAGAAGTAAAATAATTGTAAATAATTAAAATGATTGATTCACTCAATTCACTGCCTCCCCCCTTTATTCTGCCACCTGAGGTGAGGCAGTTATGGCAAAGAGCTCCAAACAGGAATTATTAAAGATCATAAAAAAACGTACTGATTAAACACAATGAGTGAATGCTGGATCAACAATGAATGTGAGACAATAGAACATGCATAGGGTAGCATGGTGGCTCAGTGGTTAGCACTTCTGCTTCACAGCACTACCGTCATGATCTCTATTCCCGACCGTGACCTTGTCTGTGTGGAGTTTGTATGTTCTCCCCGTGTTTGTGTGAGTTTCCTAAAGGTACTCCAGTTTACTCCCACACTTCAAAAACGTACTGGTAGGTTGATTGGCTGACGCCAAAATTAACACTAGTCTGTATGTGTTAGGGCATTGAGACTGTAAGCACCAATGGGGCAGGGACTGAGGTGAATGACAAATATTCTCTGTACAGCACTTCAGAATTGGTGGCATTATATAAACAAATGATGATAAGGGGTTCGGGGTACACATGAAACATTCCTGTGCGCACACGCTCCTAAATTATACCCACCGCCTGCACACAGCAAAGGAGGCCATTGAGGCAGATGCATTTTATTTACATTAAGGGGCCATTTTTACTAGCAAACGGCAATAACCAGGATTTTTTATTCACGCTTATTGGAATGATAATAATGTCTGTTATTACTGCGACTTATGAATAACATCTCGCTGGGGCAGATGAGCGTACCTTGGCTGCCTCAGAGATTCTGGCCTAGAGCAGTAAGGGTTAACTCATCACTAGATTTGGACTTTCAGTTCCACTAATATATTAATAATACAATTACATGTTAGAAACAGATAAAAGTCTGCAAAACATAAAAAATCATCTTAATAGAATAGAGCCATTTCTCTTTGATTTTCCTCAGTTATTGCCATCCATGTACCAATGCAATGCTTGCTAAATTGGCTTCCCCAATCTTATCCCCGGCCAAACTTGGCAAACCTTATCTATCGCCGCCGGTGACCACTTGATGTATAGGGCGAAGCCCTATTGGCGACGAAAACACCCGTTATTGTCAGCCGTATGGATTTTCGCCCTATGATAATTATTCCCTTTAATTTGGTAACTTTGTACAGTCCCTGTAGGGGGAAGGTCTTCAGTAGAGTCTAATATCACAGCTTTCTTTATACAAAGTGCATCCCACAGTCCACAACAGCTGTGCTAAGATGTTTCAGGAGCAAATAGTCCTTACAAACAAACGTTTATGACAACGCAAGCACAGAGCCGTTCCCAAAATCCAGTGTAACTAGGATGTGTGGCCTTTGACACAGAGCACAGGAAGTGCCCTATCACTGGTTTGGTTAATCTGCTCCAGGAATGTAGCTTATTGTCCAAATAAAACATAGGGACCCAGCTGAGGACAAGGGGGAGGACCAGATTTCGGTAAGGCAAGCAAGCTAGTGTTTTCAGCTGTAAAAATATTACAAGAGCGATCGTCCCCAGACGCCTATATTCTGTCCATTCTAGAGTCAGTCACTTGGTGTAACATTTATATATTTTTACAGAGAGGAACGTACTACGTAATACATGCAGAAACTCACAGAGAGTAACTGACCCACAGCTAAAAGTTGGCACAAATGGCAGAGAAGAACTTGTGCTGAAGAGCTTGCAATCTACAATATTCTACATCCCAACTGTCACCTTCCTTCTTTTGGATCCATATCACCCGTTTTCCTCTTTTATTTATTATTGTTACTCCTTTTCGAGGGGTTATAATTTTCCAATAGGACCAGAGAAGCAGACTTCAAGCACAGCTGTAAATTACATTAGGTTCATTACTGGTTAGTAATTGTTGTTGGCTGCTCATTTATATACCAGTGGGCGGCTGTGGTGTCATACACCCATTCCAGTCTAATTGTGTACCATAAACTCATATAAAATAACATTAAACACTTACTAATTGAGGACATCCTTATGAGGAAAATAACTTTTCTGGATATGCATTGATCTATATGAATGAAACTTGGAGCCACTTTATAGTTATTATAAGGAACTATCACATTAAGCTTGCTTCGCTGCTAGAGCTCCATCTTAACCTGAATACTAACCCATGTTCTCCAGGCCATTATAGCCATCCTATGTCACGTAAAACAGCCAGACTTCACATCCATCCAATGTAACCATGTCTGCCTCTATGTTTGTTCTTTAACCACTCACAGACACTAAGGCCACCGTTACCACTGCAATTCTAGAGCACAATTGCCTTCTTCTGACCTCCAAGGTCAACCTCAAGGTCGTTGCCTTTTAGTCATGCTGTCCATTCCGTTTGGCTTTGCACCCGCTCTAACCCTGAGCATTCCGCCTCTACACCGGAGATCTTTTGACCTTTAGCCTCCCAATTTCTGGAAACACTGATGGTTTTAATCTGTTGTAGTGCCCATATGTTGCCTAGTGTCGGCAGGTATGTCATTTTATGAGCAACTCAACAAAATATGGGACTTTTATATTTTTTTTGCCTAATTAAGACAAATAATAATAAAACTTGATTATTGTTTTGCAAATCTGTAATAAAATTGAATATATTGCACCAAAGACAAATGATGGCTGAGAAGCTCCTAAACACCTTGGGGCTGAAATCCAGAAACCTGTCAGCCTAAAACTGACACTTCCAGACACAGTATCTGTTTTTTGGTAAATGTTCTTTTTGTAAACCTTTAAAACGGATACAATGCATGGTCTCCAGCCTCTGTTGATACATACAAGTCTAGGTCAGCTCTGCTCTAACAGACAATGCACTGCAGGATACGCCCAATACATATGGGGAATATAAAGCCACGCACAGAAAAAAAAAATTCAATTAATGTCACCTGTTAGTTATTAATAAAATTAAATTTAAAAAAAAAATCATTTTTTTCTCTCCAGAAAATACATTTATTAGGATGTTATTAATGTCTACTGTGCATAAAATGCATTTTTATAGTTGCACCTGATTGCAAACACATGTTCTAGCGTGTATATGTGACAATCATCGCTAGTAATCAGCACTTACACCAGACCTGTAGCTGGTGCAAGTGATATGACAGAAATACACATACCTATTAGATGCCCAAAGATTGAATTGGACGCTGCTGATTGCACTCAAGCTTAGCATGCCCTTACTGTACATTGACTACATGATTCCCTTCCCAATCCTCCCGTGAAATTGTAGTCTGTAGTAGGGTCCTTTGTGCTTGAAGATGAATTGGACGTTGCTGCACTCTCTGGCGTATGGTTTGTTTCTGGGCATGTGCAGAATGATTTTACACAAAATATGGCACGTATAGGCATTTACATTCCTTAATGAATCAGGCCCTTTGTGTCTATCTAATAGAGTAATATCTGAAATACATCACACAGTAAGGCATTTTTAGGTTTGCATCTAACTTAGTTATAACTTCATTGTACCTAACTTAAATATTTGTCTCTCTTGCTAACTGCGAGGAGGCCCCAAAGGTCTCTCTTAAACCACTACCACAAACTGCCCCCAGCTGTGATTTGTCTGTTGGAGAGGTGACCCACACCAAAATCATCATCATCATCACTCCACATATCACTTGTCACCTTCCCCGTCCTATAGTCCTTGACATGTACAAACCTCACCACAGAGCAGAATGATTTGACACCATTGTTTCAAAGTTCTAAAGGTACCTATGTAGAAATATAAGGTAATCAGATACCAAAGGCTTTTGCAGTCAGAGAAATAGAGGACTCCAGTTGTGCCTGGGCTCTCTCCACTGATGGTCAAACAGAGGTTTATTGAGTTTGCTGTTTGCAGTTCAGAAACATGGCCCATGTCTAATACAAACAAAGTTACTGATTGAAGACAGTGAGAAAAGTCTCTCACCTTACGTAAAGAAAGAAATGGCTCAGTGGGATAGTAACCCCATTCTTTAATTATAGTGATAGAGGAGGCTCTGGTTTGAATCCCCTGTCTGGTCTCATTTTAGTAAATTCAATGTTGCAGCAGGCTGATTGAAGGCATTGAGAAAAGTATAAGTTATCTCAGTTGACTAGTAGTGAGGAGCCCATGGACAGTCATAGCAGAGGCCTCCTTTGAATTCTGAGTGGCTTCTATTTTACCACATTTCATGTTACAACAGGCTTGATGAAGTCCTTGAGAAAAGTCTCTCCATATCTTCAGCAAATGTTCTAGTTTGGTGGCCCAGTAGATAGAAGATCTGTTTATATGAAGTCCCTTGTTTGAATCCCCAGCCAGGTAACATTTATAGCTCCTTTGATTTTGTTTAAAGCCCCTTGATGGCATTGATAAAAGTCTCTCTGCTGATCACATCATGTACTGGCTCAGTTGACTAATAGCCAGATTGCTGACTGTGATGTTGGAGGTCCTAGTTCAGGCTTGATGATCTTTCTTATGTCATAAGCCTGCTCAGTGAGCTGGTTATTGGGTTCTCTCCTGGTACTGATGATGTGTTATTTCGTTTGTCTAGCATTCTTTAATAAACTTTGCTGTTGTTACCAAAAGTACAACAGCTGATATATGAATAGAGAACTCTTTCTTACATTATTAACTTGCCAATAACCTACTCTTTTCTCAATACTGAGAACTCTGCTGTCAGTTGATCACTTTAGTACTTGCCCACTAACCTATGTCCTAAATGTGAAGAAAGACAGACCATCCTGCAGGTAAGTTGACTCTTGTCAATGTCACAAACCAGCCAAGTGCACCAACCAATGTAAAGTGGGGGATTTGAAACAGGACCTCAACCATCTAATGATAGGAGAGCAGCTGCCTACTAGTCAATTGAGCCAACACATGGTATAAGTAATTAAGGAGACGTTTCTCAATGTCTTCAACAAGCCAGATGTAAAAAGTACCAAAACTACAGCTGTTTGGGGATTTGAACTAAGACTTCAGCCATTTCTACAAGCAGAGAACCAGTTTACTAGTCTTCTGAGCCACTTTAACCTTAAGTAAGGGATTTTCATCTGTGTAATAATTCATCCTGGTACATCAGGCAAGGTAGTTAAAAGAAACCTTTCTTGGGGTTCGAACCAGAGCCTCCACCATTAACTGTGAAAGAGAATTTGGACACAAGTCTACAGAGCCAGCTTGCTTGTTAGATATGTTGGTGAGATTATGGTCAATGTTTTCAGCCATCCTGGAGCAAGATCCAAGGTGCTAACAGAATGCTGTCTGGGGGAACATAAACCAGGACTTGAACAGGTGTGGTAGGGTTCCCGGCACTTATAAACCTGACACACTACACACCAACGAAAAAAATCACAATCACTACAACAACAATAATGTTAAAATAACAACTTACAATCTAACAAACAAGTATTATTTCCGGCACCTTAAATTTCTTGCAAATGTAAAAAGCGACTTTCCAAAACATGTACAGTAACAAATCATGTCACTTTTAATGGTCATAGTGAAAACTGCGGGTTTTAAAGCAGCAATGGGTGGACCCACAGTCTGTATAATATAATCCAGGTGGTTGTCTACTTGTCTGTTAGATTGTAGGTCGTTATTTTTGCATTATCGCTGTTGTAGTGATTGTGATTTTTTTTCCTCGGTGTGTAGTGTGTCCGGTTTATAAGTACCGCTAAAATGACTACCACCAACTTCAACATCTCTGTTAGTAGAGCACATGGGTACTAGTCCAGTGACCCAGCACAGTATGTTTAGGAGATAAGACTTTTCTAAATGTCACCAAGCATGTGCAATATCCTAAGTAGTAAAATGATACCTGTCTGCAGATTCAAACCTGGGACTCCACCATTACTGGCAGCGGCTTGCTGGGCCAGGTCATGTACTTTCACAATGTCACCAACCAACCTGGTGCAACATTCATGGTAGTAAGAGAGAACACACCTAGAGATTCAATAAGCTCCACCATAACAGCCAAATGAGTACCTGGCTTCTAGACATCTCCATCATAGCCAGGTAAGTACTGGGCTTCTAGACATCTTCATCATAGCCAGGTAAGTACTGGGCTTCTAGACATCTTCATCATAGCCAGGTAAGTACTGGGCTTCTAGACATCTTCATCATAGCCAGGTAAGTACTGGGCTTCTAGACATCTTCATCATAGCCAGGTAAGTACTGGGCTTCTAGACATCTTCATCATAGCCAGGTAAGTACTAGGCTTCTAGACATCTTCATCATAGCCAGGTAAGTACTGGGCTTCTAGACAACGAAGCTAACTTTTGCCATCAGTGTTTCTGAATATTTTTCTCAATGTTATCAACCAGCCTGTTGCAATATTCAAATTCCTAAAAATGTAACCTGCCTTAGAACTCAAACCAATAACTCTATCACTGCTGTCAGTAGATCACCAAACTACCAGTCCACCAAACCTGCTTGTTTGTCATATTACTATAGACAGTTTTATCAATGTGCCTAGTTTCTCACGGTCATCAGAGACTAGTGCAACATTCAAGATACTAAAAGGAAGTTAACTGCAAACTCAAACCAAAGCCTCTACTACTGTCTGTGTATTCAAACCTGGACAGAGTTATCTTACTCCTTTCTGCTACTCAGCTTGTAGCTCTCCTATCCCCTCAGCACAGTTCCCTGAGTTGAATATGGAGAACAAGGGTGCCCCATTTATATGGGACCAGCCGGTACAACGAGAGACAAATTCAACACCTTGAGCTCTTTGTCATGTTTCTAAAGCAAATAATGAACATTTTTTGCAGTGTGGCAGAGCGCATTATCTTGCTGAAAGAGGCCACTGCTATCAGGGAATACTGTTGCCATGAAGGGGTGACAACAATGCTTAGGTAGGTGGTACATGTCAAAGTACCATCCACATGAATGTCAGGACCCAAGGGTTCCCAGCAGAACATTGTCCAGCGAATCACACTACCGCCGTCAGCTTGCCTTCTTCTCATAGTGCATCCTGTCGCCATCTCTTTCCCAGGTAAACAATGCACACGCATCCAGCCGGCCACATGATGTAAAAGAAAACATGATCCATCAGAGAAGGCCACCTTTTTTTATTATCCATGGTCCTGTTCTGGTACCACTGACAGTTAACTGTGTTTGACTATTTGTATTTTGAAGTCTGCTTAGATGTATGAACACTTGCGTGCTATGTTTTTGTGTGGTGGTCTCAAGGGTGCTATGTATTGTGTGGCGGTCGCTTTGTGGTCTTCTGCTGCTGCAGCACATCCACTTTAAGGTTGAATGTGCTGTGCATTCAGAGATGCTCTTCTGCAACCACCCAGAGTTAATTGAGTTACTGTCACCTTCCTGTCAGCTTGAATCAGACTGGCCATTCTCTTCTGACATCACTCATTAACAAGGTGTTTCCACCCACAGAACTGACGCTCTGGTTTTGAGCACTGTTCTCTGTTAAACTCTAGAGACTGTTGGGTGTAAAGTAGAGATGAGCGGGCTCGGATTCCGCTAATCCGAGCCCACCCGAACAGTGCGGATTCGAACGGAATCCGAGCACTGTTCGGATATTTCCGGCGGGCAAAAAATTGAAAACGAGGCTCTGTCGTCCAAGTCTCGCGTCGAATCTCGCGAGGGGTGGGAGGGAGGGCCCAGAACAATTCCATCTTGTACCTCTTTTTTTGGCATTATGTGCTCAAGCTACCTCGGTGCAACCTTTTGGCCTAAAAACAATATTGTGAGGTGTTCAGAATAGACTGGAAATTAGTGGAAATGATTGTTATTGAATGTTATTGAGGTTAATAATAGCGTAGGAGTGAAAAAAAAAAAACCCACAAAACTGGTTTTTAGCACTTTTTATGTTTTTTTCAAAATAAATCCGAACCAAAACCTTTCGTCAGGTGTTTTGCGAAACAAATCCGAACCCAAAACCTCAAGCAAATCCGAATCCAAAACACAAAACACGAGACACCAAAAGTGGCCGGTGCACATCCCTAGTGTAAAGATCCCAAGAGATCAGCAGTTTCTGAGGTACTGAAACAACCCTTATGGCACCAACAATCATTCCACAGTAAAAATCACTTAGATCACATTACTCCTTTTTTATGCCCACCTTAATGACTCAGGCCCTACATGTGTCACTGCTGTCACCTACCACTACTATTGAGGAGTATTAAACTACTATTAAAATTGTTTATAAACACAGCTATTATAGTTACTTTATAATATTGGAATGATTCCAAGTTGTATAAAATAGTGACATTCTGGCTAAATGGGAAATATACATAAGTAACACATCAAATAATGGTGAGTAGTGTTTCCCTTTTTAATGCTACCTTTATGACTCCTTATATGGTAGAATGGCCATTTGCATTCAAGTTATTTACCCATTTTATTCAGTGTATGTTGTACTTACATTCCAGTGTATATGTTTACCATAAGCCCAGGCTACATAACATATAGGAGACCATTGACATGGTTTGTAAAACACTGTTTTTTTTTATTTTGGATAACTCCACAACAATTTTAGAACCCTATCATGAAAATCTAAGTTTCCTTTTCTATCTGTAAGTGTCGTCCAGAATCACCATGGCTGCAGTTTACACACTGCGGACCCTGCTGAGCCCCACGTTTGCCATGACCTCAGTGTTCATTCCAGCTGCTTATGAATTACACATCTCAAGGGTACTGCACAAGCCTTTTCCACAAGCTAATGGAAGAACAAAAATTCCTACACACACATACACACATACACAAACGTGGGAGGTACCATAGCCTAAAGGGGCTCAGGACACCATACCTGCACTGGTTTCTATACACTCCACAAACCTGAGCTCCTATCGCATAGTACCAGCACGTCCTCCTACCACATATTAGCAGTGTGTCCTGCCATCACATTATACCAGTCAATTTCACTAATCTGTACCCCTCTCACCATTTAACAATTCCTACTTACATCCGAAATAGCAAGCATGCGCCCCCAGCATATATATATTTTTTTTAACTTGAAAAGTTTTGTTATTGGTTTGATGAAATAAAACAAAACAAACATAGCAATGTCTACAGCAGTGCTCCTCAACCAGCGTGCCGCGAGATGTTGCTAAGTGTGCTGCGGCGCAAGGCATCCAACAGGAGAGAAAGCACAAGATTTATGACGGTACAGGCTTCATACTATGGTTAACTGGAAGCCCTTGCCTTAATGACAAATGAGGCTGAATAGGACGAATGCACTTAAAGGGCGACAGGGTTTGTAGTAAGCTGAACACTGACCTGAAGGTGTTAACATGGGTTGGCCCGACCAATGTGTAATCCAGTGGGAGGGACCTTGATTGTTATAGGAGGCTGCACTTCCTGTTCTGGTTCATTCTACAGCACGAGATCCCACCCACCCACTCCTTTGGTATGGTATGTCCGGTTATGTTGCGGTAGGAAGGCACTGCGTTCAGCGGCTGATTTGTGGGCGCATTGGTAGTTGTCGTAGGTCACTGCCCCCCGTTGAGGCACCAGTAACTCCCTTTTTGGCCCTTCGGTGAGGAGGGTCCCTCTTCGACTCGGTAAGGGAGGGCAGAGTGAGTTTTAAAAGGGGCAGTCACTCTGACGCCAACTCAGCGCAAAAGTTATGTTGGGATTTGTTCCCTGTGGTGGTGGACGTACTGCGGTTTGCGCCAGTCCACTCGTGATAGTGTTTGTCAGCTTGAGAGTTGTTTCGCAGTGCCCTTTCTCCGCCACCATAGGTCTAGTTAAAATTAAAATCATAATAAAAGTTCTGTCAATTTTTTATAACTTATTCAAGTCTCCGTGTCTTTATTTGCATGCAAAGGTTTAGAATGATAAGGTTGATGTAAGGTTTACGAAACATACACGGTGAGCCCTTTAGGAAATAATTTCACTATTTGTTCCATATGTTTTCTTCATAAAATATTTTAGTGAAATAAAGAGTTCACTATTATTATTATTATTATTATTATTATTATTATTATATTATGTTATGGGGTAACACTTATGAATGTATCGCGTACGTGTGACGTTCCCGCGGTAATTCCTGCTTTTTTTTTTATATATATATTTTTGCTTTTGGTGTGCTGAGGAATTCAGGATACAAGCAAACACCGTTATACAGACACATTGCTGGTATAGAGAGAAAACATCAGACAAGAAAAGAAAACATAAATCAGAAATGGATGGGATGTGGGGGGGGGAGGAAGGGGGGGCAGCAAGTGGAGGAGAAAAGGAGACAAGGGAGGAGACATATTTAGTTGCAAACAGCAGTACAGTAAAATACAAATGGATACTACAATCCAAATATAACCCTAGGAGCTAGGTTAAGGCCAGAGGTTCCTCAGGGGACAAGTGCTCCATGTAATATTCATACCACAGGGACCACTTAATCAGAGGGGAGGATACGGCAGAGGAATATTTAAACCTGATGGTTTCCATTACGCAATGGAAGCTTCCAATGTTGGGCTATTGCCTCCCTAGTGGCGATGAGAACATGCCCGGTGACATAGTGACTGTGGCGCTGTAGATGAGGTGGGTAGAGATGTAGAAGTGCCATAGCCGGACAAGGGTGGACAGTAGTTTTGGTGACCCAAGATATGAGATAGAACACTGCGTTCCACAGTGGCCTGATTCCTGAACAGGACCAAAAGACGTATAATCATTATAATCATGCCAATTTCCCCACACTCTCTCCAACAATATTTAGAGACTGAAGGACAAATTCTGTGAAGCTTTTCCCGGGTAAGATACAACCGGTGCATCATCTCGGAGTGGCTGATACACTTTGACATTTTATAAATGTTTTGGAAAATCTTCTCCCAATCCTCTGCAGAGATAGCGATCTCCAAGTCTGCTTCGTCCCATCATATTTTAATTGTTTGTGCTCCCATCATATTTCCCCAGCTTGTGCTATCTTAAAATGTGTCTTATTTATTTACTGAGCACAGTACCAGGAAGTTCACGTTGACATAGATTAGCATCTAATAAACAAGTTACAAGCCAAGTTTGAACTCTTATCTTGCTAGCAAGTAAAACATCACCAAAAAAAAAAGGGGTAAACATGTAGAAAGAGGGTAAGGTAAAAATATGAAACATAGGAAGAAGGGGCAGCTGAGGTACGGGGGGCAACTCATCCTGTATGGTTGAGGTCAGGTTGTGAATGAGCGTAGTATGTTCTCCTGGAGGCTGGGCCAAGACAACTAGGTAGTGGTGAACCAGTCTGTCTACAGTGTCATTTGTCACCCATCAAGTTTATTACTCTGTGACCCCATCCCAGTTTGCCAGCCTGTTCACCCTTTGCTCCCATCGTATTTACTTGTCTGTTCTCCCATTTCATTTTCCAGCCTGGCCTCCACCATATGAGCCTATGGGCTAGATTTACTAAACTGCGGAGTGGCGATGTTGCCTATAGCAACCAATCAGATTCTAGCTTTCATTTATTTAGTGCATTCTACAAGATGACAGCTAGAATCTGATTGGTTGCTATAGGCAACATCTCCACTTTTTCAAACCCACAGTTTAGTAAATATACCCCTATGTCTCATCACATGTTACTATTCCCATCCAATTTTCCCAGCTTGTGCCCTCATTCCATTGTGCCAGCCTGTCCCATATCACATGTTAACATCTTGTGCCCACACACACTACACCGTCATGCCCCATGAACTCTTTATCCTCCTCCCTCCCCACCACATCTGCAGGTAACATCACAGCTGGTTCTCAGGCCCAGGGCTATATATTCCTGTACTATTACGGCATAAGGAACGCTGTGCTATGCAGTTATAAATACTGTACCTGCCATAAGCCGCCTTGCGGTTGATACTCTTTAGCTTTTACCTTATTTCAGTTATGTTACCTCCATAAAACAAAGACACAAGACACTTGTTTGGCGAATGAAAGGTCACAAATTTTATTGAAAATTAAATTGAATGGAAGCGTCAGCAAACAAAAGCAAGACCAATTCAACCTTCAGCCCCATCCATTAACCTTAAATGATTGAACTACATATGGGAACACTTCTAGGCAGTGGAACCCAGATGTAGCCTGTTTTGGATCCCTAGCTGAGGCCCGCCCGCGGTGCCCCATAACTCCCAGAGGGGTAGTATTACCAATTGAATCTCCCTGTTAAGGGAAAGTGCCCAACCGTTACACGAATTTGTCATTATGGCTGCTGATTGGACTGTTTTCTGCCAACTTGACCTCTCTGGAAGAAAAATCATAGCAAACAAACAAAACAAGCAGTGTAAACACAAACAAAGGGCCTGGGTGAGCTGGTAACTTTCCAGACAGCAAGAGAAAACCAACGGCCACTTACATCCCTTATAAGCCTTCCCTAGTGTAGACACGACCTTACCCCTGATACCCATTGGCTAATAATTACCCATTATGCTAAATTAATTCTTGCTAAGCTCAATTATTTTTCTTCAATATTTAACAATCTTGGCGTTTATCTTACTTGGGGCCAATTCCTGACCTCTCTTATCCTTAGTAGCCTTTTACCTGCGTGTAAGGAATTACCTTGACATTTGCGCATCCGATCACTAGAGGTCTCTGTATTTGCAAACTTGCCCTTAGATTTGCTCTTATCCAAGATGGCCAGTTTGGAATCAAAGAGAAACCGTCTTGGATCCTGTTTCCTGTTTGGGCCTATAAATGGCACTTCCTGGTTCAGACATGTGCTTGAGTATTCTGCTTGCTCAGCTCCTGCTACCTGCTACTCTACCTTGCATCTGTGACTACCCGCTTGTGTACCGACCCGGCTAACATCTGACTAGCCGCTTGTGTACTGACCCGGCAAAACATCTGACTACCCGCTTGTGTACCGACCCGCAAACGTCTGACTACCCGCTTGTGTACCGACCCGGCAAACGTCTGACTACCTGCTTGTGTACCGACCCGGCAAACGTCTGACTACTCTCTGGATATCTACTTGGCTATTGGGCTTCAGGTAATACCACCAGTATCATTGCACTGCGTAACTGTGGCTGGCTGTCATGTTCTATTAGAAAAATGTATGCCTCCATCATATTCTGTCTTTGTATATTGTGTGACGAAAATTATAAATAAAGTTCTTAAAAAAAAAAGTATACCCCCAAGATAGGAAATATGTAAGATCCTGGAACAGTACATTCTGTACACTTATATTTCAACATATATGTTATGTAGCAGTAATTATTAGCAGCTGTCTGCTGCTGTGTGGTCCAGGTAATGGTTGACTTGTGTAGCAGTGGGTATCAAGGCAGATCTAGCTGTACAGCATAAAGTAGAAAATTGTTGGGTCTTATTACTAACCAACAACCAGGATGGTCTTCATCGCAGCGTCATTCCAACCAGGGCCTGATTATCCAATAGGCTGACTAGGCTGCAGCCTAGGGCGCCAGGCTTTTGGCGGGGTGCAAAATTGTAACAGGGAGAGGTATAAGGGTTCTTAGAATACTGTTGATATATTTAATTTCATGTTTCCATTATTTGGCATATAACAACATTAATAATACAGTGGGCCTGATTCATTATGGAACGTAAGTCCCGCTGCGTTCCGTATTCTTGCGTAAAGTTGTTCTGCGCATGCGCACAAGCTGATTATACACCAGTGAACGCCAGTGCATACAATTCAATTTTGATAGCAAAGAACGTTTCCGACAGCCTATTATTTGAAGGGCGGAACTTGGAGGGGAAGCGGCGTATGCACGTAGTCAATGTACAGTAAGGGCGTGCCAAGGTTGAGCACACGCACATTCGTTCGATTCAAGCTCTGGGCATCACTCAGGTACACAATTTTTTTCCGTAGCGCTTGCACCAGCTACAGGGCAGGAGTAAGTGCCAATTGTACAAAACGAGAAATATGGTCGCACACAAACTTAGGACCAATCATCTACACAGAATAGATGGGGTACACTCTAGTTTGTACTTGGTCATAATCAAAAGGAGGATGAGAAAAATAGTAAATAGAGGCACTCCGGTCCCTAAAGAAAATAATACCAATTAAAACTAAATTTTATTGAAATCTTATTAAAACATCAAACGAAGCAGCGAAATATGGATAAAAGTGTAAGTTGTATATGTGGTGTATTTAAAATACAAGCATCCAGCAGTGGTAGATATTAGATATCACAAAGGCCAATTATGTTAAGTTGTATTGTATACATATAGGAACGTATCACAATCCAATTTAAGGTTCCACAATCCATTCTTAACATCAAGATAGTATCCAAAAACATTTGGATCTACCTACAGCCTATTATTTTTTTTTTTACTATAGGTCAATCCCTATGCAGTCCAACTATGAGAGGGGGAATGATATCTTACCCCTAAATACGTGTGAACATCTATGTATAGACATATAGTTCAAAGTGGGAATATTGGGGAATAAGAGACAAAAATTGTGTCACCATAATGTATAGATTATCGTGGGTAACACTTATTGTGCATTATCTATGAACGCTTATATATATAGTTTATTATGTTGATTCTTTTCTTGCTATACTGTCATAGTGTTCTGAAATGTGGTGTATCAAGGCTAAACAACAAAAAACATACGTTGTTTATAGCCACTTGGAAGGTGGATAGGTCGTGTGCTTGATGCACATGTATACCATTAAGGAGATACTATGAGATATCCTTCTCACCTATTGCATGTATCCCCACTCTAAAGTCTAATAAAATTGTGCAGTAGCGTCCTTTCCCACTATGACCCACTTCAATCACACATATTTTCTCATGTCAATAATATTAATCACTGCATCCAGAGTATGCCCATAATAATATGAGGGTAAATGAAATACCTCTAGCGCATATTTCAGGATATGCGGGACTGCTAGCCGCGGCATGCAATGCCGGGACCAGACACCACTGTCGGGTGCTCGTGACGTCACAAATGACATCACTAAGCCTCGACGTACGTTTCGCACTTTGCTTTCTTTTGTAAGTGCCAATTGATAGTGATGACAGTCGGGTATGCCTGCCAGAACATGTATTTGCAATTAAAAGCAACTATAAAAATGGCCATTGTTTACAGTAGGCATTTACAACATCCTGATAAATGTATTTCATATAAAAATAAAATGAAAAAAAACCAACTTTTAAACTTTTTTTCCAATGTAGTTTTATTAATGATTATATTATTAACAGGTGTTAATGTATTTAAATATTTTTTTTTGTACGTACTGATGGGACTATATTGCACATATGTATTGTGTGTATCCTGCCGTGTTGTGTCTGTCTACATACGGCAAGTATCGAATAGGCAGAGTGTACTTATACCCGTATCAGGAGCAAACGCAGGATTTGTAGAGGGGGGGTTTCCACACCACACCGCCAGTGGGCGTGACCGGCATGCATGGGGGCGTAGCTATAATTTTAGAAGTGCTTGGCTGCTCTCCAACTCTTCCTATCCCTTTAATATACATGGGCAATGCTGTGTGCACTACTGTTAGGTGCATGCAGCTCTCTCTTTTCAAGTAGAGCCGTGTAAAGCGGGAGCAGGGTCTAGCCACCTCAATTATACAGTGCCCCAGGCTTGGAGGGGGGTTTCAGGCTATAGGAAACTCCCCCTCGGTTTGCCTAAGCATATTCAACTGGAAACGTTTCTTTAGATCCACTTGTACTTGAACAAGTATAAGTGGATAAAGCTGGATGCCCGCCAAGGGTTAATAATTCCTTGACTTGGTTGTCCATATTAATTAACCAATGAGAAGAGATTTGGGGGACGGCCTGGGTTAGGGAGGTTTTATAAGCTTAGGCATTGGCTGGTTACGTTCTCTTTAACTGGAAATTTCCCCTGCCACCCAGTCTCTCATTGTGTTTGTCCCTGCTTTTGCTTGATATTTTAATCAATGGTTTTATTTACAGGTTGACCGTTGTGTGACGGAAAAACAGGCCAATCAGCGGCCACCAATGACACATTCGGGTGGCAGTAGAAAACCGCTATAAAAGGAAGGTTCATGTTACTAACACCCACCCCTAGGGGAGGGGGGCTCCACTGCCACGAGTGTCAGAGTATGTTTTTTGTTTGGTTGCCATAAATTCGCGCAGTAACGGCTGGTAGCCGATTGGTCAAGATTTTTATTGGCCACCGCTTTAATTGATTGATTTATTTTCAACAAATTTTGTGACTTTTCTTCGCCAAAACAAAACAAGTATCACGTGTCGTAATTTATTTGTTAGGTCAGAGAACACTCGCTAAAAAGCGATGGGGCAGGAAAAAGTAAAATATGGAATCGTCCGATAGGAGACTTAAATAATTTATAGGCATTCTTAATTTATAGCAAAAATCCAAAGCAATTAAAAATTAAATGAAAACACCTTTATTGTTCAGAAGCATGAATTCCAAAGTAGATTCCCAGAATGTGGGTTCCGGACTGAAACAGGTTAAGGTTTCCCCAGGTTGAGTTTAAACTGATAAAAGGAATGACCTTTAGCAGGTCAGGGCTGATATGACAATATTTAAACATTGACACTTCATAGGAAAGGACTGGCAAATTTTAGCAAAGGGGAAAGGGAGGGGGGAGCGGAACCCCACTCAGCAGTCTATTAGGAACATTTTAAAGAAAAAAAAGCAGGTGACCCAGACCAAGGTAGCCCACTATGGGGACCGACCCAGGCTGCACCCCTCCCCCCCCCCCCCCCCCCCAAGCTCCTGGTGCATCACCTGCCACATATGGCAGCAGATTGTTCAAAATATAGTGCTGATAACAATTCATCAGCTTTGAGGAAGACAGAATAGGGATAAGGAACTGATGGAATTTTAGGAATGCCTCATCACTCAAAAAGACAACCTTGTATTTAGGTGATTATATACAGCATCGAGCAACTTGTAGCTGTAACTCACTGGTCTTGTAAAGTTACTTGGCTTCAATGCCTGGACCTCTACAAGCTAATGTAGCTTAGAAACAAAACTACTACTTAACAATAAGAAAAAAAACGTCATGTCCCGCCATTGACAAGATTCCCCAAGTTTCACCAGCGATAGCTTCCCATGGAAAACATCATCATCATCATCATTTATTTATATAGCGCCACTAATTCCGCAGCGCTGTACAGAGAACTCACTCACATCAGTCCCTGCCCCCATTGGGGCTTACAGTCTAAATTCCCTAACATCATTGACTCAGGACCGCAATAACAAATGAAAATGAATGAAATAATACTTTACTCTTTCAATTCCCCAACGGTCAATATTTTTTAAAATACTTTTACTTTGTAATTTAAGGTGTAAAAATATAAAAAATTCATAGCAGTCACTTACTGCCATTTGTATGCCCTCCTTCGACTTTTACCAAATATTTTTGATGAATTAAATGAATTAAAGTTATCTGAACGCGGAGATCAATTTCTTCGAATCAATGCAGAATCCTTCAAAATATGAGTTGTGCCAGGTGATTTAAGGAGCGGCTTATATTGTCCTGTGATGGAAGCAACCTGCAAAATGTACCTATGTTTATACCCACAGGTAGAGAATAAAGAAGATTTGTTATTGACAAGGTATAAGATACATAAATATTGCCGAGTCTACTGCCATGGATGTGATCCTGTTCAATCCATGGGGAAATGAGCAGTAAAAGAATGAAAAAGTACAAATGCTCTAAGGGACCAGATCAGAGGTCATTTAGGTGCCCAGGGCAGGTGGCCCTGTATTTACACTTATGTGCCTATATCATACTTTCCAACTCTGGCAATTTCTTTCTGGGTGGTCTGGGGGGACAGATGGGCGGGGTTCAGAGAATAGTGTCATTGACCCCGCCCCTAAACTGACATCACATTTTTTGCATATGACACCAGGGGGTGGGGCCACGATTACGCGTGAATCACATCACTAAGCCCCATCCCCACCGTTTAACTTGCCTAACTTAGAGAGATCTTGAAGGTTGCCCTGCTCTCCCGGAAGTCCAGGAGGACTCCCAGAAATTCGGGAGTCTCCCGGACATTCTGGGAGAGTAGTCAACTATGGCCTATATGGACTGCCCAGCACACAGCAAGGGGCACACTTACTTACTGGTCTTTGGAGAAGTTTCTTCAAACTACATGTTCACTTAGGGGTGCGGACAGGTGGAAAAATCTTATTGTACAAAAAGTGTAAACTTCACGTGAAGGTTCAACCACCTTCTGTTTTTAGTAAAACCTCTTTCATTAAATAAATGACTTTACAGATTTTGTCCATGGTTGCCTTAACCTCATTAATGTCTTACATCCATCAGGAGAGTGAGGGGGTACCAGGACTGACCATATTATATGTCCCATGTTTGCGTCTTCTAAGGTTTTATTCACATGGGCAAAGTGTAGATAGAAATGACTCCTCTAAGTGCAACTAAACGGTGCAAATTACTATCCATTGTAAGTATAGAACAAGACCTGGGGGTCTATTTACTAAACTGCGGGTTTGGAAAAGTGGAGATGTTGCCTATAGCAACCAATCAGATTTTAGTTATCGTTTATTTAGTGCATTGTACAAAATGACAGCTAGAATCTGATTGGTTGCTATAGGCAACATCTCCACTTTTTCAAACCCGCAGTTTAGTAAATCTAGCCCCTGGAGTGAAATATATCAAGCGCTGAGTTTCAGGTGGGCTTGAAAAGTGGAGATGTTGCCTATAGCAACCACGAATGCAAAAAGAAAAAAAGAAAATATGTACAACTTGAGGCACTCGTAGACCAATAATTCAGTTCTATGAAATCTGCATTACTGCTTTATTAGTGTTCAATAAAATATTCTTATTAATATCTAATATGCTAGCAAAGTATTAACAAAGGAAATGAAATGTAACGACTATAAGTAAATAGTAACTGTTAAAAAAATCCGTTATTAATTTCTAACCATGCCACTGCTACCTTATATCATCTACTTAATTATAGATCCTCTAATGATGTTCATTCTAATTGTCAATTCCAATGCTACCACTCATATAGAACCATGGTTCTAGAGCATTAAACAGGGTATTACAGCTTGGATATGTTCTTTATTTATTACCCAATATCCAAGAATTGTAACGGCTATTGGGTATCAATGGGTTGAATCCACTTATACAACTTATTAATATCGTATAATGAAGATTATAAATTTTCAATAATAGATTATTAAGAGGAATGTCACCAGATGTACAGAATGTCACAATTTCAAATGATACCCTAGGAGAAAATATAGCTACTCTTAATGCTGTTCCTTTAACTGGTATTGCTACATCTTGATACACAGTAGCTAATAAAACACAACTATTTGTGTAGTAATAAAGTAATCTCCTTATTATTCTATATGTAGGATTACACAGCGATTGCTTAAGTATTAGGACACCTTGAAACTAGTAAAATAATTGTATTCACTGCTTAGTCTAGTTCAAGGTTCAATCTTTGAAGTAGTTGTGTATAATTAGCTACTGTGTATCAAGACGTAGCAACACCAATTAAAGGAACAGTATTATAATTAGCTATATTTTCTCCTAGGGTATCGTTAGAAATTGTGACATTCTCTAAATCTGGTGACATTCCTCTTAATAATCAATTATTGAAAATTTATAATCTTCATTATACGATATTAATAAATTGTATAAATGGATTCAACCCATTGATATCTAATAACTGTTAAAATTCTTGGATATTGGGTAATAAATAAAGATCATATACAAGCTGTAATATCCTGTTTAATGCTCCAGCACCATGATTCTATATGAGTGGTAGCATTGGAATTAATAATTAGAATGAGCATCATTAGAGGATCTATAATTAAGTACATGATATAAGGTAGCAGTGGCGTGGTTAGCAGTTAATAACTGATTTTTAACAATTTCTATTTACTTATGGTCGTTACATTTCATTTCCTTTTTTAATATTTCGCTAGCATGTTAGATATTAATAGGAATATTTTATTGAACACTAATCAAGCAGTAATGCAGATTTAATATAACTGAATTATTGATCTAGTGCCTCAAGTTGTACACATTTTATTTTTTATTTTTGCATTCGCAGTAAATTTTCTATATATGTTTCCCCCCCCCCATAATATTAATCATAGTGATTTCAATTTTTAAAACTGATAAGAAATTAAGGGTTTTTTTTCTTACTGAACCGTGTGGTATACAATCTTTGGCCTATAGCAACCAATCAGATTATAGCTATAATTTATTTAGTGCATTCTACAAAATAATAGCTAGAATCTGATTGGTTGCCCTACACAACTTCTCCACTTTTCAAACCCGCCGGAAACTCGCGGCTTGATACATTAACTTCCTAATCTCCTCTCTTCTTTTGCAGAGTGGAAATGACCCTGAATCCCCAATCCAGTAAGAAACACCTCTAGGAATGTGTCCTGTCCACCACTTATTTCATTTCAATAATCTCGATCACAAAACAAAATCTAATTTTGCATAAACTGCATCTGAGCCGTTTTACACGTCATAAAGAGATCCTTTTTATATTTTAAAGACTATGTAGCCTGTTTTATTTATTAATAATACCTTTCATATGACAATGCCTCCATAGACTTCTTCTTTCCCGGGCACATTGAACCGAATGACAGCGCAGAACTGTGTATAATTATCAGAGTCCTACATAGTCATTGCAGTATATTCTAATTACAATAATAATTCTAATTACAGAGCTGCTGGAGAGTCATTAAACTGAAGCAGTTTCATATTTATTTATTTTTACCAGTCTACTACAATCATTGCCGAAAAAAGTGGGTTATGTTTATTGCTTTTGTTTTCGGCAATAATTATAATAATTATTTACTGCCCAAAAAAAGACTTTGCCACCTGTTAATAATTGAGCACTTTCTCTGCTGTTCAGATATATTCAGAAGGGCCAGGAAATAATGCTGAGCAACTGTATTCGTGAGTAAAAGTTCTAAATAAATTCACGGAATGTTGGCACACTGGTTAGCATTGCTGCCTCAAAGCGCTGGGGCCATGGGTCTAATTTCAACCAGGGAGCCATCTGTGTGGAATTTGTATGATCTCTCCATCGGTATTCTCCGGGTACCCCGGTCCCCTCCCACAGTCCCAAAACGTACCAGTAGGCTAATTGGCTGCTGACAAAATTACCCGTGCATGTGTTGGTGTGGTAGAAAATATAGATTGTAAGCTCCCCTGGGCTAGGGACTGATTAAATGTTTTCTGTAGAGTGCTGAGTAATATATAGGAGCTAGCGTAATAGTAATAATAATAGGTAATTAAAGAATTGCCCCCGTGAGGGAGACATTCGCCAAATCTCCCCCAAACAATTGATGTAATAGTTCATCCACATAATGCACCAGTCTCTAGATGTGTTATTACACATCATCATCATTTATTTATATAGCGCCACTAATTCAGCAGCGCTGTACAGAGAACTCACTCACATCAGTCCCTGCCCCATAGGAGCTTACAGTCTAAATTCCCTAACATACACACACACACACACACACACACACAGACTAGAGTCAATTAGTTAGCAGCCAATAACCTACCAGCCAATAACCTACCAGTATGTTTTTGGAGTGTGGGAGAAAACCGGAGCACCTGGAGTAAACCCACGCAAACACGGGGAGAACATACAAACTCCTTATAGATAAGGCCATGGTCGGGAATTGAACTCATGACCCAGTGCTGTAAGGCAGAAGTGCTAACCACTGCGCCACCGTGCTGCCCATGACATACATGCACATACACATAAAAATATAATAACATTTCAGGGTCTATTTATTAAACGGTGTCAGTGACAATATAATACTGCTGCTATTTACTATGCCGGGGTTACCCAGAACACCCTGCTGCACAAAGTGCTTTAAGTGTCCAATGGCACACATGCGTAATGGATTCGAACCGGAAGGGATTCATACCACGCCATTCCGGCTTCAGTGGACCCCATAGAGACAGGTAAGGTATCCTGAGATGCCATTAGTTTGCACTGAAAAGCAATGCTCTGGGTACTGTGGTAAACCACTTAGCTTAATGCAAGAGAAATCAATGACTTCTCCTGCGTTAACCCCTTCACACATCGTGCGATGGTCATTCTCCAGAGAAAACAGCTGTATGTGGCCTAATAGGAACATTTAAGATCAGTATCAAAAGATGAACCTTCTCCTCGCCTCCTATAAATGTTTGTGGTAACCAACAGCAACCAATCAAATTCTGTCATTCTTCTAGTGCAGTTTAGAACATCAAGCTCCTGATTGGTTGGCGTGGGTTACCTCATTTTTTCCTCTGTGCACACGTTTTAAGAAAACTCCCCTTATGTCCTAGAACTCACAATCCTATACAGAGTAGATATTGAAGATAAAAAGGGGGAGGGTGTAAAAAAATGTTTAGGTTAAGCGTTTAAAAATAAGGCTGCCCCAAGACGTTGTAGCCACACCCAATGTTCCGGCTCACCTTTTGCTTGCCAGGCCTAGAGGACGGACTTTTTACCCCCTGTCTCGTTGGTCTTGTGCATTTCTCTGAGATAATCTTAAGATGGTATTAATATGAATATGTCATCGCTGACAATGTTAGTAATTAAGGTGCACTTTACTGGCACAAAATTAAAAAGGTGTGAACTATGAGGGACCAATGAAGTCTTTCTATCACTAATTAAGGGACATACATTTGGTACTTGCAACAAAAACAGTTGTACCCCTGCCTATAATAGAGGCGTACGATAGAACCCCAGTTGTCAAAAGAAGGAGAATAGCATTAGGACGCAGATCTTCATTCACAAACAAATTCCAAAAGGCACAAACAAACCTTATTACGTAACGGTGGATTAGGATAGGAAAACAGCCCGCCACTCACAAAAAACAAAGTGAAATATGGAAAACAGTTTTATTTATTTTTCTGCACTATAACACAGTCCTCGGGATATTTTTCATTGTAGAAAAAAAAAAACCATTCGGAAGAACACAGAAAGGCAGAGGATTTTTTTTTTGGCAGGTGTGATGATAAAAGCCACATGTCACTGAGACCCAAAGTCGTATACATGTATTATATTTTGAGTGGGGAGGGAGGAGGAGGTAAAAGCAATTCGAACATTGAGGGCTCTGCTGTCTGCAAGGAAATTACATCCTTAAACCTCACACACAAAACCCTGCAGCGAGCAGACCAAGAGGACTCAGTCACACTAAGGGGGGCAGCAGTGTGAGTGCCTCTTTACACAGAAGAATTAGAAGGCAAGAAGAAAGGGGGTTGAGGAAACTCCTCTGTAAGGAACAGTCACTTTGGAACTTAAAAAAAAAAAGTCACCTTTAAATTGTCCAGCTGAAAAGAAATCTTTATTGGAAACCACAGAAAAGCACAAGGTAAAGCAGAAACTTATTCTCTGTAGGTTAAAACTTGTTAAGGAATGTGCTTTGTGTCCTGACACATGATAATGTTGTGAGGTCCTTAGATGCACAATGTTTTTTTTTAAATGGAATTTAACAGAAGGTTATGAAAAATGGGCATTGTCTCTATTGTTTAAAAGTCCAATTCTCATTCTATGTGAAATTAAGTTCAATTCTGCTGTACTTCATATTTCTTTCATCATTTCGTGTTTCTAAGTGGCTGTTAGAATATATTTAATATTGTGAAGTTGGAAATTTATTACAAACATTTTTGGAGAAAAGTCTATAATGAATCTAGTTCAAGGAGTTTGATGCAGGGTATTTTTTGAGTTTGCATCATGGGCAGTATTACTGAATGGGCAGCAGAGCTAGTGGCAGAAACTTGTGGAGTGTATGAATGGGACAGCTGTAGAGAGGAGGACCAGCTAGTATAGATTCCGGTGACCGCTGGCAGAGAAGCCACAGGATTCCAGCGAGACGTGGACACAGCTTTCTGTTTGGAGGACAGATGCTGTAGAAATACCCGCATGATTCCATGCCAGTTGGTCTGAGACGGATAAGGTTAAGGAGATCATAATGCCAGGCAGGTTATATCGTCAGCAAATCTGATGCCGCTTTAGGCTTTGCTTAGCTAGCATTTGCCAAGTCATTGTGCAGACGAGGAAATGTTTCCTTTCCTTTGTTAGAGGTGGTGTTTATGGAGACCCGTTATACATTGTTCCTAAGATTGCTTTATAAAGCCACCCTCTGTCTTATAACTTTCTGATTCTTTTCTAAGTCATGTGATCTTTGATATCCTTATAATCTACAGTAAGGGGTACATTATAATACAACTGTCTTACCAACCAGCACTTCATCTACGAAGACAATATTACTATGACTATAGCTTAAAGTAAGTCTAAGCAGGGTTAGGTAAGATGTGGCTTTCCAGCTATAGATTGGCAGGGCATGCTGAAACCTGTAGTTCAAGCTGCCTAAGGCTGGTCTTAAGCGCAGAACAAAAACTGTAATAGTATGACACAATATATAATAGCATGATGTGCATCACACTAGGTCCCATATTTAATGTTGTATACAATGTTATATAAAGCAAATCTCTGGTAGAACTTCTTCGAAAGCTGGTCATCCAACACAACGCTACTATTGGATGGGTGTTGTGGCGTTAACGGCAAAGTTGAAGACAAACCACAAGCGTTTTGTAGACAGAAAACTGCTCAAACACCAAAATGTATAGTCCATAGCGTAGATCTCTGCCAAAAATATCTAAAATGTGTATCTGATGAGGTGGGGGGGGGGGGGGGGTAGCTATTTCCAAGCCAAATGATTTGTAATGTATTAAGAAGGTTTAAAAGGTTATTGATTAGGAATTATAATCTATTGGCATCATTACACAAGACCCGATTGGGGTCATTTCCAACAGCATGCCTCAAACTGGGAGGTCTGTGTTATCGGAGCCACCTCCCCCCGTTAGTAAGACCCTAACACCGTACATTGTTCATTTTAGCCCTATAACCACAGCCCAAAAAAACTGCCTGAAAACCACTAACAAAGAGAGCCAAAAATGTCAGTGGTGGACTGTCTGAGAAATCTTTAACTCAATATACATTTGGACTAGTAATAGGAGGATTTGATTCTTTAGCCAACAAGATGCTGCCTGAGACTCCAGCATTGACAGTAAGCCATAAAATATATAAGTAAAAGAGGCAGCAAGAAAAATGTAGTTTATGGTGAGGGCACCAGAGCTAAAGATAAGCAGTCTGTGGCTCGCTGCGGGACTACAACTCCCAGCATGCCTTGTCAAACAGAAAGCATCATTTACAAAGCTGTAAAGTTTGGGCAAACTGCACAAATGCTAGTTTGTGATGTTATGTGCTTACTTTTCCTAGTTCTGGGGTGCAAAAGTTTGCTCCTTCTAAAGGTAGTAGCTGGCTGGATAGGGGATTGCCTTCCAGCAAGCGGGCTTGACATTGGAATAAAGCTTGTGTTGCACCCACATGCAAAAATTTGATTTTATTCAGCTGATATGACTTTGAAGTGCCGTCTTTGCACTTTCCAGTATGTACACTTATACCTGGGCATCCAAAGCCTACATATGGTCACTTACACAGGAACTCTTAGTTATATGGTGAAAAATTGCACAAAACAACATGTACTCTTTGTTACCATATTTCATTGCCATTAAATAACCCATAGAGATAGACCAGTTATAGCCATACTTGCCGACTTTTCAAAGAAGCTGTCCAGGAGGGGGTCCGTTGAGGGTGTGTGGCTACGTGAATGGCATCATTAGGCCCCACCCCCTGTCAATTGTTGACAATTGCGTCCAATCGCAGACGGGGGCGTGCCCACGATGACCCGTTTAGTGCCGCCCCCACCCACTTCACCAACGAGGATAGCTAGATCCGGGAGGTTTGCCTGCTTTCTCGGGAGTCCGGGAGAACTCCCAAAAATTCGGGAGTCTCCCAGACATTCCGGGAGAGTAGGCAGCTATAGTTATAGCACGGTGATACAACATCCCTACAACTACTGCGACCTAGATACACAGAACCCATCAGAGGCAGGCAGCATTTGACCCTCCAGCGGTTGTGAAACTACAAGTCCCAGCATGTCAAGCCAGCCAGAGACACCCAGCTTTTCCTGCCAGCCAGGACATCCTACCTATACTCTATAGTATAGTATTACACACAATTATAGTTGGTAATGGATGGTGTATAGAGCATTCCACATGTCTCATCCTCCTGGGGAAGAGTAGATAGATGCCAGACAGGCATTTATGATGAGTACGGATGTCACGGTTGAGCAAACAGACGTATGGAATATCTTTTCCAGTCATACATCATCTGCTAAGGTTAAATGTAGGGCACATGTGAGTCTTCTCCGTGATGTGTTCAGATAATTAATGAGCTAATTTTGTCTTTATGGGACAAAAACTGATAAACGTATGAAGCCTACTAATCGTTGTACCTCCCTTCATGGTCATCACCAACATTTATTTATATAGAGCCACCAAATTCCGTAGCGCTTTACAATTGGCAACAAACACATGAACAAAACAATGCTGGGTAATACAGATAGACAGAGTAGTAAAGGTCCCCGATCACAAGTATACAGCAGGGATGGGACCATGATTATGTGAAGCTGGATCCGGAAGGGTGGTCTACTCAGAGAGGACTCCCCAAAATGCGGGCAAGTATGGTATGAGGATTGGCAAATTCTGATAATTATACCTCCCAATATTTTTCTCAAGGGGGAGACAAAACAATGTTCCCTGGGGAACACGACCAACACTCCCGAAACTCTGACTCCCAATATCCCAACTGTCTATGCGTTTTATGTCTATAAGTATCGTGCATGTGGTACCCACAAAGCTGCTCATGGTGAGCGGGCACATACATCCCGATGTTCGAGTGGGGACAAACTTGATAACCTGGAGGGCAGTCGGAGAGTCCATTCAAAATGGGACTGTCCTGGCTAAACTGGGACAGTTGGGAGGTAAAGTTGTCAAAGCCTGGAAAAAAGTAAGTTAAGAAAAGTAAGGAAGATCTACACAGCTTTATACAGCCAGAAGGGCCTGAGACGCTCAGCAGTATTATACCCATACTTGACTTGCCTCATAGTTGTGTCCACCATTCATATCATGCCTCCTAGAAGTACACCCCCAATTCACATTGTGCCACATAGTAGTATACCCAATTCATAGCATGCCACACAGTTGTGTCCCCAATTCAGATTATGACTTATAGTTGTACCCGCAAATCATATCATGCCCCATAGTGGAGCTCCAGTTAATATTATGTCAAATATTTGTGCCCACAATTCATAACATACCACATAATAGAGCCATCAGTTCATATTATTCCATAGTAATGCCCCAGTACATCTTATGCCACACATAAGTGCCACAATTCCTATTATGATACACATAAGTGTCCCCAATTCACATTATGCCTCACATAAGTACCCTCAATTCACATTATGCCATCCATAATTGTCCCCAATTAATATAATGCCTCATTAGGCAGCTGTGTGTGCGACTCACCTCATGAGTCAATGGTGCCCGGGAGAAACTGCTACGCATGCCCAGCTGTTCAGTTTCAGCCGGCCCTGCGTGCCAGACTACAGAGCGTGGCACCCATGCTGGGGGTTGCCTACCCTTGATATAAATACATACCCTTATATAGAGAGAATTCTTTTAAAAAATATTGTGTTATTATGAGGAGACATCTGTGGTAACCCTTAGCAACCAGTCAGATATTTGCTTTTGTTTACTGAACTGCAAATGACAGAATCTGACTAGTTGTACGTAGGGCTATGTGTCATTGTCAATCAATCAATCAATCTCTTTACCAGCCAAACAGAGCAGCATGAAATAATTAGGCAATTCAATAAATATGATGTCGATCCTTAAACATGACGACATAGAAGGATGAGAGGTGCTAATTTCTGGGAGCAGCCCTTGTTTGACAGAGCTGTCTCTGGATGCATCCTTTGTACATACCACACAGAGCTGTCTGTGGTGTCACAGATGAACATTGGTGGTAGCTGTCATCTTGCTGGGGATGGGTAATTGAGGTAGGGTCAACCTCTACAAAAACAGAGAGGACCAACAAGCAAAAGACAGACACAAGGAAAGAGACACCATAGAAGTATACACAAGTGGAAGAGGTGCGACCAGACCAGAAAACAAGAGGAGAGGG
This sequence comes from Mixophyes fleayi, assembly GCF_038048845.1. NCBI lineage: Eukaryota > Metazoa > Chordata > Amphibia > Anura > Limnodynastidae > Mixophyes > Mixophyes fleayi. Next base: position 111,967,681 of record NC_134410.1, read on the forward strand.
GGCGCTGTTAGTGAGAACTTACAATCTAATGGGAAGCTAATGGCTTAAAAAATATTATTGTTCTTGTTAATTTAAACCTTTAAATATACATTGTATTCAATATCTACAAAGAATGGTTGGAGACTACAAGAATCCGGCAGATATTTTAAAAGGTGGAGTGAAGTTGTAGACTAAACAAAGGATCATGTGGAATGTACAGTATGGTCCCATTTATGTAACTATAGAAGCAGAAATACGGCCAGAATTGGTTGTACATGAAAGGAGTTGCAGAGACCTTATACAATGACTTTCAAACCTGCAGTTTTATCATTTCAAATCTAGGATCATCTATTATTTTCTGCTGCACCAGAATACACCGTATTTATAGGTAGCATTTAGGATATGCTATGGCGTGGCAGATATATTGATTTGAAATATCTAACGTGTCATTCTATAGATAAGGTTTTACTTTAAGCTTTAACCCTATTGGTCTGCTGTGCTGCGGTCACGTACTTGCTGTTGTGTGGTACCCCACTCGCTGCCGCCCCCTCCTCTTCTGGTTCGTCTATGACGTGGGTGTGGCATTGGCGACCAGGGGGTCACCTGAATTCTCTGGAGTTTAAACACAGATACAATGGAGTGAACTCTAGTGGCGGTTCAGTGCACACTTTATATTGGGCGCCATGCAGGGGCAGGCTGGGGGGCAGGGGGTATCTGCCTTGGGTTGGTTCACTGGGCCACCTGCATTTTTTCCTTTAAAATGTTCCTAAGAGGCTGCTGAGTTGAGTTTTGCACACAGATTTTGCACCTCGTCTACTTGACCAGAGACTCTCTTCCGTGCCCACCATCCTTTACATCAGGGATACTCTTCCCCAATCGCCACACTGCTGCCTTCAGCACTCCCCTCTCTATAGGGCTTTCTCCATACAGATATATAATGTCCCAATATCCAGGGACTGCCATTCTCATACATCCCATATTCCAGGGACCGTTATAGTGACCATACTGGGACTGGTCACTCTCTCCTGCTGTACAAAGTTATCAAACTGCTTCTACTATATCCATCCCAGTATCCAGGGATTCTCATACTACAATCTAACATCAGCTTCTCTCCTTGTGCTACCACCAATGTAACCCGTAAAACATGTCCCACATGCCGAGAGCATCCATTCAGCAACTTGTCCAATTTTATTTAGGTGACTTTTACTGGTTGGAGACTCTAGTTATCGGGGCTCTCTCCCTCCCGCTTTTGCCAGACAATGTTCTCCCTTGGCTACCAGCAAACACTCACACCTTTCTGGTGCTTCTTATTTGGGATCCTTTCCCTTGAACAATTCCCTGGCTCCTAACGGACTTTTCTGGGGTACCCCTAATAGTGGGGATTTCCCTGCTGTGGGGCCTCTCTCCTGTGGGTCCTGTAACTTTGGGACCTCTAGTCCCCCTTAGCAGGGTCATAACTGGTACCCTCGCAACTTCCGCCACGCACCCTCCTCTCTCTGTAATGTGGCTTATCCTGGGTATTTCTTTTATAATGTGGTGTAGCCCTTGTGGCTACTGCACAGCACCGGTCCCCAGAACGCTGGGGACCCCCGGAGCCTCCTCTCCTGTCTGGGTGCCTGGCAAGATGGCGCTGTTCACTAAGTGGGGGAACCAGAGTCTTTATAGACTCTGTTCCCTCAGGTGAACCGTACATAGCGGCTGATGCTTCAGGGACCTATCGGGAGAAAGGCATCTCGTCTGTAACATGACATTCATGATTCTGGCATTGATGTTTAGTTTTCAAGTGATGTATTACCCTAATGGTGACATCTGGGCTAATGGGACTTTAACATAGTTGTCAAATTGTCTACATCCTGATCTGCAGAAAGGGGAAGTCCCCTATATAGGAAAATAAATATTTAATCACCTAATTATATAGGTGTTGATTTGTTATAAATGACCAGAAGAAAGTCCTCATTGCATAATTAGGATTAAATGGACCTGACACTTACACATACCAGAGATCAGGTACAAAGCATAAGGTTTTGGAAGCGTAGTGAGAAATCAGCTTTGCTCCAACCATGCACCTTGCAAATAGTGCGTCTGCATTTGCACCAGAGCGTTAGTTTGCGGATGGTGACGTTCTGGAGGAGCTGGTTTGCACAGGTCGTCGGGAGGATGTTCTTTGCAAAGTTTGGTGCTATGCAAAAAAAGAGATTTCATTTTGCAGAGCAAGATTATCCAAACCAGATAAGAGGGTTCATTGTTAGTGTCTTTCCTTGCTGTGCAGAGGGGCGAATGGGCATTTTCACTATGCAATAAAGACTTGAATTTTGCTCCAGCTCTGGCAGTATTCACCTATCCTTTTTTTATTATTTTGCACTTCTGCGGAGAAGTGCTGACACAAGTAATGGATACAGTCCTACTGTCCCTTCTCTCTCATGGTTACTTTAAGCCAGGCCTGTCCAACCTGCGGCCCTCCAGGTGTTGTGAAACTACAAGCCCCAGCATGCTTTGCCGGTAGACAACCAGTTGATAGCTGGAAGGGCATGCTGGGACTTGTAGTTTCACAACACCTGGAGGGCCCCAGGTTGGACAGGCCTGCTTTAAGCCATAGCTGCCTACTCTCCCAGAATGTCCGGGAGACTCACGAATTTTTGGGAGTTCTCCTGAACTCCCAGGAGAGCAGGGCAACCTCCCGCAGCCTGTCCTCTTCATTGGTGGAGTGGGTGGGGGTGGAGCTAAATGTGTTATCCCGGCCCCACCCCCTGCTGCGATAGGCCGAAATTGGCAATGTTTTACAGGGGCGAGGCAATCCGCCGTGTTCCCACGCCGCCATGACAGAGTGCTAAAGTTGGCAAGTATGCTTTACAAAAACCAAAAAGTTTAATTTAATCTAAATTGGGTGGAGGTTGGACACGGATGTGAGGTTTGCACATTTGCGCAGTGCGTCTCTGGTGATTTTTGTACAGATGGCGTACTTCCAGGTTGCAGAGTCATCTTTCAAGACATTTTAAAACCCCTGCGGCGCCCCCCCACAAACACACAGAGCGCCATCCGTTGATATGAATTATATATGAAGCCGCTGACTTCTGCACCTTCATGTCAATGTTACACGGGGAATGTGGCGCTGGGTGTGATGTCACAGCTAAACGTCTCGCTTACAGTCCCAGGAGAAGAGAATGTCACCCCCACCTTTCGCCTAGGAAGTTAAAACAGTGTGGGTGGGGTCACAACACGAGGGAAGGTGGGGGGGAGGCAGATAACCCATACTTGCCAAATTCTTCTTCCGGGAGGTCCAGGGGGCAGGTGGGCGTGTGGGGTGGGGTTCTGAGGTTCGGATCATTTGGCCCCACCCCTAAGCTGTCATTATCAGTTTAGCCTATACCAGCAGGGGGCGGGGCCACAATGATGCGTGAATCATGTCACTAAGCCCCGCCCCTTCCATTAAATTTAATGAACTGCCAAGGATCCGGGAGGTTGCCCTGCTTTCCTGGGAGTCCAAGAGGACTCCCAGAAATTAGGGAGTCTCCCGAATATTCTGGGAGAGTAGGCAACTATGAGAAAACACTGTTGAATAAAACCTTTTCAGAAAAAAATGGCTAATTGGATAAAAGGTTTGCGCCCAAAACTAAATATTATTATTAACATTATTATTCAAACTCTCTGCTGGAACGTAAGTTTGATAAGAGGACAGAAGTTAGTAAGATAAACACTGGGTTATGGAGACTGCCAGTTAAACACATAAAAAGAACAGATATACGCTGTAGGGGATACATATTTCCTACCATACAGTACATTGCACTGAATGCTAATTACATGACATATTTATGTTCTCCCAGTAGTGATAAGTCTGCCAAAAACATGGTCAAAACTACCCAGGAAATGATAATTGCTATGAAATACTTGCAAGGTAAAAACTTCTTGCAATGTGTTGGAATGTGTCAAACTGTAAATACCAATATCATCACATACATTCAGTCTGTCTGGCTCCAAATGTCCTTTTATGGCTGTAATGTAAAACTGAGCGTGACTCCCAAACCTGAGCGCAGATAAGAGGTATTTGGTTGTTATAAAATAAACAAAAAAGAAAAAGAATATTTGTTCTTCTGGTATTTAAACATTTTTTTTTTTTTGCATTTGTGGGAACACAAAATTCTTTAAAAACTACCAACATCGAAAAATGTTGCTTGTTTCTGGCTCTTAAGTGTTCCTTATGGATGTGTCAGCTATCAGCAGGATAATGATTGATCGATCTGGAAACAGACTCCCGCTTCCCCGCATATGACTCATGGCAGAAGAATGCAGAAACTAGTGTGCTTCAAGACGTAAAGGTTTACCATACTGCTTAACAGCAGCCTTGGAGCTGGAATTAAAACTATGTTCATCCGTTGGGATGAGCAAGGGGGGGGGGCAAATTTTGCCTCTTTACAAATTGATGGACTACACCATTCCTGATCCTGTGGACAGTATGGGGGCAGCATTGTGGCTCAGTGGTTAGCACTTCTGCCTTACAGCACTGGGGTCATGAGTCTAATTCCAGACCATGGCCTTATCTGTGTGGAGTTTGTATGTTCTTCCTGTGTTTGTGTGAGTTTCCTCCAGGTGCTCCGGTTTCCTCCCACACTCCAAAAAAAAAACATACTAGTAGGTTAATTGGCTGCTATCAAGTTGACCCTAGTCTGTCTGTGTGTGTGTGTGTATGTGTTAGGGAATTTAGACTGTAAGCTCCAATGGGGCTGGGACTTATGTGAGTGAGTTCTCTGTACAGCGCTGCGGAATCAGTGGCGCTATATAAATAAATAAATGATGATGAAGATGACGAACAAGGAACTGAGTTTAGGGAGAAGGAGAGCTATTTATGAAATGTGAATACTAATTATTTCATGTATCAGTTGTTTGTAAGGAAATAAGTTGATTTATTAAATGTGAATGCTATTAGTTTAAAGTCAGGACAGATTGGGGGGAAATATGACTATTAAAAGTAAGTTGCTTAGCACTGATAGTGTGTGGGGCAGCAAGGCGGCACAGAGGTTAGCAATGCTGCCTCACAGAGGTTAGCAATGCTGCCTCACAGCTCGATTCCTAGCCATGGCTTTATCTGTGGGGAGTTTGTATGTTCTCCCTGTGTCCCTGATAGCAGCCAAATAACCTACTCAATCAATAGCCCCCAAACAATCTGAGCATTCAGTTTATAGTCCCATCACCACAGCTTAAATTAATAGACTCCACCATAAGTAAATAGTCCAACCATCAAATAGATAGTCCCTACCTTTATCCCACCAATAAATTAATAGCTCCCACCCACTATTAAATGGTCAGCCCCCCCCTCTCACCCCTCCAATAAATGAATAGCTCATGTCCAAACCTACATAATAAAAGTCACCCACCTCCCCCCATAGTTAAATTTAAAAACTCCTTGCCCCACACTTACATTAAAAGCCCCCTTTTCCACCAAACCCTTCCCCACTTACCTTCTCCCACTCGGCACTGTATCTTGCTGCCGGAGCTGGTTGTTGTCTTGTGCTGCCTGCACAGATGGGACCATACTTGCCACCTTTGACAGCTAGATCTCTGGGAGGGGAGGTCTCGCTACTGCATACTTGGGGTGTGGCCACGCGACTCACGTCTTTTGGCCCTGCCCCTTTACTAATTTTGGCATATTGCAGCAGGGGCGGGATCAGGAAGCAGTGATCAGCCCCGCCCCCTATCCCCCCCACCCCCACTTTACTAACAAAGTTGGTAGAATGCAGGATGTTTTCCTGCTCTCCCAGGAGTCCGGGAGAACTCCCAAAAATTTTGGAGTCTCCCAGACATTCCGGAACAGTAGGCAACTATGCATGAGGCATTTTGTTAGCGAGTGGCGGGCACACTCTGGGGCACAGAAGGGCAGACACACACTGTGGTGGAACTGAGGGGCGGGCTCACACAGGGGGGAAAGAGGTGAAAAAGAGATTTGGGCCATCCGCACCTGCGTGCTGTAAAGTGGCTGGTTCCGGGGAGAGCCCAGAAATCAGAAAACATAACGTGACCGGTCTGTGTCCTGGACCACCCAGACTGGACTACTGTCTCCGTGTACCTTGGAGAACTACAATCCCCAACATGCCATGTTTTCTGTGAGATTAACATATGTTTTCGCATTTTAAGTACTCCTTTTCAATAAATATTAGGAATTGTATTATGCAGTTTGTCATTGCTGAAAAACAGGGACATTTCCAGGAACAAATATTTTAAATTTGGCACTGTCCTTGGAAATAAGGGAACTATACCGACAATGTTTCTGCTTTCTGCCATTTACAGTGAAGTCCTTAGCAGCCAATAGAATTTGATTAAATCCGAAAGGAAGTCTGATTGGGAGTGCATTGGGAATAATAAGGAAAATTAGACCTGTAATAGGTAGCAGTGTCTGTGATTCCATACAGAGGGAAATCGTACTTGACAATTTTTAAGACCTGACCTCCGGTAGATCCCCGGAGGACGGGTCATGTGACAAGTGTAGTGGGGAGGGGTAGCCCCCCCCCCTATTATAAAGAACCCCGAAATTTGTGACATTGAATGCTTGGGGGAAGGCTTAACGGTGCAATTGCATCATTATGCCTCGCCTCCACAAGTGTCCGGGAGGTTGGCTACTCTCCCGGGAGTCCAGGAGGACTCCCCGAAATTCGGGAGTTTCCCGGAAATACCGGGAGAGTAGGCAAGTATGAGGGAACTCTTATGCATTTGTCCACAGAGAGAACATATAAACTACACAAATCAAACCTATGACCCCAATGTTGTGAGACGGCAATGCCAACCACTGCTCTACCATGCTGTACCCCTGGTGGAACAATCACTAATGGGCCCACATTTCAGCTTTTGAACCTCATTGCTGGTACACTGTCTATACTGTGGATAGGAGCTCTTATATACTGTTCCTCAGATATTCACTGCAGTCATTCAAAACTACAGTTACCCTTTCCTGCTTTAAAGACGTTGATTAATTTATTTGAAGTCTTTCAACTATAAAGCAGCAGAAAAAAAAATAACAATGTTTGCAAATAATTGTATTATATTTTTTTTTTTAGCATAAAACGGTGTACCCAGCTGTTCTGATATTTGCAGGCAGCAAATAACAATAAAATAGATTCTAGAACTCCCTTCACTAACATTTATTTATGTTAGCTGAACATCTGAGTATGAATGAACTGTTGAAAGACAAAAATCCACCCCCACTGGATTCAGCCTGAATAAATAGGCACTCATAATATAGGCTATATGTAACATACACAGCCAAATATATGGTAATGCACAATCCAACATCTCACTGATTCAATTTGTATAAAACTTGAGGTCGCTATTTTATTAGTGTTGCTAAGCAACAAGGCATTACCCCTCACTTTTGATCATGTGTAATAGGCAAATATGTACACATATGCGGATAGAAAGGAAACATGCTTTTATGGTTTACTATTTGCAGAGGATTGAAGGCGTCTGTAAACAGCATTTATTTCATACTTGTCTACTTTCTTCAGCTCCTTTCCGGGAGCCAGCCAGTGGAGGGGGGCGTGAGGGGGCGGGGTGTCCAAAATCGCGTCATTTCGGGCCCGTCCCCTGTGACATCATGAATTGCGTCATTTGACAGCGGGGGGCACTTCCTAGTGAAGTGGGCAGAATTTGGGAGATTGCCACACTCGCCCGGGAGTCCGGGAGACTCTCGCAAAATGCGGGAGGCTCCCGGACATTCCGGGAGAGTTGGCAAGTATGATTTATTTTATGATAATGGTCAGTGAGACATTTTAAGATTTCATCTGCTGCCTCGCTCAGGAAGGCACCAGTCACCCTTCATGGTGGCAGCAAATCTTTGGCTAATGCTTAACTGCCTAAACAACAGCAGCTGTTTTAATACATGGCCAAATAAATACTTTTACATTCATGTACAAGCTATTCCTATATACACAAAACTATCCCGACACATTAAACTAGGATTACTTATCGTGCAGCTCTATAACATAAAGACCCCTTAGTAGAAATTAGTTGACATATAATGCCAAGAATATAACAGATTACATTTTTGGGGCTTGGCTCATGAATTGAGATAAAACATGTTGTGGGAGTTTTGTAATAAGCAAAGCAGAGCTAAAACAAAAACCATATGTGCAAGGGTCTTGTGTATAATGTCACCCAATAGAGAAAATTCTAAAACAGAATCAGTAGAGATAATCGAGTCCTAGGGGGTAAATTTATGAAAAAGTGGAGATGTTGCCTATAGCAACCAATCAGATTCCAGCTATCATTTAGATAGTACATTCTACAAAATGACAGCTAGAATCTGATTGGTTGCTATAGGCAACTTCTACACTTTACCAAACCCGCAGCTTGATAAATTTACCCCTACTCTTAGCAATCTAGTAGATAAGATTTTAGCTAAAACGTGGCATATATAGCCACTTAGGTAAGCGATATCATGGATATGTTGTTTCGGGAACATTAGAACCACCCAGAAAAAAAACAAATATATGTTTTTGTATTTCTGGAAAGAGATACAAGCTTGAACCATACAGCTGAATACTTAAAGGGCGACATTGCCTGATTTAGTAAAAGTGGCCATTTGTGGGCTCTTTTCGCTGCACTTTTCAAATCGGCTATTTTCAAAATGCATATTCGCCAGAAAAAGTCCTCTAAGTCTCTATTTTGAGAGCCCTCCCATATGACAAATCACCACCCTGATTTTTTGAATGATCTGAATACAAATCGCCAAATTATCTAAGCTGCGGTTTCCTGAAACATCTGGTCAAAGTGCCATCAAACAAGTAGAAAAGCGCCAAAATAAAAGAGCTGGTAGTTAGACGTGAGATTGCTAAAACCACAGAAGATTGGCCTGGAAGGGCCTATGATGCATATAAAAAGGACACACACCTCTATGCAATTATGGCATACTTGCCAACTTTCTAAAGTTGGCTTCCGGGAGCCTGACGGGGGAGGTGGGCGTGATGGGGGCGTGGCTCCAAAATTTGCATCATTTTGGACCCGCTCCCGTGACGTAATGACACAAATGCGTCATTTTGAACCAGGGGGCGGGGCAAAAAAAGTCGCGATACCCAGAGAATCGCGGCGTTTTGGACCTAATTCTGCCCACTTCGCAGATCCGGGAGACTGCCACACTCTCCCGGGAGTCCGGGAGACTCTCGCAAAATGCGGGAGTCTCCCGGACATTCCGGGAGAGTTGGCAAGTATGAACTATGGGTGGGGCGACATGGCAATCGTAGGGGATGCGCTGATTTATTTTTCCAGATGTCTGTTTTGCCAACCTGATTACCCCTCTCTACACCTCCCTCAACTTCTCCTCACCACTTTCACTCTCTCATCTCACCCTCTTCATACCAAACACACCCTCTTTACCACACAAAACATCTAACACCATACTCTACTGGAATATCTGGGACACTCCCGAACTTTGGTTAGCTCAGCCTTTCCACTGAATCCCGTCCACTTTCTAGTGATTGCCTCAATGACGTTATTTGGTGCCTGTTGCTTCTTTTTGGACCTACGCCCATTGTGAGAAGACACGATCCTGGCACTTTCACTCTCTCTTCTCACCCTCTCCATAGGAAATACACCGAGGCCCGATCTACGAATTCAAATTAATGGTACATGTTCTATCATGACAAGTATTAAACTGAGCTTGGGATGAGGGTCTCAATGTATTTTCCAGTGACCTTGGGGAGAAGTGTTTCCTGGTTATTGCAATTACTTGGGAGTATAAATCTTGCTGTGTATATTAATTAATGATCCAGAGTGGAACGTTGGTTGTTTCAGTGGGTGATCGGGCACAAACACAGGATGCGGAGTGGGGGCTCATTGCTTGAGTACCACCCAGGACCCATGGAGTAATGTCTGTTTATCTCACTTCCCTGTCATACAAGACCTCAGCTTCCCCCCTGTCTGTGTTCTGCCCCCTCTGTGCAGCCTGCCCAGAAAAACACATGAGGTAAGGGCTAAGGAAACCTTCCTGCTGGAATCACGTTATTTCCAATGTTTAACACTTTCCATGCCAATACAGCACGCCCAGGCTCTGTCTAGTTTTCCTATAGCCCTTTTATAACCTGCAATCTCTCCTAAAGCCCTACACTACACTACTCTAGTCTTCCATGTTACTACCCTTCCAAAATGTCAATATACCACGCACTCATCCATATCTAAATAAGCATACACATGATAACTGATGAATTGCATTATGATAGGATCAACTGGGCAGTATGCGGACAATCCCGTCTGGCTTTACAGGAGCCTGTTAATGTGTGATCATACAGGTTTGTAGTCGTCATCTACCTAGCAGATTTATCAACATGCCGATAGTCATCCAATTAGTTGCTTTGGGGTCATAGAACTACAAGTACCAGCATGCCAGGGCATCCAAGTCTATCAGACCTCCTCCTAACTACCGTGTCCCGGCTCTCTCCCCCAGTTAGTACCACCCTGTTTGTGTCTCCCCCTTCCCTTTAGGATGTAAGCTCTCAGGAGCAGGGCCCTCTTTCCTTGTGTGCTCCTTCTACTATTCCATCACCCTCTGTACCTCTTGACCTGCTTCCCTAGCCCTGTTTTCTTTAGCTTCGACCTACTTCTCGTTGATTTCTACCATCCCTTTCACTAATTGTCCCAGAAATAATTTGATTTGCTTTACCTTGTTACCTGTGTTTGTATATATTTTTGTTCTTTCTGTATCATGTTGTGTCTTGGGGCTCTGTTTTCTGTATTTGTAATGTACGGCGCTGTGGACCCTTTGTGGCGCCTTATAAATTAAAGATAATAATAATAATAATCCAGGGACTGCTGGGACTTATAGTGACCGGAACTATAGTGCCACATAAAAACTACTCTTATTATAAGAAGACAGAGACACTGTGATAAAATATTTTATTTAAAAAAAAAAATCACTCACCCCAATCCCAAGTTCACCAATTTATTATTCACCTAAATCCACAGGGATCCTGGTTTTTCTTGCAGATTTTAAGCCAAAGAGAGGGGGGGGGGGGGGAACCATATGGAGGGCGGTGACTTGCACTTGGCTGAGCTCCGATTGGCCAGAGTGGGAGAAAGATGCTCTGATTGGTGGGATCTAGTCACAATGACCTTCACTGTATCCATTAGGTTTTATCAATGAACCTCATTGTATCAGTAATTAGGCAAATCTTCTACATCAGATTGATATACTGTATATCACAGGCTACATATAATTGAGCAGAATACTATATATGAAATAGTTGGATTTTTTTACGTAACTAGATAAGCGAACCACCTCTGCTTCCTATGTTGTCTTGTTAGGTGGGAGGCGCTTCTCTGACACAGCGGACATAGTGGAGGTCATTTGGTCCGAAATCACTGCTATTTTGATTTGTAAACCTAGGCCATAACCTAGACATGTGTCTGTAAGTTGAGGTACACAGCACAACCAGAGAGAATGTTGTGCCGCTCCTCTGAACTTCAGTAGGATTGCCAGACTTGCTTTCCACAAATGCATTGTGCTGATTGGTGGATTGATACTCAGGGGCAGGACAAACTGATATTCGGACAACTCAAATGACCGTAGTCTCAACTTTTTGACCTGTATCCGTGCTTGCCGACTTTAAAAATTTCCCTTCCAGGAGATCCCGGATGTGGGGGGGGAAGGGGGTGGGTGACAAGTGCAGGAGGGGGCCCGCCCCTGATATGAAATACCGAAATTCACGGCATTGCTGGGGTGGAGGCTTGAGGACGAGAACCACATCATTAAGCCCCGCCTACCTAGGAGGAAGCTTACGGGAGAGCGTGTCTGTATCACATCCCATTAAAACACTGTCCTAAATAAGTGGGAGGGTGTCAGCAGTTTGTTAGGGAATGGGGAGTTAATAATATACTATATTTTTACCTTAATGATTCATAAATGAAAGTTCCAATTTTGAGTCATGGCACTTTCTTTTTATGGGCAGCACGGTGGCTTAGTGGTTAGCACTTCTGCCTCACAGCACTGGAGTTCTGAGTTCAATTCCTGACCATGGCCTTATCTGTGTGGAGTTTGTATGTTCTCCCCATGTTTGCGTGGGTTTCCTCTGGGTGCTCCGGTTTCCTCCCACATTTCAAAAACATACTAGTAGGTTAATTGGCTGCTATCAAACTTGACCCTAGTCTCTCTCTCTCTCCCCCCTCCGTCTGTGTGTTTGTATGTTAGGGAATTTAGACTGTAAGCCCCAATGGGGCAGGGACTGATGTGAGTGAGTTCTCTGTACAACGCTGCGGAATCAGTGGCGCTATATAAATAAATGGTGATGATGATGATGGTGATAAGTTTTAATGGTTCTTTAAAAAACATAAAAGCAAAGTGAGTTTGGTAGGAACGGTCTGTAGGTTTCCTATGGCCTCTTTGTCGGTCTATACATTCCCAAGCAGACCACTCTCGCTTATGTAGCATCAGTACTGAAACTGTGACACATGATGCAATAAATAGCAAAATATGTGATTGCTGCATACTGCTAATTTCTTCCCCTCTGAACTTGTATGCCTCTGGTCAGTAATGCCTAATTATTCTAACTACGCAAACAAGTGTTCCTAAATTATAGTGTGCGTTCCGAGACAACTAAAGAACTATGCTCGATATGTAACTGTTCTCTAGCCATATTGCTCCTATAATTGTGAAGTCAGCAGCTGGCCGCAAGCTATAATTTTGCGCCTATTTTTGATGGACATTCAGATACAGAACGGTTATTTAAAGCAAGGGTCACACCACAGAATTTAGACCTATTATTCCCTTATGTCTTGCTTTTATTTATAGGGAAAAATATTCTGTACTCTTTCTTGAGGTCTGTGATGTCCATTTTGAAAACTGTAGTAGAAAAAGCATGTGTGGTTTTTATGGCATTGACCCGTGTCAGAAAGGCGCCACATATTTTCCACGCTCCCCTGCTGGACATGTGGCAACTGCATCAAAACCACAGAAGAAAAAACAGTTTTCACGCACTGATGCCGTTCTTAGCCAGGGCTGGTCCAAATGGCTTTCAACCGGCAATCCTGCCGAGTTATTTATGTCTCTGCTTCCTCAGGCTGACAACCTGTGGAAACTTAGGAGCTGAGGCACTGGCTGAGGTAAGTTCCTCACAAATCACAGGGATTGTGGATATGAGAGTCCCACTGTTCTACAACAAAATGGCTTCCTCCACAGTGTGTAGGTGAGGGGTACCATTAGGAATGTACTGAAAAACACAGAATATTTAGGATGCAGCCATTTTTAGGAGGTTGTATACGACTGTATTTTACACAGTGAAAGTCTAGTAAAACAAATATGAAAAATAAAATGTAAAGCACAAACGAAACTACCACTTGAGCATATTTTATATAACCGACTGATTAAAATATTCTTTTTTTTTTAAGGATATCCCTGGAATAATGAAAGCCTTACTCCTTTTGTGTGCCTGTGTGATCCTCTGCAATGCTCTGCCTTTTGAACAGCGAGGATTCTGGGACTTTTCCATGGACGATGGATTAGCGATGATGAAAGATGAGGCCGCTGAGGATGGTTCAGGTTTTCCTATAAGTCCTAACGTCTCGATTTCCGAAGACAAGCCAGAGAGGCCACCCATGCCTGGGTTTGACATATGTCCATTTGGGTGTCAGTGCCATTTGCGTGTGGTACAGTGCTCTGACCTGGGTGAGTCTATATCTCCAAACACTGATCATTTATGTAGCCAAGAACAAATGAATACTTTATTTCCCATATATTTTATTATTGACAAACAGGCACTGTTCTTCCAATGGTAATGAATATCAAAGAGAACCTAGGCAAGCCAATACATGACAACAGTATTTCACAAACACCCTCCAGTGCTCTTTCGACATGACTTCCTGCAGTGTTAGTTGTATTCAAGGAAGATTTGTAAGTCTTGTACATTATTATAATAGAGGCATATTTTAAGTACAAACAGATGAAAACAGTTACATGACTAAGTGGTACCTTTCCTATTTCTTTTTAAACGTTGAATTCATGAATTTATTGAATAACGTAATCAGTGCTGTGTTATGTAAATGGTTATTATAACTTCATGTTATAATCTGGAGGGTTTCAGAGACACATGGGCAGTAGAGTGGTTGAAGGTGGTCAACAGGGAACAGCTCTGTACTAGCAGACAGAGGTAATATACCGCAACAGAGGCTATGCTGTACAGGAAGAGGCTGAGAGACATAGGGGTGTATTTATTAATATGCATCGATTAGGCTGATTTTGTTCTACCTATAAAATGTTTCCGTGTCGTGATACTGAGATGGAGCGATAAGTGTTAATCATAGTTGCCTATTCTCCCGGAATGTCCGGGAGACTCCCGAATTTCTGGGAGTCTTCCCGGACTCCCGGGAGCGCAGGCAATTCTCCCTGATCCTGGCCGACTGTGTAAACGAAACAGAGGGGGCGGGGCCTAGTGACGTCATGGAGAGCCCTGTCCTCTGTGTTTATTGGTCCAGAGTAGTGAGGTCCGTTTTGGGGGCAGGGGTAATGACGCAATTCTTCGAGCCCCGCCCCCACACACCCACCTGCAGCCCGGACCTCCCGGGAATCATCTTGCCCATGTTGGCAAGTAAGGTGTTAATTTACCGCTTCCGCGAGCCGGTCTAGTTGCCTACTCTGCCGGGATGTCCTAGAGACTCCCACATTTCTCCCGGCACAGCAATGCACCAAACAGCATCTCCCAGGGCCGTAATGACGCGATTCGTACGGCCACACCCCCTAAATTGGCACTAGAATCTGCGCAGGGAGTCCTAAATTATGGCTTGTATGGTCTGAAGGGATATGCACACATCAAACTGATGGCTAGAAAAAACTAAATAGATAACTGTAAAGAAAAATAAAATAGAATAAAATTTGTAAAAATAATATACATTTTTTTTTTCAATACTGACCATATCTAAGGCATGCTTTATTCATAGCATAAAGCAATATTTTCATTCATTTTCTCCTGTCATCGCCACCCTGAGATGGCGGTAAAATAGCAACTATTGCGGCGGTACATACACCGCGACAATGTTTGTTCAACAGGCAAATTCTATCACCAGTAGGATCTACCGACTAGCTATCTTCGACAGTGATCCTTTGACGGGTAGGGCTTTTCGCCTTATGATAAATATGCCCCATATTCCTGATAAGTGAACAGACAGTTTGAACACGTGTAAAGGTCTCCGTGACGAAGAACAAAAAGGCAAATTTACAGGCAGGAAAAAATAAGTTAGAGAAGTGTTTTGTAAAGTTTGGAACCAGCTGGAAGGTATTAAAAACAAGTGTCAGCTGAAAATTGTTAATCGGGTCAGCAGAGCAGTACTAAGTTAGAGTTAGTTAGCAGTTCACACCTAGAGCCCTGCCAACCAGTTTCACTGGCACACGGGACATGAAGATACAGCAACAATGCAAATGATCCTTGTTTAGATTTTCAGTAAGATGTGAATCACAGAAGTGCTTCAAATTACCGCCACTTCCACTTAAAAGCCACTAAGCATGTGCTAATAAAATAAAGCATTATAGCTATATCCTAGTATAAATTAAAGAATATATTATAACTAGCTGAAGTACCCTGGTTTAAATCTTCAAGTTATGAAGTTATCAATGAGTTGGATGTAAGTGCCAACCTTTTAAAAATATTTAGCAGCTTAGCGGATCTTCCAACGCACCCATGAGGTGGCTGCCAAGTGTCGTCTTTGTTTGTATATTAAATGTCATCCAAATCCATGCAGTGGAAGGTCCAGAAAAGGTTCCCCCGGGTCAAGGTTCTGGCCAGCGTACACCAACAGGAGGTCCACCCTTCCTGAAACCTGGACAGGATCCAACTGGACCACCTTGCGTTGGTTTCATCCCAATCGGTGCAGGAGTGTCCGAATGTAGGCTCAGAACAGGCTCCCCGGGTCAAAGTTCTGCCCACCGTACACCAACGGGAGGTCCATCCGGGACCCTAACCACTCCTTAAACCTGGCCAGGATCCATCTGGACCACCACGCGTTGGTTTCATCCCAATCGGTGCAGGAGTGTCCAAATGTAGGCTCAGAACAGGCTCCCCGGGTCAAAGTTCTGCCCACCGTACACCAACGGGAGGTCCATCCGGGACCCTAACCCCTCCTTAAACCTGACCAGGATCCATCTGGACCACCACGCGTTGGTTTCATCCCAATCGGATAGACGAGCAAACAAACAAACAAACAGACCAATGATTTTTATATATAAGATAACTATATTTTATTTTAGGATGGTTACTGCTCAATTTAATTACAGCAGTTATTGGAATATGCTACATGGTCTGTAGAGTTGCATAAATGTTATTCTTAAACATTTAAGACGGTAATTACTTTTATTTACATTAGCTGGTGTTGCATATAAAGCAATTTTGAGTCATGTAGCACACAAATACTTGATAGCTTATTTGTACACTGAAATTTAAAGTTGATATTTGTGTGTTACATGAAAAAACAGTCAGTATTTAACTTATGTGCAAAAGAGAAAACTAGTTTGCACCCCTTGCATTGTAACATGGTTTTGTCCAGGACACTGAAATAAGATACTTCTTAATTTAAGATCCTTTAAAAAAATCAGGCCCATGGTCCTGATTTCCTACCTTCCAATCAGTTGTAAATGACCTACAGTATATTCCTGTTTGGCTCTTCAGCCTTAAGCTGGGTACACACTACAGAAATTTCGACCAACTTTTTATGCTGAGCGATTTTACATGCGACCGATGGTCCGATCGCTCGGTCCATGGACTGCATACACACTAGCCTTGTTTAGGACAATAAAGGGAAGAGCGGACGTCCCTTTAGCGACTTTTTACAGCCATGTTGTCGTGAGCAATTACTGTAATTTCGTACTCACTGTTGTGGATCGGTCGGAAGTTTATACACACTACACAGCGGAAACGAGATTGGAACGAAAATATTAAACGGTACGACCAACCAAATGAGGCGACAATCGCCCATTTGGGCAGACTTTCGACCATCGTTGTCACTGCACACATTGACCCGACTTTTGAACGAGCGGTCGTATGTCGGCTGTTTGAGCCGATTATAAAACATTGTAGTGTGTACCCAGCTTTAGCAAGTCTTGCAATTACAATGACAATTAAGATACATTTTGTGCATAACGTCTGCACAATCCTATTTAAATATGCCGTCTTTCAGAGCTACGTTTGCACGTAAGGTACTGCAGTTGCATCGCCTAAAATCCACATTTGCACTTTTTATCTATGTGCAGCTGGACTGCAGTGGGAAGCTGAACCATTTTATAGGAATAAACATCCAGTCATATGTACATAGTCAGGATTTTATTACACTAAAGCATTTCCCGGCCTTAAGGGACAGCTGCTTTACTATCTAGACAGGCAGAGGTATACCTTTGCGTTGATTCCTTGGATCAGATAAAACCTTCAGACAACTGGTGCTCGGGGTCCCATTAGAATGCATCTTCCTTCACTGTGGAGACGAAACAGTCGCTGATTTATGGTATCGGAATGTTTATGGTAGTTATGATTGGCTGGTGAGAGAATGGAATGTTAAAATGCTCTAACTAAAAAAGGCCTTTCCTGCCTAATGGCCCCTTGGCAATAAGCTAACAATGATGCCTGATTATAATGAAGCCTTCCAGAGTTAGTTAGTAAAGGAGATCATGCGGTTTGCATTACGTACAGGAAAGAATAAAAAATTAGCTGGAGCTGAGCTGGAGAATAACCAGAGTATAGGTGAACTGAGCAGAGAATTGAGAATATCGTTCATCACCCACCCTTCATCATTTATTTATATAGCGCCACAGATACCGCAGCGCTGCCCATGCTACGCTTGGTTGGAACAGCCTTTCAGCATGGATGGGATATGTTATAGCTCAATAAATGTTATTTCATGAGATGCGGCCGCCGGTAAACATCGGCAATTTTGAATCTGGGGGGCGGCCGGCCGGCCGTAAACATCGGTGATTCTGAGCGGCCCGGGGGGCCGATGCCCCCCTGCCCCCCGGCCCAGCCCGTCCCTGCTTACCACATACTTGTTTCAATTTTGGACCTCCCTTTTGGGGGATCCTGGGGTGGAGGACCGAATGGCAAGTACAGGGGCTGTGACGATGCACGTCTCCCACTGGGCAATTTTCGCTGTGCGGTTCGCATAACTACACAGCGGTGGGCGGGGCCTTGATCACATGACACTTTGCATCATCACTTCAGTAAAGATGTGGGCGGGATCTGGGAGGGTGGCCTACTCGCCCTGTAGAATTAACTGAAATTCGGGAGTCCTCCACACATTCCGGAAGAGTAGACAAGTATGACTTACCATTTTCACTTCTATACTGCCCCTCATTTCACCAACACTGGAGCCCATACTTGGAGCCAGTGTCTCACGATAGTATGCGGGACCTATCATTCCTTTCAATTAATAGGGCATACAGAGCAGGGGGGCAGCGGGCACCTGGGCCGCTCAGTCTAGCGGCTGTTCGGCCCGGCCGCCTCCCCCCGTCCCCCGCCGTGGATGCAGTAATTTGTTTTTTGTCACCGGCGGCCGCGTCAGCGCACAGGCGGCCGCATCGCGTGTCATGTGATGCGGCCGCCTGTGTGCCTCCCGGGCTGATACCTCCCAGCCCGCGCCTGATACAAAGGAACTGAAGATAGTTTTAAGTAGTATACACACTGTATGCTGGAAATACAAAATATTACACAATATACACTTATTAGAATACTTTCTCAAGACAATCAGGGCAAATATAGTATCTTTCCATTTTGTGTGTACACGCTAATGGGGCCCTGGGACCAACTGGTAGACTACAGTACTGGGCAGTCCAAAATGAAGTCCTGACCTGAAAAACTGTAGAAATCTGCGCTAATTTTTCCTCTCACCTCTACGGACATTTCGGAGACACTTCACGGCTAATAGAATTCCGCCCCAAATATTACAATTTTGCTTAACATCATTTTAATCCCAGCAGTACAAGGAATATTACAGACACATGTACCCAAAAAAATGTGACCTACCTAAAATCCCAATCCTTCCTTCCGGAAATGATTGTGATTTTAGATATTCACATTTATACCGTCTCTTCCTTTTCCTATTCTGGCAGTTCTGTGCTACAGCCTTTGGAATGCTTGGCAAATAAGAGACAGATTCAGCAGTCATCATAGTTGTTTAAAAATCAATCTTGCAAATGTTACCTTGGGATGGACAGAAGTTGTTGTTCTTCTGATGGTTTGACACCAGAGAAGTGGATTTATGGTAGGTCCGCTTTAATAAATATATTGATGTAAAAGGGCCAAGTTGTACTTATCTCTTTTAATTTACATCAAGGGGAAGTCTTGGGCTGTGCAGGATCCCTCAGGGAGTGACTGTGGAATGTCTTCTCCTAAAGTTGTTTGTAGAATCCATCTGAGATCAGGGGGGCTTCCTCTTGACATGATGCATGGCAGGGGATCTGCCAATTGACAGCTCATCAAACATTTGCAGAGTTTACAGAGACGGCCAAAGTACATACAAGTTGTGGATTTTATTTTATTTTTTTCTAAACCAGTTGAATTTTTTTTTTTTTCCCTGTGAAAATGTCATAGTACTTAATCTCATTTTTTTTTCCAAATGTTTATCGTCTTGCATATATTCCGCCTACACTTCCACGTCTCAGAGGATGTGTTTTAAGTAGAAAGCAATAACCGCATCAATTTGGAAACATCTTATTTTATAAACAACCTTACAATAAAAAAGACACTTTTTTCCCTCTACCAGCATTATATAGTATTTTCCTCTCTTACCCTGGTCGCGGTGCTGTTGCTTGGTAACCTAAAAAGATTACAGTGCATAGACTCAATCAGAAACAAATTACCTATATTAATAAAACAGTAATGTATCATTTGTGATATTTTTCTCCGGCACATAAATGCATGCAACTGGGGAATAGATATATTGTTTCTCCTAACTGAACTGAGAGGTTGCTAGATTTATTCTCTACTAGCCAAAGAAAAGAGGCCCTTATCTGTGGCTACTATGAACATTGAACATAAGTGGTACATTTACACTCCTGGGAGTATATTTACTAAACTTCGGGTTTGAAAAAGTGGAGATGTTGCCAATAGCAACCAATCGAGTTTCTAGCTGTCGTTTATTTAGTACATTCTACAAAATGACATCTAGAATCTGATTGGTTGCTATAGGCAACATCTCCACTTTTTCAAACTCGCAGTTTAGTAAATATACCCCCTGCTCTCAGTTATTAACTGTGCGTCCAGAGGCCTATTAGGGCCGGGGGTAGGCCGGCCGGCTGCCCCCCCAGATGCAAAAAACAGTTTCTCCCCCCGCGGCCGCATCCGATGTCATCAGATGTAATATGATGCGGCCGCCTGTGTGCCCCCCGGCCATCCCTCTCCCTGCCCGCGCCTGTGTGCGTCCATACAAATCACTAACAAAAAAGTATTTCTGAAGGGAGATTTATTAAAACTTCTGAAAAGGGAAAGTGGAGGTGTTGCCCATAGCAACCCATCAGGTTCTAGCTATCATTTCTCTAATATATTCTAGAATGTGGTGGGTTGCTATGGGCAACACCTCCACTTTTCCTGGTCCTTAAAGGGAATGCCACACTCTAGGACCACTGCTGTTAGCCAGAACTTAGGGACATACTCTGGCTCATAAGATAGTGGGGATTTGGAGGGATAATAGTATTTTTTAAAAAGTAGACATCACCTTAAATTGTTCCACACCAAATTCTCCCATTTTCCACATATGTAAGCCATTGACTGCTTTATTTGGTTCTCTCTCTCTGTAATTTTTATAGAAACTCTATAAACTACACATTGAATTTTGTGTCTGCAGCTCCAGTCAGCCATGAAGCTAGTAGGGCTGATTGACAACCCATTTAGTAAAATTGAAGTGAAATATGTGGGACCCTGTCCAGGAAACCAGCTGCAGTGCAGCAGATTACACGCTCACGCAGCTGTTTTATACTTTCCCCAAACACTGTCATTACCTGCTGATTACAAATTCTCAGCGCCCTGTATAATCATTTCCAACGTGGGCTAGGCAGCGCAGAAGGAGGACACTGTCAATGTGGTAATACAAACCAAAGGGGATGATGTGTGGGCCAAGGGAGGAGAAGCAGAGCGCGGAAAAGAAAAACTCCACGGAGGATATAGCGCCCTCTGGGGCGCTCTGGGCCTGAGTCATTAAGGAGAGCATACATGAGGGCGTGGCTATAATTTTAGACAGTGCTTGGCTGTTCTCCAACTCTTCCTATCCCCATAATATACATGGGCAATGCTGTGTGCACGACTGTTAGGTGCACGCAGCTCTCCCTTTTCAAGCAGAGCCGTGTGAAGCAGGGGCAGGGTCCAGCCACCTCAATTATACAGTGCTCCAGGCTTCGAGGGGGGTTTCCAGACACCCCCCTCGGTTTGTCTATGTACAGATAAGTGTCTCTTTGATTAAATGTATTGTTTAACGTATTACCAAGGTTAAGGCTAATGCGCGGCCCTTGGAAGTGAGAGGGCTGCCCCATGTGGCCTTTGATTGTACCAGGTTGCCTATCACTGCTCTAAGTTCTTCTCTCTATCCAAAAAGTAACCAGCAGGTATAACTTCCATCGTAGAAAAGTAGGCATCCTTCAGGGTCTTGCTGGAGGCGGGCCTTAATGACGCGATTGACATCAAGAAGCCCCACCCCCGCTATATAGTGCTGTACACTTGTCACCTGACCTCACCTCAGGGATCTCCCAGAGGGGAGGTTTTAAAAGTGGGCAAGTATGGTTTATCATCGTATTCAATATCTACTTCCACACCTCCTAACATTTGAAAAATAACTTTCTCTGGAGTCAGCATGCAGAGACCTTGGCAGATTTTCAGTTGCAATTCATCAAAACACGAAGTTATCAACAAAAAAACTAAAGAATGTCCTATGTTATTATTTTGGGATCCAAACATATTGTTGGAGTCAAGAGAGGATTTTATACAGATCAATTTATGAGCCACAAAAGCATGAATCCCTTGTATAAATATATCTTGTTTTAAGGTTAGTTCATACTTGCCAACTTTTCCTCGTTGGCTTCAGGGAGATGCCGTGGTAGGTGGGCGTGCAGGGGCGGGGCTTGATGAATTGCATCTTTTGGCCCCGCCCCCTAAATGATTGTCACAATTACAGCAGAGGCGGGATTAAAATTACGCAATATTTGCGTCATTAAGCCCCCCACTTATCTATTGTGGGGACGAGAACCGGGAGGTTGCCCTGCTCTCCCTGGAGGTCTCCCAGAAATGCAGGAGTTTCCAGGACATTCCGGGAGAGTAGGCAACTGTGCATTAAAGAAAAGCAGCTAATGAATCTCTAGAGACTGAACTGTCTTTTACATTTCTGTCTCCTTTACTGAAGTCATGTTGTCATACCTGTCAATCTTTCATTAAATCTTGGTCTCCATGAAAATGGCCACCTCCATAGGCATCAATACATGGACATAGGACACAATTTCTGGACTGTGTCATCATGCCACAGATGGTGAACTCAACTACGTCTTGTACTGGCTCAGCATCAGGGAGAATGCCAGACTCTTCAGGGAGTGAGGGAGATCACCCCTATTTCAGGGAGTCTCCCTGACATTCAGGGAGAGTTGGAAAGTAAGGGTTAGTTTGACTAGAGTATAATCACCTTTTGTTACCAATCATCTCCTGTTTGACTGTGTTTCCTGTTTCGGGAGGCTTCAGAACAATCTGCAGCCGATCGTAGCATCAGAATGTTCATAGCAGCACAGTGTATTTCAGGAAATGAGTGTACTGATCTTGAGGGAGACTGGGACCCGCCCACAAGTGTTATTAAGTTAGTGAGAATGAGGATTTATGTGTTTGGAGCAGTATCATGATGTGAGAAGTGGGATACAGACAAGCAGAGCATTATACCTCTAAATTACATGAGATCCTTGCACCCAGCTTGTTAAGTTCTGCATGACACATATATGTCCTTTATATTCTCTTTAAAATGTCCACAAATGGCGTAAATGCATAGTTGCAATGGGAACTACGTCTTAATATTAAAATAAAGGTATAGCAGGTTCCTTTAAAACACATTGGTTTGCCTGAGACCTTTTTAGATTCAATGATATTTTGAATGCTGCTAAGAATTCCAGGCCAAATCTGCTTTATACAATTTCATGCACTTGCAGAAAGATTTTCAGTTAGATGTGCTAGTTCTTAAATTTTTGGTAAGAAGTCTTTGGGCATGACTCTGAGTCATTAAGGAAAGTAAGACAAAAAAAGGAGTAAATATTCTCTGGGACAAACCATGTTACGATGCGAGGGGTGCAAATTAGTTTATTATTTTGTACATAATTTAAATACTGGGGGCTAAATTTACTAAGCTGCGGGTTTGAAAAAGTGGGGATATTGCTTATAGCAACCAATCAGATTCTAGCTGTCATTTTGTAGAATGCACTAAATAAATGAAAGCTAGAATCTGATTGGTTGCTATAGGCAACATCCCCACTTTTTGAAACCCGCAGCTTAGTAAATCTAGCCCTGGGTGTTTTTTCATGTAGCACACAAATACTTGATAGCTTTATTTTTACACTGAAATTTAAAGTTGATCTAGTACATGTCATACTCCAACTATGGGGGGTATTCAATTGTCCGCGGGATCGAGCGCGGAAAAACTATTACTGAAAATACGGTAATCTCTCGCTGCGAGCTGAAATCCAGCGAGTAAATTACCGTATTAAAGGTTTTTCCGCGCAGGATTACCGTTATTACGGACCACGGGATTTTCAGCAATCTCGCGGACAATTCAATATGCCTCTATAAATCTGTCCCCACGTTTTAAATTTACCTCCCCTCCAATGCAACATGGTTTTGCCCAGATGCAAACTTACTCCTTTTTTATGCTTTGCTCTCCTTAATGACTTAGGCCCTTTGAATCTATGTGATTTATATAACTGACTGATCTATCTATATATATATATAAGAGGAGAAGTTTGTTTATCTTCCACAGCTCTCTAGGTAAAGCTGCCAATTTTGACATAGTTATTTAGTATCGAAAAAAATAACCTATTAGACCACACAGCTACAATGCAACAATGCGACAGAGTGAGAAATATTGAAAACCTTATTTTTTGCTTGTAAACAATTGTTTGACCGCTGGAAGGAAATCTCGCCACAACACGGCGTAACGACAACGCGACAAAGCAACAAATCTTATTTTCTAAATAGCAGTTTTTGTCTATTTACCAAATAATTTGCTAATATATAAAAACTGCTTCACATTACAAATCGGACCCTGCTAGTATATGTGTGTATATAGTGTTTTGGAAGAAAGGTTTCCCGAGAGATCTCCTTCTCTTAGAACACGGGCAACTAGCGGTCACTAAGCATATTTTTGATCTTTTATGTATGTATTATCCTTTATTTATCTAGTGCCTACATATCTGCAGTGCAGGGAATATTTAATCATTCCCATCAGTTCTCAGTTCCTGCCTCATTGGACTCATGCCCGAAGCTTACTTGTTGCCGGGAAGACATTGCCAGTCTCGTTTGTTCACTTGGATCCACATCCACTCTGACTCATTTACATGTCTATAAGCCAAGCCTATCCCTAAACCAAAATTTAGACCAATGGACGGTTAATCATGTATTAACAGCAGCCCATTGTCTGGTTACTGCTCACTGGTACGATCCAGACGCCTTCCCTGGTCCATTTAATTAGACGAACACTCTTTGTTAACCAGAGCGCTGCTGGCTGCTACAAGAACAGTGGGCCTGATTCATTAAGGATCTTAACTTAAGAAGCTTCTTATTTCAGTCTCCTGGACAAAACCATGTTACAATGCAAGGGGTGCAAATTAGTATTCTGTTTTGCACATAAGTTAAATACTGCCTGTTTTTTCATGTAGCACACAAATATCAACTTTAAATGTCAGTGTACAAATAAGCTATCAAGTATTTGTGCTGCATGAAAAAACAGTCAGTATTAAACTTATGTGCAAAACAGAATGCTAATTTGCACCCCTTGCATTGTAACATGGTTTTGTCCAGGAGACTGAAAAAGAAGTTTCTTAAGTTAAGATCCTTAATGAATCAGGCCCAGTATGTGTATTTATAGCACCATAGAATGCTTTGGGGGTATGTGATGATTATGTATCTTGTTGGGTCTAAACATTGCTGCAACATTTGCTGAATATTGTGAGGAAAAAGTGACTCTTGCCATGGGGGTTTTTCCTTCCCCGTTTCTATACCCCGACACTTTTCTTAATTGTTCTAATTATATGAAAGATGATCTTTCATTTATTTGTTATTAATACAAAGTTATAAAAACAGACACAAAAAAAGAGAGTACCGCAATACTATATATTAACATGGCATGGGGTGATTCATATTAATTTTATTGTAATAATTTATTATCTGCAGCTCAAAAAGTTTTGCAAGATCAGTGGTGGGAAACATGACACTTATTACAGGTCTCACAGTTGGCCAATGGTCCAACATTGCACATTATCGTTTAGAGAACCAATAGGTCACATTATGACATAAGAGCAGACATAAGAGCAGTAGCATGAGGTGTTCATATAACCCAGTTAGCATGTGAACCTTTGGTTACCTTCTAAAGCTGTTGAGAAGACCATACAATTATGGACTAACTGGTTAGATTGTGAAGCACCATGGTCAACTTGTGGAACCAAGTAAGAGCAACGAGAGCAACTGGGCATAGTCAGGAGGTCCTAAGTTGCCCACAACTACATTAGATCAATGGCATTAAATCTAGTATGTTTTAGTCCCACCTTCCAAACCACAATGATCACACACAACAAATGATGCAGATGAACCGCAGCACGGTGGCTAAATGGTTAGCACTTCTGCCTCACAGCGCTGGGGTCATGAGTTCAATTCCCAACCATGGCCTTATCTGCGTGGAGTTTGCATGTTCTCCCGTGTTTGCGTGGGTTTCTTCCAGGTGCTCCGGTTTCCTCCCACACTCCAAAGACATACTGATAGGTTAATTGGCTGCTGTCAAAATTGACCCTAGTCTCTCTCTCTCTCTCTCTCTCTCTGTCTGTGTGTCTGTGTGTATGTTAGGGAATTTAGACTGTAAGCTCCAATGGGGCAGTGACTGATGTTAGTGAGTTCTCTGTACAGTGCTGCGGAATCAGTGGCGTTATATATAAATAAATGATGATGATGATGATGAACCGGGACCATGATAGGTGGAAATTGAAACTCTTGGGTTGAATAGTCTGGTGATATCTTCACCCAACAAAGCCGCTACTGGCACAGAGAGCTAAGTGTGTTTTGACGAAAGCAAAACTAGAAAGTAACAGTTAGAATCTGATTGGTTGCTGTGCTTGATATATTTGGTCACAGTGCACCATGATACAGTATTAAATAAGACTTTAGTGCACCATAGAGTAACAGCAAGTCTGGAAAAACACACTAAATCCTCAGGTATCTGGTATAAAGAACGTGTTTAGGTTGGATTTAAGCACAGTTACACTGGGGTGTTATTCTTCCTCGGTAGTCCAGGCAAATAGCACGGCTAACGATGTTTGCCCTTAGCAGAGTCAATCTTTATCCACCAGGAACTTAGTGTATGCCTAGGGATGGAAACCAGTTCTTAATGATACAGTCATTGAAGCAGTGTTTGTTTCTGTTTTAGGTCTGACAAGTGTGCCCAAGAGCATTCCAAAGGACACCACCCTCCTGGATCTACAGAACAACAAAATATTCGAAATAAAAAAAGACGATTTCAAGGGACTCACCAGCTTATATGTGAGGAACGGCTTAATTTTACTGTTATATTCTGTAGTAGCAGCAGAGTGTTCATGGGGTCCAGCTATTAGCAAAATATATATATATATATATATATATATATATATATATATATATATATATATATATATATATATATACACAAGTTGACCCGTGCATGATACTCATGCATTCTAGTCAAATCAAGCTACTTAAGGTGTTAAAAAGGTTCTTGTCATGCATTTGGGCCATAGCCCAGGCCTCAACCACCAACCACTCCCCACTGTCACTTCTCCTTCAAGAAATATATATATATTTTTTTTAAAATCTTTATAAACACTTTTAACAATTAACAAATTAAATTAACAAATTAAAAACATCTTAGTATACCAAATTTCAGCCCTTTCTGAATTTTTTTTTCCACACACACTAAGAATTTAGTAGGTCAGTGTATAACTCCGCCCAGCAGGTGGCGCTGCAGCTTGGTTTTATTTTTTCCACACACACACAGACAGACTAACACACGCCACTAGACATTTATATTATAGATGGATATATATATATATATATATATATATATATATGTATATATACACAGAAAAACATGCAATATTATGTATGTAACATTGCATTTATAAGTTACACTGATGGGGTCTTAATAGTAATACAGTAATTGGACACCTTTAAGTGAGTTCTGTACAGCGCTGCGGAATTAGTGGCGCTATATAAATAACTGATGATGATGAATAAGAGGCAGTCTTAGGGTGTTATATTCTTTTCCTACTAGCACTAGTACAAATTTAGAAGCGCCCAGGCCTTTACTAGCGCTTTTATTGCAGATGCAGCGTTATTCAATCTCATTGCGTACAGTGAGTCCTCTAAGTGAAAAGGTCTGCAGAAATATACTGTATTTCAATTGGAGAGAGTTTCTATTCAGCGTTTTGGTCAAAGGTCCAAAATGCTGCTGTCAGCGTTTTAAAAACTTTGCGAGTGACTATTGCACTGTACTTTCCATTATACTCATAGAAATTAATTATTTAAATTTGGTGCCATTAGATGCTTTAAACGTGGTTTTAAAAACACATCTGTGACCCCCACCCTTAGAGATGACCAGTTACCAGGCTGAAATTTGTCTTCAAATTTTAATTTATATATAGTACAGGGTTAACGCTTTTTGAACGTTCTCCTTCCCCATAGCAGTCTGTGAGTAGAATGTCACTGAGTGAAGTTACTCCTGGCTGGTCTAGAGGGTGAGGAAAGGACGGCGGGGCACAGCCTAGTTTAGAAATTAGGATACTGGACACAATCATTTTGGGGCATGCTTTGGGGCAAAAAGTTGGGGATAGAAGATTTTTTTAAAAAAATAGTCACTCTGTACTTTACCTGTTAGCCTGCACATGCTAATACTGTCATCAGGCATTTCGTTATGTCTATGTCTCCCTGTTTCACCTTGTCCACCACTGTATTGACTTCACACTACTTGTTCCTGGGAAATAGGCCAGGATCTCTCCAAAGATTGTTCCAAGATAATAAGATAGTGTTAGGACATTAGAGGAGGTTTATGTCACAACGACATAACCATAAGGAGATAAAAGACCTTTGCATCTAATTAAATTATCTTATATGTTTTCAATTAATTCAGGCCCTGGTTTTAGTAAACAACAAAATCTCCAAAATTAACGAGAAAGCCTTCGAGCCACTGCAAAAGCTGCACAAGTTGTACATCTCGAAAAACAGCCTTGAAGAGATCCCCAAGAGTCTTCCCAAGTCCTTGGTGGAACTGCGTATTCATGAAAACAATATCAAGAAGATTCCTAAGGATGTTTTCAATGGACTCAAAAGCATGAACTGCATTGGTAAGTCTATATATTGTGCCATTATACATAGGTGGTCAGTGGTACACCCATCGGCAGATTCACTTTAAATGGACTTAAAACTGAAGATAATGCAATTATCAAGTTATTTCTGCTGCTTTCCGGTGGAAAAATAAGCATATATTAAATTTGTCTGAAACATTTTTACTTATGGGCTGTAGATGTCAATGGACATGCATCAATCCGGTTTAAAAAGATAGATGTCTGAGCTTTTACATCACCCATCCTTTCCTATTAGCTAAACAGAAATAGCAGGATGCCTGTTCTAGTTTTTTTTACATTGTTGCAACAATGTTGCAGCTCTCTGTAAAACATTTAACCCATATTGCTACAGACAAGTAGAAAGTGAATACATATTTGCAGAGGACATTAACAAGTAAAGTGGGCCTGTCTTCTAACGGTAATTCTACCTAATGCTATTTAGTTGGAATAAGGTTAGATCCTCACCAGAGGATCATCTCTCCTAATTGGGTGGGCTTTATTTAAACTGCTTGGGGTGTTGTCAAAGCCCCTCCCCTTTGTGCTTCCCACATGGCTGGATGACGTATGCGGCCCCCTTAACATGGAGACTTGGCAGTGAGATAGACACCATCTGCTAAATACTGTATCTAGTCAATGATTAGAGACAGGATAGCAGTTAATTTTGCAAAGTACATGATTTCGGCGTGTTCCGCACATTAAACCAAAAGAGGACATTCTCCACAAATAATAAAAAATGAATTTTGTTACACATAGGCCAAGGCCAGACAATATCTAATTAGGTGCCATGGGCCGGTGTCGCAGCACAGTGCTCTCACAGCCTATAACGGACGTGGAGGAGCAGCAGCCTTCTGTGGAACCACAGGCAGCACTGACTGACATCCGCCTCCTCTGCCTGCCTAGGCTCCCCGTTATTCTTCTAGTGGCCCGAGGTGTTGCGAGAACCTTTACAGAAACTACTGAAAAAATGCAGTAGAGTAATGATAGTCCCAGTGGTTACAGAAGGGAGAAGAAGAAACCAATCATTAACCAGGAGCTGATTAAGGTTTCAGGCCGCCATAGGCTAATAAACTCATCTTACACGCTATACTAATATGTGGTAGGTAAAAAACCGAACTCATACATAATTTCAAATCCGGCTTCCTTCACCTCTCCCCACCAATGTTTATGTTTGCGTGTTTTCAAACTCATCCGCTGATTTAGTTTTCATTAAAATCAGAACTGTATAGCAAAAAGGAGGCACAATTTTGCACCTGAAAAAATCTTGAGCCCCCAAAAAGCCTTACACCCTAGGCTGCAGTCTATTGGATTATCAGACCACCATTTTTTACTTACTCTAAATTATTCTGCTCTCTCTAGAAATGGGAGGAAACCCTCTGCAGAATGGAGGTATTGAAGCTGGGGCTTTCGACGGCTTGAAACTGAATTACCTGCGGATTTCAGAAGCTAAATTGTCCGGCATCCCTAAAGGTAACCAGGGATATAGTTTTTGACGTCTTGCAATTTGTTAAGTGAGCTTGAGCAGGGGGAGGATAGTCAGCATCTTGTATCAATAAATCATCTCTTTATGTTCATATGTATGTGTCATCATAAACCAGCCACAATCAAGACAAACACACATTCAAAAGATGTGGTATTATTGATACAAGCTGTCAGCTGGAAGATATTACAATAGCTTGTCTATGCAGTTATTCAGCAGCATCTATGCCTCCATTGCCCATCACCGTGTCCAGCTACAAACATAACACTGACATCATCCCCCGGCTGCTGAAGAATCGGGAATTATTGCTGCAGTCGCCGGTTGGCTGCTATATACCTGAGTGACCGCCTGTGTGACGGCTTAGAGCACCAGGTACCTTAGGCCTCATGCTCACTGGCTCTTTTGCGTTAGATCTAGTAAACAGACAATGCAATGCTTTTGACATGCGTTTCGTACGCGTTTATGTGTAGTTCATAGATGAGGATACAAATTGCTCTAGCTAAACACATGGGAAAAAGTCTTGTATAAATGCCCGTTAGTAGCAAGATTAGTGGAATTTTTCAATTATGGTGACATGCTCTGACATTGAGTAACAAGCTTAAAAAATAAACTTAAATGCACATAAAAAGGAAAATGAGTATGGTCTTGATCAGGGACAGGCTGGGCAGGGGGACAGGGGGCCATCCGCCTCCGGGCCAGTCCCTTAGTGGGCTACCGTGAGCTGGGTCACTGGGCTAGAATTCCTATGTATCCTGAATTGAGCACAAAGTAAGTAGGAGACTAGGGGCTAGATTTACTAAGCTGCGGGTTTGAAAAAGTGGGGAAGTTGCCTATAGCAACCAATCAGATTCTAGCTGTCATTTTGTAGAAAGCACTAAAGAAATGCTAGCTAGTATCTGATTGGTTGCTATAGGCAACATCCCCACTTTTTCAAACCCGCAGCTTAGTAAATCTAGCCCTAGGTGTGGGCTGCAAAATGCATACACTAAGTGCCAGGAAAGCAGCCTTGCAAACACATTTTGTGTACCCCTAAGTTAAAAAGGATTTTTATTTTATTTTTTACGTTTTAAACGGGAAGACTACATTCCCCTGTTTAAAAAATATGGGATGAAGTTTAAATATAGTATTTTGAATATTTTTGACTGCAATATTAATCCTTTACCCTTTTTTTTTATGGGAATGAAGAGCCACTGTTTTAACTCTCCTCCTCCAAGATCACCCATTAATATTTATTTTAAAAATAAACTACTAGGATTTTTCAGGGCAAACCCCCTCCCCTAGTCTGCCCACCTCAGTGGGTCAGATGGTTGTCAACATGAATCATTATTGTGTGAGCTGCAGAACTCATCCTATTTAGCCTAATGTTACAGACTGCACTATATCTAAAAATACAGGCACCTTTCAGTGGGGAGGACAGATTAATGGGCTGTACTGGTTCATGTAAACTAGACTAGTCCTGATAGCTGGTTAGCCACTGTTTGTCTACCCTTGATGCAAAATAGTTCAGTTGCTCAGAGTATACAATATTTTATATTTAACATAAGGAGGATACCGGTATTACATTGTACTATAATGTGTACTGTATATAGATATTCATAGAAACATAGAATTTGACAGCAGATAAGAACTGCTTGACCCATCTAGTCTGCCCATTTTTTAACCTATGGTAACCTCAAACCCAGTTTGATCCTTAGTTCTTGGTAAGGCTACCCTTATGTCTATCCCAAGCATGTTTAAACTGCTCTACTCTATGATAATAAGCCCATGTCTATGCAGATATTAAACAGGGTCAGAACCCTGAAAGACAATTAACCCTACTATTAGGATCTAATAAACATCTATTGTGGTTATCAACCCCCCGTATTGATACAGTTAACATAACGAGGTAGGACAGCAGGTACTGCCATTTTTAATCCCTTCTTTTGCACATGTATCACTGTGACTATTGTTTTTAAATATTTAGCTACTTGTGGCACCTTAGCCATTTTAGGAACATCTTTTAATTTTTCCAATAAAGTATTTTGTTTCAATCATTATTATATCAATCAATGAGTGCCCCTAGTGTCCATGTTTTTCCCTTTCTTTGCTTTTTGTCACATTTCTACTGGACAATTTTGTTTTCTGCTCTATGATAATAAAGCATTTCAAGAAACTAACGGAATGTCCTGCCTCCCAACTTTTTAAGTTTAGGAAAACGTGTGTATGAGAAGGAGGCATGGTCAAGAGTCACTGAGTATCTAGAGGTTCCGGAAGCGCTGGGTCACCCCGCCAGCCCACGTCCCTAAAAACATCCCTTTAATGTCATGTAGAGCAGGAGTGAATAGGACATGTTTCCCAAACTTCTTCCCCAGCAGTACAGAGCCCTCAAATCAGCACTGTTCCACCTAAATGGGCTCAGTTTAGAGGTATGGAACTTATAAAAATGAGGAACAATCTCGTCAAGGAGACAAAATTCTCCAGCTAATCCAGCAGATCTTTGCTATTCACACAGTGGAGTTTTTTTCTCACCCATGTGTTTCCATTGCCAGGTCTCCCAAGCAGTCTTAACGAGCTCCACCTCGATCACAACAAGATCCAGGCAGTTGAAATGGGAGATTTTAGCCAGTATCCCAACTTATACAGGTAAGTAACATACATCACAAAATGGACACAAAGGACAAAGGACAATGAACATCTATTGAAGAATAACATACCCCCCTCTCCACCAGTTGTGGCCCTATAATTTGTGGTTATTGTTTTCTGAGATGGTGTAGTGGCCTTAGATTGAGGCCATATAATGGGTGTCCTACCTGCGCTCCTATGGGATGGGATTGAGGCCATGACTACTTGGAAACTCCCCTCCACTATAAATTGACCTTATGTTTTCCTTCAAATGTGCTGCTCGTTTGACCTTTATTTATGTATTTTTTTGCGCCCCTGGAGAGTCGTGACAGAAGAGGGGGGGCATTTAAACACAACCCCAGTACAGTTACGGTTATGTTCACGTAAATACAGACAGATGCAGACCTGCAAAAACACGCAGCTACACCTGACAGTAGGCGTTTCACTTGCGGGTGCCTGAGGGCTGGTGCAAATATGGAGTGCTTTTAAAAAAAAAATGTTAACAAAATAATTGCCCCTCCGCAAAGTGTTGCCAGGATTCATAGCCTAGAGTGGCAGTTGAAAAATCGGGCAGGGGGGCTGGAGTTAACAAAGTGAGCCCGCCACTACCAGCAGTAGGCTATGATAGGATGGACTGGTGACATTATAACAGAGAAACCCGCAGCATGAGGTCCCCCAAACCTGTTCAGCATGGGGCCTGGCCAACCTGTGGCTCTCCAGATGTTGTGAAACTACAAGCCCCAGCATAATTTGTTAGTAGATAGTCAGTTGATAGCTGGCAGGGCATGCTGGGACTTGTAGTTTCACAACACCTGGAGAGCCACAGGTTGACTAGGCCTGCCCAAGACGAGTCAGGCGAGCAAAAATATATATATATATATATATATATATATATATATATATATGTAAATGTATATGTATATACATACCTATATTATAATGACTGAAACTTAAATTGGCCTGTCTGTTGACAATAGATGATTAGACGAGCTGATTGTCCTCATGCATAATATAGTAGAAATGGTAATTTAAATACTGATGCTGATTTCTTTTTTTTGTATTACTTTGTCATAAAATAGCTTCTGATTTATTATACAGAAAAATGTACCCCATGTAGCCTGGTACTTTCATACGGTGACTCAACTCCTCTGTAACTTCTAATATCTTTATATTTCACAGTAGGGGCTACATTATCCCATATGTATTTGCTCATACTTCTCATCTGATGAATGTCTGTTTGTAATTTTTTAGGTTAGGACTCGGATACAATACTATCAGGAATGTAGAAAATGGCAGCCTCTCCTCCCTGCCTATCCTGAGGGAGCTCCATCTGGACAATAACAAGCTCTCCAAGGTGCCCCCAGGACTGCCAGATTTGAAATTCCTACAAGTGAGTAGAAAACAACAACTATTTATTCTACATTGTCTGGTAAATAAAGATGGTAGTTTCTTGGATGTCTCTTTATGACAAAAACTTGTACTACTGTTAGGTGCACGCAGCTCTCCCTTTTCGAGCAGAGCCGTGTGAAGCGGGACATACCTCCCAACTGTCGTTACAGTCAGCACAATGTCCTCACTGAGTGTGTCAGAACAGTTGGCAGACTGTCCTGCTCTGTCCTTCCTGTTCTTGCTGCTTTCACTACTTCTTGCGCTACTCGTGTCCTAAGCTCAGTTCTTGCTTGTCTGGATCCTGGATTGTTGGGTCCCTGTTTGTTAAAAAAGACAAATACATGATATATAAATCCCAGCAAGGAGTGAACACAGTAGGCCTCCCTCCGCCAAAGCAGCCCGATATTTAATCAAAAGCACCCATGTTTAATAATTAGGCCTCCCAACAACCAACCCATTTCCCCCCAAACAACATTAAATTAATAGTATTTACATTTAATAAATAAACCTATTTCCTCCCAAACACTAAATAATTAGCATTCACTTTTAAGAAATAGCTCTCCCCAAACTCAGCCACACATTCAATTAATAGCACCCAAACCACCACAGCATTAAATGAATAGTCCCATTATCTCACCCTTAATAGGCCTGCCATAACCCCACTATTAAATTAAATATCCCCAACCTTCACCTCACAAATAAATTAAAAGCCCCCACTCTCAACCGACTATGAAATCAATATTTCACACCCATCTACATCACATAAAAGACTCCCCCTACCCTTACATTAAAATCCCTTTCCCCCCTCACATGTATATAAAAAGCCCCTCCAAGCATATTGTACTTATACCTTACATCCCCCCACTTACAGTAAAAGCACATGATAACACCCCCCCACACACACACACAAACACACACACATTCACAAACTTACCATCTTCATCAGGGCCATCTTAACAACATTATGGACTCCCGGGCAAAGCAGTGCATCGGGGCCCCTACAATATATATGAGAGAGAGGGGAGAGAGGGGGACTTGCTCAGTGACCCCTGAAGGTTTTTTTTGCAGGTTTTTTCTTTTGCAGGATTATTTATTCTAATTAAGAGCCCTGCCTATGGGGCTCCCTTGCCCGTGGGGCCCCCGGGCACCTGCCCATCGTGCCCAATGGAAAAGATGGCCCTGATTTTTATCTTTTGCTGTGTCTTGTGTCCTCCTGCTGCACACATGAGACATGCAGGCAGTGGAAAGGGGCGGGGACACAGCAGGAGAGAGGGGCGGGGACACACAGCAGAGGGGGAGATGGGCGGGGACACACAGCAGAGGGGGAGAGGGCCGGGGAAACACAGCAGAGTGGTAGAGGGGCGGGGACACACAGCAGAGGGGGTAGAGGGGCGGGGACACACAGCAGATGAGATAGAGGGGCGGGGACACACAGCAGATGAGATAGAGGGGCGGGGACACAGCAGAGGTGGGAGAGGGGCAGGGACACACAGCAGAGGTGGTAGAGGGGCAGGGACACTCAGCAGAGGGGGGAGAGGGGCGGGGACACTCAGAAGAGGGGGGAGAGGGGCGGGGACACTCAGCAGAGGGGGGAGAGGGGTGGGGACACACAGCAGAGGGGGGAGAGGTTTGGGGACACACAGCAGGGGAGAGGTTCGGGGACACAAAGCAGGAGAGAGGGGACTGGGGACACACAGCAGAAGAGAGAGGGGCGGGGACACACAGCAGGAGAGAGGGGACCGGGGACACACAGCAGGAGAGAGGGGAACGGGTACACACAGCAGGAGAGAGAGGGGCGGGGACACACAGCAGGGGAGAGGGGCGGGGACATACAGCAGGAGAGAGAGGGCCGGGGACACACAGCAGGGGAGAGAGGGCAGGGACACACAGGGGAGAGGGGCGGAGACACACAGCAGGAGAGAGAAGGCCGGGGACACACAGCAGGAGAGAGGGGCGGGGACACACAGCAGGGGAGAGGGGCAGGGGGCAGAGCAGGATAGAGAGGGCCGGGGACACACAGCAGGGGAGAGAGGGCAGGGACACACAGGGGAGAGGGGCGGGGACACACAGCAGGAGAGAGAAGGCCGGGGACACACAGCAGGAGAGAGGGCCGGGGACACACAGCAGGAGAGAGAGGGCCGGGGACACACAGCAGGAGAGAGAGAGCCGGGGACACACAGCAGAAGAGAGAGGGCCGAGGACACACAGCAGAAGAGAGAGGAGTGGGGACACACAGCAGAAGAGAGAGGGGCGGGGACACACAGCAGAAGAGAGAGGGGCGGGGACACACAGCAGGGGAGAGAGGGGTGGGGACACACAGCAGGAGAGAGAGGGGTGGGGACACACAGCAGGAGAGAGAGGGACGGGGACACACAGCAGGGGAGAGAGGGGCGGGGACACACAGCAGGGGAGAGGGGGGCGGGGGGGCAGAGCAGGAGAGAGACGGGCGGGGACACACAGCAGGAGAAAGAGGGATGGGGACACACAGCAGGGGAGAGAAGGCCGGGGACACACAGCAGAAGAGAGAGGAGTGGGGACACACAGCAGAAGAGAGAGGGGCGGGGACACACAGCAGAAGAGAGAGGGGCGGGGACACACAGCAGGGGAGAGAGGGGTGGGGACACACAGCAGGAGAGAGAGGGGTGGGGACACACAGCAGGAGAGAGAGGGACGGGGACACACAGCAGGAGAGAGAGGGCCGGGGACACACAGCAGGGGAGAGAGGGGTGGGGACACACAGCAGGAGAGAGAGGGGTGGGGACACACAGCAGGAGAGAGAGGGACGGGGACACACAGCAGGAGAGAGAGGGCCGGGGACACACAGCAGGGGAGAGAGGGGCGGGGGGGCAGAGCAGGAGAGAGACGGGCGGGGACACACAGCAGGAGAAAGAGGGATGGGGACACACAGCAGGGGAGAGAAGGCCGGGGACACACAGCAGGAGAGAGGGCCGGGGACACACAGCAGGAGAGAGAGGGCCGGGGACACACAGCAGGGGAGAGAGGGGCGGGGGGGGCAGAGCAGGAGAGAGACGGGCGGGGACACACAGCAGGAGAAAGAGGGATGGGGACACACAGCAGGGGAGAGAAGGCCGGGGACACACAGCAGGAGAGAGGGCCGGGGACACACAGCAGGAGAGAGAGGGCCGGGGACACACAGCAGGAGAGAGAGAGCCGGGGACACACAGCAGAAGAGAGAGGGCCGAGGACACACAGCAGAAGAGAGAGGAGTGGGGACACACAGCAGAAGAGAGAGGGGCGGGGACACACAGCAGAAGAGAGAGGGGCGGGGACACACAGCAGAAGAGAGAGGGGCGGGGACACACAGCAGGGGAGAGAGGGGTGGGGACACACAGCAGGAGAGAGAGGGGTGGGGACACACAGCAGGAGAGAGAGGGACGGGGACACACAGCAGGAGAGAGAGGGACGGGGACACACAGCAGGGGAGAGAGGGGCGGGGACACACAGCAGGGGAGAGGGGCCGGGGACACACAGCAGGAGAGAGAGGGCCGGGGACACACAGCAGGGGAGAGAGGGGCGGGGGGGCAGAGCAGGAGAGAGACGGGCGGGGACACACAGCAGGAGAAAGAGGGATGGGGACACACAGCAGGGGAGAGGGGTGGGGACACACAGCAGGAGAGAGAGGAGTGGGGACACACAGCAGAAGAGAGAGGGGCGGGGACACACAGCAGAAGAGAGAGGGGCGGGGACACACAGCAGAAGAGAGAGGAGTGGGGACACACAGCAGAAGAGAGAGGGGCGGGGACACACAGCAGAAGAGAGAGGGGCGGGGACACACAGCAGGGGAGAGAGGGGTGGGGACACACAGCAGGAGAGAGAGGGGTGGGGACACACAGCAGGAGAGAGAGGGACGGGGACACACAGCAGGAGAGAGAGGGACGGGGACACACAGCAGGGGAGAGAGGGGCGGGGACACACAGCAGGGGAGAGGGGCCGGGGACACACAGCAGGAGAGAGAGGGCCGGGGACACACAGCAGGGGAGAGAGGGGCGGGGGGGCAGAGCAGGAGAGAGACGGGCGGGGACACACAGCAGGAGAAAGAGGGATGGGGACACACAGCAGGGGAGAGGGGTGGGGACACACAGCAGGAGAGAGAGGCGCGGGGACACACAGCAGGGGAGAGGGGCAGGGACACACAGCAGGAGAGAGAGGGCCGGGGACACCTAGCAGGGGAGAGAGGGGCGGGGGGGCAGAGCAGGAGAGAGAGGGGCGGGGGGGCAGAGCAGGAGAGAGAGGGGCGGGGACACATAGCAGGAGAGAGGGGCGTAGACACACAGCAGGATAGAGAGGGGTGGGGACACACAGCAGGAGAGAGAGGGGTGGGGACACACAGCAGGAGAGAGAGGGTGGGGACACACAGCAGGAGAGAGGGGTGGGGACACACAGCAGGAGAGAGGGGTGGGGACACACAGCAGGGGAGAGGGGCGGGGACACACAGCAGGGGAGAGGGGCGGGGACACACAGCAGGAGAGAGAGGGGCGGGGACACACAGCAGGGGAGAGGGGCGGGGACACACAGCAGGGGAGAGGGGCAGGGGACACACAGCAGGAGAGAGAGGGCCGGGGACACACAGCAGGAGAGAGAGGGCCGGGGACACACAGCAGGAGAGAGAGGGCCGGGGACACACAGCAGGGGAGAGAGGGGCGGG
Source organism: Mixophyes fleayi (assembly GCF_038048845.1). NCBI lineage: Eukaryota > Metazoa > Chordata > Amphibia > Anura > Limnodynastidae > Mixophyes > Mixophyes fleayi. The sequence goes on from NC_134410.1 coordinate 112,006,330, forward strand.
GGGGCAGAGCAGGAGAGAGAGGGGCGGGGACACATAGCAGGAGAGAGGGGCGTAGACACACAGCAGAAGAGAGAGGGGCGGGGACACACAGCAGGAGAGAGAGGGGCGGGGACACACAGCAGGAGAGAGAGGGGTGGGGACACACAGCAGGAGAGAGAGGGGTGGGGACACACAGCAGGAGAGAGAGGGGTGGGGACACACAGCAGGGGAGAGGGGCGGGGACACACAGCAGGGCAGAGGGGCCGGGGACACACAGCAGGGGAGAGGGGACCGGGGACACACAGCAGGGGAGAGGGCACGGGACACACAGCAGGGGCGAGGGGACCGGGGACACACAGCAGGAGAGAGATGGCTTAGAACAGAGCAGACAGAAACGATCTGCACACAAGCTGCAGAGTGGCTGGTCCTGGGGGCAGGGTCCAGCCACCTCAAGCAAACAGTGCCCCAGCCTGGAGGTAGGGCTTTCCAGGCACTAGGAAAACCCCCTGGGTTTGCCTGTGACTAATACGCTTAGTACATCGCACCGCAGTGATGCCTCTGCTTTCCAGCGAATTGATAGGCTGCATCCTCATGAACTAGTTAGTTCACTCCACAAAATGGCTGCACCTATGTGTGCCCAAAACATGCACATTTTTGGGTTGGAACATTTGAGTTTAAAAAAAAATCAATGCTTCAATGCTGGAAGTAGAGACAAAAAAATGACTAAGTGACAAAGACAGGATTGTGGAAAAACACAGGTTACTTTCTGATATTTATGTGTGAAAGGCAGCGGGTTGTGCTCACAAGATAAATTTGACACTTTCAAATGGAGATGAACTTTACCTCCACGTTTGTGGCGGTTGTGGAGCTGCCATTTATTGGTTTCCTGCAAAGTTGCAGATTGCAGACAACATCTTTTACAGCGTCTGAACACCGTGCATTGCAATTAGCAAAGGTCAAAAATGTGAGCGCTGAGTTGTCTGTACCAGGGGGGGATGCAGACTGTAGTGGTGCTGAGAGGCTGGAGAATCTGAGGGAAAATCTGTCAAATTACAGTCAAAAGGAGAGACTAACATATCTGTGTACCGTGTAATGTACTGTGGGTTATACAGTCTAATGCTTGTTTTTAATACATACACATACATACAGTAGTCACAGTGTATGTGGTGGTACGGCCTTCACTGTAAAACTATCAAATTCCATTAATTTACAATTTCTATACAGCCACCATTAGATTTCAATACCACCCTTCAACAAAAATTAATAGGAGGAAGTTTGCTCCTGGACAAACCATGTTTCAATAAAAGGGGTGCAACTTAGTTTATAATTTTGCACATAAGTTAAATACTGGCTGTTGTTTCTTGTAGCACACAAATACCTGATAGTTTTATCTTTACATATATATATATATAAATCTGTCCCCACATTTTAAATTAACCTCCCCCTCCAATGCAACATGGTATTGCCCAGGTGGAAAGTTACTCATTTTTTATGCTTTGCTCTCCTTAATGCATACTTGCCAACTTTTCCTCGTTGGCTTCAGGGAGATTCCAGGGGAGGTGGGCATGCAGGGGCGGGGCTTGATGTATCACATCATTTTGGCCCTGCCCTCTAAATGATTGTCACAATTTTGGCCACTTATCTATTGCGGGCGCGAGAACCGGGAGGTTGCCCTGCTCTCCCGGGAGCCCGGGAGGTCTCCTAGAAATGGACGAGTCACCCAGATATTCCGTGAGAGTAGGCAGCTATGTGTTAAAGAAAAGCAGCTAATAATTCTCTAGAGACTGAAGTGTCTTTTACATTTCTGTCTCCATTACTGAAGTCATGTTGTCTTACCTGTCAGTCTGTGATTAAATCTTGGTCTCCATGAAAATGGCCACCTCCATAGGCATCAATACATGGACATAGGATACAATTTCTGAACTGTGTCATCTGACATTCTCCCTGATGCTGAGCCAGTACAAGACGTGGATGGCGAAGCCAACCACGTCTTTTCCTGGCATACAAGTGTATATATGTACAGACATATACAAATGTCTTATGTGGAAAATGTAATGTTCTGGAATTTGTTTTAACTGTGTGTTGGAATAAAAGTTTGATGATCCTCAATATATATATACATATTTTTTTTTCATTTATCTTGACCAGGTTGTGTACTTACACTCCAACAACATCACCCAGATCGGAGTGAATGACTTCTGCCCAACCGGATTTGGAGTGAAACGCGCTTACTACAACGGAATCAGTCTCTTCAATAACCCAGTCCCCTACTGGGAGGTGCAGCCCGCCACATTCCGCTGCGTTACCGACCGCTTGGCCATTCAGTTTGGAAATTATAGGAAGTAAAGCTGGGGAGGGGGGAAAGTTAACAAAACGACCAAAGAAAGTCACTGAGCGAGAGAGGATGACACGAAGAGAACAGAAGAATTCAACCAGAGTAATAAAAATTAAATAAAAAATAAAATAAAAAAAATGAACCAATGATACGCCACCACACAGTGTGTAAAGCAGTAACTAAATCCTACGCTTTAGGCAATTTTCCTGTCCTGCCTAAATTCTGGCACAGCTGTATAAATAACCAGAATGGAATTCCAGGTAGGCAGTAGCTGAACAAAGCCTGTATAGCCACAATGCTGTAAACACTTACTGATAAACATATTAGCGGACCTGTAGCCCACCAGCTGGTACTGAAGTACAGCTCCCCAGCCTGCTTCCCGGCTGAGCAAGCAACAGGATGCCTACCCTTGATTTATAGTACTGAAAGTGCATAAAAGATGTAACACATGTGCTAACACAGTAACCAGACACTATTTCCCTTGTTGAGCAGCAAACATTAAGAAACTTGGCTGTCGGTGGCCTTAGAGCACTCAAAGAGTTAAACGCCTTTTACATATAGTCAGGCAAGTAATATATTGGCGATTTATAAACAGCTTAACAGGTTAACCTTTGCATATTGTCATTAAGTATCTTGTACAGTACCTTTTCTATGCAATTATGATACCTGGTATTTTTTTTTTCTTGTATCCAGCACACACTAGAATTCCTTATAAAAGATGGGACCAGTGTGGGGTATTGGTAAATTACTTGACACTTTAGAATAAAATTTACCACCCCACAGAAAACCTCTTCCTTCCTTTTTTTCCACTTTTTATTAATTATTCTAATGCTCGCCAATGGCACAAAAAAAAAAACTTCCCATGCTTTGCAGTGCAAGGCGCTGCAGGCCCCCCTTTTGGCCGTGAAAGAGTTAAACTCCGGTCGCGGTACAGTGCACAGCATTAACTCCTTAACTGCCAGTTTGGCGGTAAAGGGGATTAAGAAGCCTGCAATAATGGCACAGCACTTTACTTATCCCTAATTCATGCAGGATCATGCAAACGACATTATAAGCAGCATGCAAAAATTAGTGAGCTTTCTTTTAATTGTGTGTCTTTGTACATTGCTTCCACGACGAGTCAAGTGGGGTAACATTGCCACCTAGAGGAATCAAACGGTGTTGCTCCGAAGCAGGGTGCTCGCACAACAGAAGAGTACAGATGAAATGTAAAACGCTTAAGATATTTTAATATACCTGTTTTTTGTAACCACCAAGTACAGTATCAAAAATGTGTTTGTTTTGTTTTCTTTTGCATACAAAAACACAGTGTTGATGAATAAATGTCTTTGTTTTTGGGTTTTTTTGTAGATATATAAAAGCAATAAAATTAGTGGTGGATACATTTGTACAATTTTAGGAATTTGTTCTACAGTTTAATCATATTCACCAAGAACTGAACATTTTTTTTTACAATCAAATTATGAAATATTAAAATATTGCCCCTTCTGCCTTTATATGTTTCATTTCTAAACACTAAAAACATAAGTCGAATGTATGAATCTTGTTTCATATAGAAGTGAGTTTGAAACTGCATCAGTGTGTTAGGGGCCTCACGGCGAAGGCAAAACTATGGTAGCAGGGCAGGACGGGGCGGGATAGCTTCAAAGGGCCCCCAGCTGAGAGGTGGCCAGGCACCTTCCCTGTTAAAGCCCCATTTGTATATGTATTTTTTTCATTGTTGGGTGGTGATGGCTGCACCTAGCCCAATAGTCCATCATGTACATGGGGCCCCTACAATTCTAATGCTGCAGCTAGACTTTTCTTCCTCTCTCACCGCTTCACATCTGCCTCCCCTCTCTGCCAAACCTTACACTGGCTCCCCTTCATCTACAGAATCCTCTTTAAACTCCTCACTCTCACATACAAGACCCTCTCCAACTCTACTGCTCCCTCCATCTACATACATACTTCTTCCCGCCCTCTCCGGTTGGTCAATGACTTTCGCCTTACCTCCCCTCTGGCAACCACATCTCACTCTCTTATCCAAGATTTCTCGCATGCTGCCCCCCACCACTGTAATAATCTCCCTTGTCCTATCAGACTATCCCCTAACCTGTAAAGTTTCAAACGTCACTGAAAACCCAACTGTTTAGAAAAGCTTACCAGCCCTCCACTTAACCATGTCACCATGTAGTTTACCTCACACTCTTTCATCCTCCATCTCTTGCTTCTTGCCCTCAGATCCCCTTACATTGGCTCACCCCCATGTGTCAATAGTTTGTCTGCCCCTTTCCCTTTAGATTGTAAGCTTTTCCCTCCTATTCTTATTCCTTTGCTCACCAGCTACACTGCGCACCTCCTCCTTGCCCTCTCTGCCCATTGACTCCACTCTTCCATTGTCTTTGCATCTCTTTCAATGGCTCTAAACCTGTCAGTTGCGCCAACGCTGAAGGGCACAGGTTACAGCCTGCGCTGTATATACCCCTTGCACCCCAGTAGTAGTGTAGAGTCAAAGTGTTATTTGTTTACTGTATTGTACTGTTATACCGTGTACTGTCTTGCTGTTAGCCCTCTGCACTGTGTTGCGGCCTTCATGTGGCACCCTATTAATGAATAATAATAATAATAGTTCTGCCCCTTCTCGCAGGGCTCTTGGGTGACCCTGCTCCTTTCACACTTTCTCAGTCCTCGGCTCGCTGCTTGCCTCCATTCCCCTCCTCACATTATGACACTGCCCCATCCTATGCTGCCCTGTCCTCACTAACAATCACACAGGTCACTGCTTCCCCGAAGATCAGCACAGCCATCTCCTAAAATAATCTGTGCTGCTGTGAGCCTTCCAATGATCTGATTGGCTACAGCATGTCCCATCCCCGTCCACGTCAAATCTGGGACATACAGACGGTCAGAAGAAGATAGAATACAATAGATGCTCAGACCCTTATCCAAATGAACCTTAAAAACTGTACACCATCTTTTGATTTTGACCTGTCTCTTGATACCATAATATATATACAGAGATCAATGAAAAAAGTGATGACGCGATTGATTGACAACAACCTTACAGTTTCAGAAGAATGAGATTTGTAATATTTCAATGTCATGGTAGCTGGGTGACAAACTGTATCTTTAATTTTTTACTACTAATATAACGTAAATGTTACACCAACAAAGTGTCTTAACCAGGTTGTACACACTTCCTGCTGCAAACACAGAATCCTGTTTTTGACATTTTTGGGGTCAGTGATAGAACTTTGAAAAAAAAAAAAAAAAGGTTTTAGTGCTTTAGAGAGGTGTTTCTTAAACCCCTAACAGAGCAGGTTTTCCAGATCTCCTTGCTGGAGCACAGGTGTATTCATTACTGACTGACACATTGTTACAGATCCACAGGTGGTATAATTATTTCCCTTGTCACCTGGAAAACCTGCACTGTTAGGGATCCTGAGGTCTGGGTTTGAGAAACACTTCGTTAAAGGGCAGCATATGATTGGCTCTGAGTGCCGGTGATCGGTGTTTACAGAAAAGTGGGCCGACAGACAGAGAGAGAGAGAGACTGGGGTCTATTTTGATAGCAGCCAATTAACCTACCAGTATGTTTTTGGAGTATGGGAGGAAACCGAAACACCCGGAGGAAACCCACGCAAACACAGTGAGAACGTACAAACCCCACACAGATAAGGCCATGGTCGGGAAGGGAACTCATGACCCCAGTGCTGTGATGCAGAAGTGTTAACCACTGAGCCACCATGCTGCCCCCAGCCGTGCTCCAGGGGGACTCTAGTTCCTCATCTGTCCCTCAAGAAACTCAAGACATACCATCAAGTGGCACAGTAAGTAAACACACGGTCATAAATGCTTAAAATATTTATTAACATATTGGTCAAAATGAGTACTTCAATATAACATGCATTATAACATGTCATCCTGCCATGAGCACCTTCACCATTAAATCATTGTCAATACTCCTCCCTGTTTAGCTTGGCCATTTCACCAGCATTTCTCATTTGAGAAGATTGCAGTGGTGTCAACCCCACCACTTCCTCAACATAATCTATACTATGCTCCAAAGTACAAACTGCACTCTGAAGGACACAACAAGCCATCACCACCTGGTCTATTAATCACGGCGATGATTAATGGCAGTGTGAAAGATCCTGAATCTGTCACTTAATATACCAAATGCATTCTCCACTACTTGCCTTGCTCTTGATAATCTGTATTTGAATATTCTCCTTTCTAGTGTGAGTGCTTTTTGCGGCAAAGGCTTTAAAATACTAACTTGGGGCCTGATTCATTAAGGATCTTAACTTGAGAAACTTCTTATTTCAGTCTCCTGGATAAAACCATGTTACAATGCAAGAGGTCAAATTAGTATTCTTTTTTGCACATAAGTTAAATACTGACTGTTTTTTCATGTAGCACACAAATATCAACTTTAAATTTCAGTGTACAAATAAGCTATCAAGTATTTGTGTGCAGGATTAAAGAAATCCTGAAAACAGGAACCTTTGCTAGCTCTTGAGGACTGAGTTTGAGTACCTCTGCCTTGAGGGTAACTTTATTGTCAATACACAGAAAGAACACAACATTTTGTGGACGGTCTCTCTTTTTCTAAAGTGTTAAAATACATCACTTACAAATGCTGTATAAACCTTTCACTTGCCTGGAGGCCTAGATCAATCTGATTTCCAATAAAAAGTACGTTATAGCAACCAATCAGATTCTAGCTGTCATGTTGCAGAATGCACTAAATAAATGAAAGCTAGAATATGATTGGTTGCTATAGGCAACATCTCCACTTTTCCAAACCCACAGTTTAGTTCATCCAGCCCCTGATCTCTTGATAATGCTTATAAACCGACATATTTCAATGTTGCATTTTGGTAAGAATACAGCATAAAATGATTTTCAAGCCATCCTACTTCCTATTGAGGTATGAAGATTCCATTTAACCCCTAAAGTTTCATCATATTCTAGAACCCCATGGTATGTTTTTGAACAATTTAATTTTGCACTAGTTACTGTTAAATTAAATGTTAATGAACTCCTGGCCTGTGTTCCAACACAACATATTGTTTGAGGGGAATAAAATTTTAGGCTTAGTGGTAACTTACGCAAAAGAAAATGCTGTTCTTGAAAACCACAATCTGGCTGGTTAATTATTTTCAGAGAGAATTCACTTCTTTAACTATAATGTTTAAACACAGTAATACCATCCTCTGATTTTATTCATCTTGTTGTAGATCTGATGTGGTGAAACGGCGCCGCAGATTTTGCAGTCCACACCGCAGGTATTGCAGTCCTCCCCTGTGTGGCCCTTATTTTGCAGAATACAATATCTCACACCGTTCATTAACAGCCCCCAACCCTCTTTTTACCCCGTAACACCTCTAAATCATCCAGACAATAATGCATTTCCATGTTTTATTATATTCCTATGTTGAAACAATAGAGGTTAAATTGATTCATTGACCTTTGTATAAAGTCAGAGCGGAACAGACAGCTCTTTTAGTGAAAATGGTTACCTATCACTGTTTCAGATTGACATTTGGCCAAAAGTCATTTAAAACACAGCGAAGGAGGAAACGCATCGGAAGAAATGGTTCTCTTACATTGTTTTCACTCAGCAACATGTCCTTATATCTCACTTTCACCTGGGTAAAGTATTTCCTAGGAGGAAACTCTGCATTGCTCTAGGGTCTTTCAGAGGAAGCATTATATTTGGAGAAGATTACATTCTGTGGATGCAGCCCAACATTCCACCAGATTCCTGACATCTGCTCTTTCGCTCATCTTTTGAATGAGAGAGTAGATGTCAAGATGTCTACAATTGATTACTTTCTCATATTACATCCCTTGTACCTTGTAGTACCGTGTCATGAAACTGATGTCAATTTTCGGAGATCTCAGCCTTTACAGTTTTGTATGTTGGAAGGGTTGGCACTAACCGGTTCTGACATCAAGAGATCTATATTGATATATACTCATTTAAGGCAAGTTAAAAAGTGAATGTTCTCCCTCTCTTTCTACCTGAACACATGCCTCAGTACTTGTCTTCTGACTTTTCATGAAACCTTAGTCAACTATAACTAATAACTGTCCCTCTCTCACTAAGTTACTAATGTTCTGCTCTATATCTACCCGAGTAGTCCTCTCCAATTTTTCAGTACTTGAAAGCCCCTCTTGTATCTCAGAGTCACCCTGGACTCTCTCTATAGAGAACCTTCCCAGTTGTTTCTTTCCACCTCCCTCTATGGGTGATTGCCTCACACACCCTCTGCGTAAGAGGTCTTCTTCTCCCTGTGAGAATCACTTTTGATGTCTCTACCTAGGAGCTTACCACTCCCTCTTGGTGAAGCTGAGAGCTACCCTCCCACCGTCTCTCTACAACATCACTTCCGCTTTTTACGCTTGCCTCCTCTCAATCTGAGCCTAGCTCCTCTTCTCTCCGAATCTAGCCTCTACATGAATCCTGTCAAACTAAGCTCACAACCCATTCATGGACACCTGGGAACAGGCTAGCAAGATCTCCACCTTTAGCAGCCCCTTCCCTTGCTCACCAGGTGTTCACTAGTAGGACAAACAAGAACCCAGAATCAGAACTAGCAAGCTGAGGGCCCTGAAGCAAGGTGGAGGGAACCGGGGCCCGACCCTCTGAATCTCTTATCACCCCGGGGAACGGCATGTGGCGCACAAATGGTAGTTCCGCTACTGCAAGAAGAGCCAACAAAAAGATACACAATCACAATCCAAAAGAGCGGTCAAAGTCCAAGGCAAAAGGTTAGAGAGAGCAGCAAACATGCAGGGTCGTATTACAGAGTCAATACCAATAAAACCAATGTAGAAGGTCTACTCAGATATCAGAACTAAATTTAGAAGTGGCAGCAAATGTTAGTGAATTTGACAGTTTTACAATAAAGGCAGCATATGTTCATTTGTACCTGGATGCAGTACACTACATAACCATACCTGGCACCAATGCCCAATTAAATGCACACTATTAGGAATGGGCACACTGGCACGTTCACAAGTACTGTATTTGTCATTTATATTGTCCCTTGTAGGAGGACAAGATCTCCTCAATGGTTGTCAACAATTATTTAGTGGACACCTGAATAAAATCTATGCAATTACTCCACCTCTGTCTGACTGTTATGTACATTATGGGGCAGATTCAATTAAGAGTATTTAAGCCATTACCCTACAGTAAAAGGGGATGGGGGTTAATTATTACATTAATAATGGCACCATGATTTATTTATTAAATAGGAGACACATATTAAATAATATTAAAGGGGGACATATTAATTAAATAAATAATGTGGGAGACGTAAATTAAATAAATACTAGAGGACCAGGAACAATGCTAAGTAGCACAGGCCATTCAGGAAGGGGAGCGAGGGCTTTTTTCAGTTTATTTCTTATTTATCACATGCTGTCAGGCAAGATAGTGCAAACTGCAGCATTTTCCACTATCCCGCTTGCCAGAACCACCTCTTTTTTGGGGCGTTATTTTCCAGCACGTTTTCTGCCATGCATCATTTTTGCGTCTTCTATTTTGATTACGTTAAAAATCAGGATGACGATTTTCAACGTGGAGCTTTGTAGTAATGTGATTTTTTTGGGTGACTTTCATTGGTTTGACCATTAGTAAATTGTGCGCTTTTGAAACTACCAAATAAACCCAACATAAAACAGCAATTTTAGAAAGCCGCCCTTTTGTAAATGGATTAGTTTCAAATACTTAATACAGAATATAAGAAAGTTAAATGGCACTTCCAGGTAGTGGGTCATATGACCCGTCCGTCGGGGCGGGTGTTTTGAATGGCCTTCACTATTTAGACCATACTTGGCAACTCTCCCGGAATGTCCGGGAGACTCCCGAAATCCGGGTCGGTTTCCTGGACTCCCGGGAGAGCTGGTAATTTTGGCCCCGCCCTTCTCATCAAACCATCATTTTCAATGTGGGGGGGGGGGCAAATGATGAAATTGATCGTGCCCTGCTCCCTCCCGCCCTCTAGTCACGCCCCCTGTCTGGGATCTCCCGGACTTCAGTGCCTGAAAGTAGGCATGTATGACTTAGACACCATACTGACACTCAGCCTGCGTCAGTGCAACGTTGTTGCTGTGCGTCTGACTCCCTTCCTTGCTGAACCCTGTTATTGTACCCTACTCCCTGTGAGTGCGTGTCTGCTGGATTCCCTGTGTACCGTTCTCTGCCTGCATAACCCATACTCCTGAAATTCGGGTCATTCTCCCGGACTCCCGGGAGAGCTGGCATTTCTCCCGCATCCCGAAATTAACTTGCTAAAATGACGCAATTCACAGGGAATCGCGTCATTTTGGCCCCGCGAAAAATCGGCATTTTACTCAAGGGCGCCTTGAATCGCGTCATTTTGCCCCCGCCCCCTCCTGCCCTCTAGCCACGCCCCTCTCCCGGACGTTGGCAAGTATGGTATGACCTTGAGCTGGGATTGACACAGGGGCCTTCGGAATTGTAACACCAGTATAACAATTTGGACTGCATAAAAAAAAATTGTTTGGGTCTCATATTCTTATTGTCAGTTTCCATTAATGTTTCCATGCAGGACACAGAAATGCAAACTGCTGCCAACAAAGTTTCCTAGTATTTTGTGGGACTGATATAACTATTCTCACTGATAAAGTCAGCAAGCAAATTCTATAAATATCCCACTATACTGTATAATACTATGTAATATTTAACATTACCGCAAATATTATATTACTTAGTAATATTTGTAGAACAATATCGGCTTTTACAATGGAAGATTTAACGTTCTTGTACCTTTTAAACAAATAGAAAATATAAACACACAATTTTTTAACTTTCATTTTTGTTCAGAACTTCATATTACGGCCAAGGTACAGTTATTAATAGTACAATTGCACCAGGCAACAAAAGACATTGTACATAGTTAAATAAAAGAACTGTAGACAGTCATTTTTATTTGGAATGTACTTTCTGCATATTTGAAAAAGAAAGTATGTTCCTTCCCTTACCCCCTTGAAAATGTTACATTGCTTTAACAGAATGGAACAGGGGATTCAAATTTTAGTCCATAAGTACAATCATAGAATGAAAAAATAATAGCTACAAAAAAAATATATATATCTTTCGGTAAGGGAGAACTGTCACTAGAATGTAACCATAGGTCCAAGAAAAAATATATTGCCAAAGACGATTTCATCACGTTGGGTAATGAGATGGTCTAGAGACCGTCAGTACAACATTGCCTGCATTTGTAATGGTTTAGAAACATTTGAATCTCTACAATGTCTCCAGTACTTTGGATCTTTTACCTCCATGAGTTCCATTGGCAGGACAAACACCGGACATCCTTGCCTTGCACCCTCTCCATACTCAAGATATCCAAGTAGAGACCTGTCAATATAATAAAAATAAAAGATCCTGCAACCCATATTTGACAAAAAACCACAGAGTGGGTGATTTATATTCAAATTAAAATTAGTATTGACCGAACCACGTCAGTGATTTGCCCGACCCTTTGTATAAGAGGCTATCTAACTACAAATGTTTTTCCAGGTATCAACTTTGCACCAAGTAGATGGATTTGCTCCTAATGCTGAATCGGCTTCTTATCCTGGTCTATCCTATAGGCAGATTTGTGTGGTGGAAAACACCCTGATATCTTATTAGCCAATTGATGTTAAGCTGTAAAGGTTTCAACACTGAAGTCATCTTATATAGCGTCCAGGGTTGAACTCAGATCCCTTCCGACCCCGATTCTACCTTTGTCATCAGTTAGTATCATATCCCGTAGCTGATTATAGGATTCTATGGAGAGGTCAAAGGTGTGCATATACTGTATTTACAAAGGTAATCCATACTTGCCAACTCTCCCGGAATGTCCGGGAGACTCCCAAAATTCAGGTAGGTCACCCAGACTCCCGGGAGAGAAGGCAAGCATCCCGCATTCTGCAACTTGCTCATCAAAATGATGCGATTCGCAGTGAATCGCATCATTTTTGCCCCGCCCCCGCAACAAAACCACATTTTGTCGAGGGGGGGCGGAGCCAAAATGACGCACTTGACCACGTCAGGCCCCTCCCGCCCTCCAACCACGCCCCCTGCCCCGGAATCTCCTGGAATTAATTTTTCACAGGTTGGCAAGTATGAGGTAATCCAGTCCAATCTGTAGAGATACAACTAATATACATCATTCCAAGTCTGTGATGGACTCACGAGGAGCAAAATAGAACCTATTGTGGAACAGAATCATTGCTCCATTGTGAGTCAGTGTAGGGGGAGGGGGGGGGGGGGGTGTGGGGTGAGACAAGAATATTTACTATGATGGCTTTGGTTCCAAGAAAATAATTTTGCAATCTACTCATAAGTATATCAGGATACTTACTTATATAATCATTAAATTCTTTCCTGCTCTTGTAGGACAAGTTAAATTTATTTAAGGTATTGGATATTATGACTATAACATAGCAGGAAATAACAAAGTTTCATAGAATACATTAGACTCTTCTTGTAGTGCAGAACGAGGACACTGGAATGTATACCTGAGCATACAAATATTTCATAGACATCATGAAAATGACGTGTTATATAACAGAACAATCAAATGGTAATCATACATCAGGCTTCACATCCTAAACAAATCTCTCCTACAGGAATGAATATGTAATGATATCTGCCACTCATTTTCTCCCAATGTAACACTGTAAACAATATTGTTTTTTTCTGTCCTGTGAAAAGGATGTACAGTATGTTATTGAAATGCTAAGGAAAGTTATTACCAATGCAGTATAAAATATCAAATCTCCCAAATAAGTAAATAATCATTTCCATGGTTATTTAATGTCTCTCCTGTGGTGTCCTAGATTTAATTATGAACCAACATTGATACCATCGAGAGCAATCCGAACTCCTATTTCTATTCCTGGTGTTTAGACCCTTCCCCGGGAACCAACCACTGATCATCATCATCATCATCATTTATTTATATAGCGACAACATATTCCGTAGCGATGACCTGTGCCGTGGCTCAGTCATCCGTTCCTCCTACTTTGACCCAATCCCTTGTCTCTAGTCCTTTCCACCTCTAACCCCGTCCTTCCTCTCTTCTCTCCTTTCCGCACCACCCTCCTCTCTGCTCTGTAAATGTGGCTGGTACAGAAAGTGCCCAGCTTCCAATGATCGGTAAGAGGGTTATTAATGTAATGTGGCAATAGTGGTGGTATTAATATTGTGTGGGAGAGGGTATTCCTGGGTGGGTATTAATGTAATGTGGCACCAGTGGTGGTATTAATATTGTGTGGGAGAGGGTATTCCTGGGTGGGTATTAATGTAAATCCCGTCTTGGTGCATGCGCAGAGCGATATTATGCAAGATGCTACAAGCAAATGGACTTGAATCAGCCCCAGACTCTTCATCATCTCCCTTGAGTCCAGTCTCGGATTTCTCTGATTTGTATAAAAGTACCACCTTGTACGTTTATATAATTGCAGAATCACTCATGAAATCTTACAGCCATATAAATAACAGCAGGGAGCGTATTATTCTTAATATAAGGTCTCCTCCTTCTGTAAAATATATGGATATTGGGAGTCTCCTATTAGTCCCATAACTTATAACAACACAATGGAATTATTTACATTATAATTATTAGTGTCCTGTGTTATTATGTCAATTGATGCCACAATGTTTGATCTAATTGATGTGTAATCTAATTAAATATGTTAAATATACCATTCTTTAATTCTTTCACTGTCCCGATTTAGCAAGAAAGGGATCAGTGGGTATTATGTTTTACTAAGTCCACCAGCATTATCCTGTTCTGTAATGCTTTAATAAATGTACCACGTGGCTTTTTCCCCAATCAGGGGGTAAATGTATCATACCCCAGTTTCTGCAAATCCCGCGAGTTCGGCGAGATGACAACTAAAATTTAAAGCGGCGCTGCTTTGTAAAGGGAAACTTGACTTTACAAGGCAATGCCGCTTTAAATTTTAGCTGTCATCTCGCCGAACTCGCGGGAGTTGAAGAAACCGGGGTATGATACATTTACCTACCCCCAGGTGTGTTTCACTCTAACTTATCCACGACTTGGGTGGGGCTTTTCCAAGTTGACTTTTGGTAGGAATTGGGAAGATATTACTGCCCTGAAGACCATCAACAAGAATTGGGTGGACTTGGTCTTCCAGTTCCACTTTTGATAAAAAAAAAATGATATTAATTAATTTTTTAATTTGTTTTAAATGTAAAGAGATATATATATATAATTTCATATATTTTATGAAAAAAATGTTAGTAATAAAGCATTTCTTGCCCAGTTGCAAAACCGCTGAGATAGTGCTATTAGGACAGCGGTTGTATTTATACCACCATTGTCCAAGTAAATTGGCCCTGCCGGTTATACCCAGTGATAGCTTCCACCGGTCTGGGGTTTTTACTGGGGAAAGATTTTTTTCTCCCTTTCTTAAATGGCCCCCAGATTCTCTTTATTTGAATTGGTAGCGATAAGGGAGCAATTAGCAATGGCATGCTATGTTCATTAATTAACTACATTATTTTCAAGCAATAGGTACAAGCTAACAGGATGTGCCAGTTCAAATACCTTGAATGTATGGAAAATTTTATATAAATTAATTTGCATATTAAAAGGTGAGGCTTCCAAGGGCTGATACCTCATCAGCTAGTTTTTCTATATATTGAAATAAACATGTTTGCAATTTGCAGCTTTAAGGCAGTTGTTGATTCTAACAAAATAGCCAGAAAAAGGTACAGAAAACACTTGAGATGGGAAGTGAAAAACACAAATAATTCCATAGGCGTAAAAGATAACTTTAGTGCAATTCAGTCAATCAGTGAATAACTAACTTTGCTGAACACAGTCAATTAAGCGGCATAAATGAGGATCCGAGCAAAGACTGTGTATTATTATGACTAATCATCGTTAAACAGACTGGGTTTTGATGAGGGCATAATGACTGCAAGCCATTCATTACTGTTTGCAAATGAGAACTTGGAAAGACAAAAACTATATACCTTGAAATAGAGCGGAAAGAGTGGTTATATCAAAAACAAGCCTAGTAAAGTGATAAAAAACAGACCCACTTCAAAAAATATTATTACTATTACTATTTATAAGGGCTATATGCCACACCATGTGATGGTAAGTGACCTCTCAGTGTCATTATTGTAATATGTATCCCCAATTTTTCTGTGTAGAATTAATCAGTGGCATCATACACAAGGAAAAAAAGGCTGCATAAAGACAAGATATGAACTGAAGATATGAACTGTGAACTATGTGAATATGATTATGTCAAGTGTGACATAGATTCGCATAACAGTGCACCTAGTTTAAAGGTGTGATTTAAACTTACATGTTTTGTAGTGGTTTAGAGGAATCCTTTTCTACAGCTGATAGGGTGTATCTGCAGGGAGACCAATGAAACAGAACACCTGCAAAGAGCTCATTTTAGAAGGCAAAGTGGGAGTATCACCTGTCCATCAAGCTAGGGCAGCGGGAGGAGTTTAACGTATTTAAACTTGTCTTTTTCGCTTGTACAGTGTGACCGATGCCAGATGGTGGCCGGTGTCTAGCCAGTTGGTCTCTGTCTATTTAGTATTAGGGTCACAAGAAAGTGTGTGGGGCTTTATGTTGTTAGTTACTTTGTCATCCTGACAATAAAGTAAAGTAACCAAGCAAGAAGTTATTTGCGTGTGCATCACCAGAAAGGTGCCCGTGCCACACAAGGTACTATGGCAGTAGAACAATGTTATATAGAGTTTAGTTTACTAGTAACCATCATTACACCCCTTCCACCCTTCCCTTCAGAAATTTCATAATACAGCCGAAAATACATTCCAGCCTTTAAGGTCAGGGATACCTTGAAGTGTGATTGATAATGAAGGATTTATATAGTTCCTTTTATATAATTTGATATAAATGTATTTAATGTATACTGAAAACACATTTACATAGTTGCTACATGGATCATATTATTTCTGCAGTACTTAGCAGATGATAACAATAGATGAGCATGCACACACTGATTACTGTAGGGCCAATATGGACTCTGTATCTGCAATGGAAAGCAATTACGAAACAAATAATATTTTGAGATTAATGACTGGGATTGAAATTTGATCGTAGGATAATAGGCATGGTCGATACAGTAAGTAAAACAATCTCACTATGGTGTTTAAAAGTTACCTGGAGGTGAAGGTGGTGCTGGTGTTTGCCTATTTGCGGATTAATTGCCTGAATTAAGTAAAAGGAAGGAAAAAAGGGGAAGTAGTGGACAAAGGGGTGTGGAAACTGAGGCAGGCTCCAGGGGCACCGGCAGGCCTGGGGCAGATGAGCGTATTTTTTAGGGACAACCCTCAAATGTCAACAGATGAATGTAAGAACAGATGTGTGTGGACTACTAAAGCAGGTCTAAGTCCGCTGGTGGGGGGGTGAGGGGTTGGGGAGTTGATTAGTTTTAGTACTGCCATAGGCTATAGATCTGGTTAAATTTATGGTTATTGTTGTTCAAGTAAGCAAAAAGTTTATCCATAGTTGTGTGTCATAGTTTAATATGCACCAGCTGTAAGGAGAGGCTCCATGTTTTTCCAGTGGCTAGCAATTAGGCATCTGGCCACGGTGAGATTCTAAACAGACAAATTGTCAGAGGATTTATCTGGACACTTAAATAAGAGTGGTTATGTTTTTACAGAATTTGGTGATTTTAGGACATTCCACCAGATGTGGAAGAAGGATGCAAGTTCACCACATTCTCTCTGACGCCGTGGGGAAGCCTAAAATCTTTTGAAGTCTGGCTGGTACTAAGTATCACCTATGGTAAATGTTATAAGGGTTTTCTTTAATGTAAGTTGATATGGAAGATTTTAACACTCACTGATAGCTGACCATGTGTCCTCATCTGGAGGTCTGCCCAAATCTGTTTCCAATTTTGAGTTGTGGTTTGGAGTTTATTAGCAAGTTATAAAGGGCCAAGATTGAGGTGATGCAACTTTTTTTTAACTTATTAATCTCCAAAGCAGTGGACACTGTTGATGTGAGATGGATTGGTGATATTCCTGTAAGTGACTCTACATTATTAGTGGCTCTTGATGAGGAGTGGTTATATATCTCAATACCTGTTATTTCCTGACCACTAGAGTTTTTTGGGATAATAATGTTCTTATGGTCGAGCTTTTGGAATTTGTTTTGTTTTTTTGGAAAATAACTATTTGGATTATATGGAAGAGTTTTAGGCATAGACTCAGGGCACGGCAATGGGTGCCACTTGTGTTCCAACCTAGGTATGTCTCCAACTGAACTATTGGGAGCAACAGAGAGTGTTTGGAGGTGGGGATGTGTGTACCATAGAATCATGCATGGCCCATTGGATCAGTTTCATTGATGTTATCTTGTGGTATCTTAGGATGTGGGAGTTTGTGGACTGCCCAACTGTGAATCAAATTAATTTGAAATTGACTTGTGATGTTCGTTTAAAAAAAGGTCACCTAGCACATGATTTTTATGCGTGTGAATATTCAAATACAAATATTTTCAAGAATAATAGGGCTAAAAGGACAAATCTAGAGCCTCTATCATTTAAACAAAAAAAATATTCATCTGATAGTTATATTAGATTTATATGATAATCGGTCTCATTGGCCACATTTCAGCCATTCTTAGTAAATTTTGTTACAGAAAGAAGACTTTAAATATGTGTTGGATATATATTCCAAAATGACTACAAGACATTCTAAACATTTTAAGGATATTCTAGTAATGAGTCATTTTACATAAGGTTAGGGAGTGGTTGGCTTGGTGCCTTAAGGAGGCAGGTTGGTTGCTTACCATTTCACAATTGTCAGGCATGAATATATATTCAGGGAACAAGTGGATTTCCAGACCTGAAAGGAACCAAGAATGATTTAATTGAGTCTTTCATAAACTGTAGAAATCGGTGATGTGATACATCAGTTTCACCTTAGCTGTCCATGTATCTATGTGCGCAAAGCCAAAAACTCAGAAGGAGAATACTGGAACTCTTAGGATATTACAAATAATAATCCTAGCTCTTCTATGACCAGACATGTTCATATTATTCATTGGTGCCAGGGGGGGTCCCAATGGAGTCATGGTATAGAAGTAATCCATCCGGGCTCGCACAGTGGATTCCATAGGATTTTTCATCAGTGTGGGTCAAAATAGATCCATTTGCTTGAAGGTTTGGGTCATTAAGAATTTAATGAACAGTTGAAATTATTGACTTTCCTCATGGCTTTATCTTTTGCTCACTTGCTGATTTTGAATCATATCTGATGATCATAGGCCAGGTGATTGCTTTACTGTAGACTAGTTGCCGGGACATGCTGTTATCATCACCATCATCATCATTTATTATATAGCGCCACTAATTCCACAGCACTGAACAGAGAACTCACTCACATCAGTCTCTGCCCCATTGGAGCTTACAGTCTAATTCCCTAATATACATACACCAAGAGAAACTAAGGTCAATTTGATAGCAGCCAATTAACCTACTAGTATGTGTCGTGAACATAGAGAACTTACAGTTAGTTATAAGGCTTAACCCATCACATAATTGTGGGGAATAAGGCCTAAATCATAACTGCAGTGTAAATATGGTATATCAAATGAATCCATTAATAAGTTGAGCTACTTAAGTGTAAAATGTAAAGCCAGAGAGTCTGTTGTGTGTGTATTCGGTGGCTCTACACATCCTAGTGTTAGAAGATAGCAGTGTCACCTGTAGCAGCTTCAAAGGCCCCTGCAGTGAGATAAATCCTGGCCTGGGATGGAGTTTTGACACCTGAATAGACTTTTAGGAACCGCTCAGCATGGTGTCTGGCTCAAAGAGACCATGCGCTATATTTTATATAGATAAGAATAATTCAGTTTTAAAATATGGCACTTAAAACCAATAAAAGTAGTGATCAACCACATATTCCTTAATAGCATAATGAAGGACAGCTCATATGTCAAATTGAGAATTCTGTCACGCAGAGAAGTTGTGGAAATGAGTATAAGCTCAAATGACCCCGTGTACCTAGGCTTGTTTGGTATCAATAGTTGGGTAAATTCATAGGGGATCTATTAATATGACGCTCCACAAAAAAGTTAAGTCACATAGTAGAATTGGGGAGTAAATTAGGCAACATGCAAATGGTGATGGAAAAAAGTGTCACAGAACACAACCCACTGAGAGGTGGGGAAAGGTGTAAAGGTGTCCTTAAAAAGCTAAGACCAGTTACAACAAATTATTAGTCTTTTGGGAAAATCTATCTACATTGATAAGCTGTACATCTTCCTAGCCAATTTCCCATGGCACAGATTATACAACTCATGTAAGTTATACTCTGAATGTAACCGCTTTTATTTAAAACTGTTTTGCTTGTGTATGTTATGTCAATTGTTTATTTTTATTTTTTTATATTGTTCTTTTGTATATTAAATCTATAAACTTAGTAAGTGGCGTCCTTGATACTCTAACGAATCCATTAGCCTGTTAAGAAGAATATAGCTGGTCCAAGTTAACCCTTTCAAAGCCTGTGTGTGATTTGTTAATACAGTTGACTAACAAGTCTAGTGTGTGCTTACATTTACATTTGTGAAACACGGGAAGAACATGCAAACCCCCCACAGACAACGCCAAGGTCAGGAATTGATCTTATGACCCCAGTGCTGTGAGGCACAAGTGCTAACCAATGAGCCACCGTGCTACCCATCAGAACTGCTTTCCCAGCGTAAGAACTTTAATACATTTCTAAATTAATTTTTTCGCTGTCATAAGAAATAATAGTTAACATAGAGAAAATGCCAGGAGTCATAAATAGACCCATTGTACAGGTAATAATCTGCATTTTGAAAAACATCATAAATGAACTCAAGTCCTAATTTCAACTTTTCTCGTCACAATTTATATGGCTTATTGGTAAATAACTACCTTCTTAACTACTTAATAGTATACATTTTCGATGAATTTTCAATGCATACCATACTGAACAATTGCAACACTGCAATTGTTCAATATTTATTTACTTAGTACAACTCATAAAATGCTATGTGCTATTCCATACAAAAATATTTTCTTTATGATTTATTATTTTGATTAACAAGATTGATATAGCTAGCTGACCTAGGGTTTTATTTCACATTTTGTATTTACTAGAGATGTTCACCGACCCCCGTGTTTTGGTTTTGGATCTGGATTAACTTCGTGTTTTGGTTTTGGCAAAACCGCCCTCGTGTGTTTTGGTTTTGGATCCCTATTTTTTCTAAAATCACATAATTTGGCTCTTTTTTTGTTCCTACATTATTATTAACCTCAATAACATTAATTTCATGTAATTTCCAGTAAATTTTTGCCAAGTGACAAGAACACTGCTACCCCTCCTGTTTCTGTGTGAGCAATGGCACTGAGCAATGTCACTGGAGACTGGAGAGTGAGAAGAACACTGCTACCCCTCCTGTCTCTGTGTGAGCAATGGCACTAGAGAATGGAGAGTGACAAGAACACTGCTACCCCTGTTTCTGTATGAGCAGTGGCTCTGAGCAATGTCACTGGAGAGTGACAAGAACATTGCTACCCCTGTTTCTGTGTGAGCAATGGCGCTGAGCAATGTCACTGGAGAATGGAGAGTGACAAGAACACTGCAAGCCCTGTTTCTGCAATGGCGCTGGATCTCCTGGGGAGGTAGGTACTTATGAAATCCAAAACCCGCGAGTTTCGACAACGCAAAGATGACTTTTGCCTCAATTCAAATCTGAGGACGCACGAAAGTACCGAGCCGGCTCGCGAGCCTACTCGGATTCCCTAAGTTCAGGTGGGCTCGGATTTCAGAAAACCGAGCCCGAGCATCTCTAGTATTTACCTTTGGGATCTTATTTTGGCGTTAGGGGAGTCATTCATACTGCACTGCAGTTTCATACTCTTTGTGCAGGAAACAAGTGAGTATATGTGTGTTGCGTAGAAATATTTTGGTTCTTTTAATTTTTTACACCCAACATTTTTTTACGGAATTTTATACAGCTTCGCTTTCATGATTCAATTCGGCAGCTCAGAATAAGTGAAACCCAGAGCATGTTGAAACTTGCTAGATAATATAATTCTTCTTAATTATTGATATAAAAGGTAAAGAGTATTATTTGGTAGTCATAGCATGTAGATCATCAATTTTCAACAACTGTAAAATAAGGGACATTGACTAAATAAACTGGGGCTGTCTATGCAAATCCCATTAATTTGGCAAGTGTAGATCGAGAACTTGTCCAAGCTGGACAAGTTGCAAGACTATAAAACCGTTCAGTACAAAATAGTAAGTGGGGGACTCCCCTAATAAATGGGGGAAAACTAAGGCTTGGGTACACATTACAGAGAATTTATCCCGATGTGATATCGTTAACGATTTTGCCAATGACTGACCCGATCAGCAGCCGGTTCATGTGTACACCCTTACATTATTTTACATTATTTACCTTCAGATCTGTGCTCTTCATCTGTCATAGCCATCGGCTGAAAAGATGCTGACTCTGTAGTTTCTGTGGAGGTCTGCCTACAATGCTGAGTGCGTACACACTGCAGAATTGGAACGACATGGCTCCATCATTTACAGACATTTTTAGTCCATTTATAAAATCAAACGATACAATGTACTTTGGAACGATAATCATTGAATGTTGGAGCGTACACACTAATGTGATATCGGGCTGAACGGTTGTTTATCGTGTGATTGGCCCGATGATCGACTGAAAACCCTGCAGTGTGTACCCAGCCTTAGTTAGACTGTATCCAGAGTTGGCAGAAGATGAGTGGCAACTTTTTCTCAGGGCTGTCATTCCCATTGGGCACACTGGGCAACAGCCCGGGGGCCCCACATGCGTAGGGGCCCCATAGTCAGGGCTCTGAAGTGATTAAGAAAAATAAAAAATAAAACTACTGACCTTTTTGCGGTCAAGCGGCATCCGGCTCCCTCCCCCTTCCCGTCCTTCATGCTGCGATCGCACTGAATGTCGGGCGTAACGTCATCACGCACAACATTTTCAGTAAGCAGCGCACCAAGAGGAGCCACAGTGCGACGGATCAGCAAGCGTGAAAGAAAGAAATTAGAAAAGAAGAAAAAAGAAGATAAGAAGGGGATAGAAAGGTAAGTAAAGGGGGGTGAATAGGAGAATAATGGAGGACACAGGATTAGTATTTGATAATGGGTGGGTGTGGAGGCCAGAAGATTGATGAAGGGGGGAAAACGGGAGTATAATGGAGGGCACAGTTTGTGAAATAGGGACAGACCAGACGCATGATGAAGGGGGGCGAATAGTCGTCAAAAAATGTTTATGTGGATTAACCTCTGTAGTACAGCATGTTTTTTTTTATATGTTTAAATACAATAAATAAAAACTTCATTTTATCAATAATTTACATTTGTATTCCTGTGAGTGGTTGTGTTGGTAGGGGCCCCAGTGCACTGCTTTGCCCAGGGGCCCATAATGTTGTTATGATGGACCTGCTTTTTTTCTACATAGCAAAAATTTTTCCTTTCATGAACAAAGAAATTGACCTGAGGAGATAGGAAAAAATTACATGCATGAGATGGGGATTGTGCCACTATATTCTGCTGTGTGACCGGACCGTGAATGTTCCTGTAAAAAGAGGTGTGGCTAGTGGGTGGGGTGGGTGGGGCTTATGGTGCCAAGAATTGAGTAATTGATTGGTCCCCAACCCCACAGCAGGCCTTCTGCAGACTTTGGCATTATTTTTTAGATGACGATGCTCGCTTCCTGCCCCAATGGCATATAAGTTTATACATAATAGAACAGTGCTATTAGCAGGAGTTTGATTCTGGCAAGTACTACAACTGATGAGCATGCTGGTACTTGCAGTTCCACAAATTCCACAGGTTACAGGGACAAACGCAGGATTTGTAGAGGGGGGGTTTCCACACCACGCCGCCAGTGGGCGTGACCAGCATGTATGGGGGCGTAGCTATAATTTTAGACAGTGTTTGGCTGCTCTCCAACTCTTCCTATCCCCATAATATACATGGGCAATGCTGCGTGCACTACTGTTAGGTGCACGCAGCTCTCCATTTTCAAGAAGAGCTGTGTGAAGCGGGAGCAGGGTCCAGCCACCTCAATTATACAGTGCCCCAGGCTTGGAGGGGGTTTCCAGGCACTAGGAACCCCCCCCCCCCCCCCCCCCCCCCCGGTTTGCCTATGGGTTATACAGTGTATATTAAGACTAGCAGTTATTCAAGGTTGATAAACATTGTAGAATCTGATGCCATGTCTCCATAATGTCATGTATACATCTGTGACTATTGCTTATCGTATGAATTATATAAATATATCGTTTTTGTATTGGCCATTTATAGAGCCCTACTTTGCTTTTTATTCCATTACTAATATTAGGACGGTAGTGTACCCTCCCACACTTGTAGACTGTATACATTGTGGATATAAGCTGTGCCTTTGTATCTATTGTCAGTTCTTACATATTCTGTATAATTTAAACAGAAAAAGGAAAGGCTAGAAATTATTTGTGGTGCACATTCATTCCCATATCTCAATTATTGAGCACAACATTAATTAAAATATAACCTTTATTAGTTTATGATATGTGTATAAGTGAGTTAAAACTCTGAGTGCACTGTAACTTCTCTTAATTAGTTAGTGACCAATGCAGTAATAGTCTATAATATATAAGCCATCCATTAGGCTATACTTTTTATCCCTCAACACTTCGGTATTGATAACAGGGATATGTTCTAGTATCTGTAAGGAGTCACAGGGATCATTCGCTGAGACTCTATTAATGGCTTTTTGAGTGAGAATACTGCATACCGATATATATGTCTTTAGTATCACCTAGATAAAGGATCTCCTATGTAGAGTATATAGTTCTGCCTACATTGAGTCCGATCAGGTGGACAAATCAGGTTTTCTAGCTGAACCAACACTGCAGTGCTATAGTCTCCCTATTGTGACCCCTCGGTACTGCTAATCACTGCACTATAAAGTGTTGGTCAGAAGTGCAAACAGGCACACAGAGAAACGCCCGACGCGCGTTTCGCTTAGCTTTATCAAGGGCTAGTGTTGACTGTGATCCTGCATTGAACAGAGCTCAAATGGATAGAATGATTTTCTTATTTTCTTACTACCTGGAAAAGAAACGTAGTGTTTATTTTATTTATATTTTCTTTCAAAAGAAAATTTCATTAACAAATGTCTCAAACTGTCTTTATGAATAATCTAAACAGATATGTGTTTTCTTTAATAAAGAGATGACATTTTAGACAAGAATTTTAAAAAAAACATAAAAAAAAATATATTTTTTCAAACCATGACAGTCAACAATATTGTGGTTCTTTTTTGTTCCAAAAGCCAGAAAGCAATAATAGAAAATAATTACATATGTTTGGTGATATTGTCATACATGCAGACATAATCACCAAATTTCTTTTCTCTATAGTCATTGTGATGAGCACTGCTAAAGAGCTTAATGTATGTAATACCCTATACAACCATGATCATTAAGCACCTCCTCCTACAGTCACTGTGAGGAGCACTACTATATAATTTAGTGTGGATAAATGCTGTGATTACTTTGAAAAAAACATGGATTATTTTTAAATAAATGGAAAAGTAGAGGTGTTGTCCATAATAACCAGATACTAACTATAATTTATCTAGTACAGTGATGGGCAGCCTGACGTACTTCAAGGGCCTCCAAGCTTCAAAAGGGCTGCATATTGCCCTTAATTTCAAGTAGGAAAAAACAGGGCAAAAATTATATTGTCAAGCACATACCACTTATTCCAAAATGCTCCCACATGCTCCTCATTTGCTCCAAAAGTGCACCACATATGTTCATAGCCACAAAATGCACACACATGCACTCAGAGCCCACAAGCCATCAAATCGCACATATACTTCAAAACTCCCCCACATGTCACTTATACCTCCTCACATGCCCCCTAGTCTTTGCTAAATGCCCATCAGATTTCCCCCACATGCCTCTTTAACATCGACCGGACCTTCCCCACATGCCCCTTTAATGCCCACCAGACCTCTCCCACATGCCCCTTTAATGCCCACCAGACCTCCCCACGTGCCCCTTTAATGCCCACCAGACCTCCCCCACATGCCCCTTTAATGCCCACCAGACCTCCCCCACGTGCCCCTTTAATGTCCACCAGACCTCCCCCACGTGCCCCTTTAATGTCCACCAGACCTCCCCCACCTGCCCCTTTAATGTCCACAAGACCTCCCCCACCTGCCCCTTTAATGCCCACCAGACCTCCCCCACGTGCCCCTTTAATGCCCATCAGACCTCCCCCACATGCCCCTTTAATGCCCATCAGACCTCTTCTATATGCCCACCAGACCTCCTGAGCTTGCTCAATCCATGCCCATTAGACCTCTCCCACATGCCCATCGGACCTTCTGACATGTCCCTTACATACCCATCAGACCTCCCCCACATGAATAAAAGCACACTGCAGTAGCCCTGCCTTGAGGGGAGCTTAAGCAGCATTATATACGGCACTGCTCAAGCAACCTGATACTCGCCAACAGTTGTGGAACTACAGGTCTCAGCATGCTGGTACATGTATTTCCACAACAGGAAAAAAAAACTAGCTCTCCCATTTCTCTTTCACTAATTTCTAGTTTGTTTTTCTGGGAGTTGACCACTCCCTCCAGGTGCTGTGTGCTTTATAAGATTGAGGTTCAGGGAAGGTTTTAAACACCCTGAATATAAATTTTTATCACTAGCTTAGGGACTCGCCTACAGGAGATGCCTTGATATTGGCAGGTGAGCTTAATCCCAATATAGCTATATTGTGCACAAAATTCTCCTTTAAGTATGTGCTTATACATAGTGATTTAAATATTGTTAGTTTGTGAGCCCCGGACAACAACTTTCTTTTGATTGGATATTATATATATATAAGCAGGGGAGGGCTGGCAAATTTTATCCCAGGGGGCAAGACTCGACTCGGTAGCCTATTAGGAACATTGTAAATGGAAAAAATGTAGGTGGTCCAGTGACCTGGCCCATGGGGGAAATGTCCCCCTGCCCCTCATCAATACGTGGAATCCACAAGACCTCTGAAGGTGTCCTGTGGTATCTTAGACCAAGACGTTAGCAGCAGATCCTGTAAGTTGCAAGGTGGAACCTCCATGGATTGGTCTTGTTTTTACAGCACATCTCACAGATGCTCGACCAAATTGAGATCTGGGAAATTTGGAGGCCAAGTCAACACCTTGAACTGTTTGTCATGTTCCTTAAACCATTCCTGAACAATGTTTGCAGTGTGGCAGGGCGCATTATCCTGCTGAAAGAGGCCACTGACATCAGGGAATACCATTGCCATGAAGGGGTGCACTTGGCCTGTAGCAATGTTTAGGTAGGTGGTACATGTCAAAGTAACTTCCATATGAAAGCCTGGACTCGAAGATTCCCAGCAGAACATTGCCCAGAGCATCACACTGAATCCACTGGTTAACCTTCTTCCCATAGTGTATCCCGGTGCCATCTCTTCCCAAAGTAAACGACGCACACGCACCCGGACGTCCACATGATGTAAAAGACAAAGTGATTCATCAGAGCAGGCCACCTTCTTCCATTGTTCCATGATCCAGTTCTAGAGTTCATGTGCCCATTGTAGGCACTTTCAGTGGTGGACAGTAGTCAGCAAGGGCACTTTGACCAGTCTGCTGTTCCGCAGCCCGATATGCAGCATGCTATTGGTGCACTGCGTGTTCTGACACCTTTGTACCATAGCCAGCATTAACTTTTTCAGAAATTTGTGCTACAGTAGCTCCTCTGTGTGGTTGTACCAGACGGGCTAGCCTTCACTCCCCACACATATCAATGAGCCTTAGGCTGCTAGCGGTTCACTGGTTGTCCATCCTTGGACCACTTTTGGTAGGTACTAAACACTGCATACCGGGTACACCCCAAAACACCTGCCGTTTTAGGGATACACTGACCCAGTCGTCCAGCCATCACAATTTGGACCTTGTTAAAGTCGCTCAGATCCTTACACTTGCCCATTTTACCCGCTTCCAACACATCAACTTCACGAACTGACTGTTCACTTGCCGCCTAATATATCCCACCTCTTGACAGGTGCCATTGTAACAAGATAATCAATGTTATTCACTTGACTTGTCAGTGGTTTTAATGTTGTGACTAATCTGTGTATATCTTCACATACCACTTATGTCCATTGGCTCCTACATTGTTTTTAAGAGCTGGGATTTTTAACGATTCCATTGCATTATTGAATATGAACTTCGGCCATGTTTTGTTTTTGTTTTACATATTATATCTTCGCACTATATGCAATGGCCACAGCCATTACACATAAATAGTACACTTTAAAGGAAAGTTGTAAAGGGTTAAGTGCTCATGTAAAGGAATTAATTCACAAAACACAGAGCTCATGGGGGGGCCAAATGGCGAGGAGCGCAGACTTCACACTGCTCCCACACATCGCGGCGTGATGCTCCGCTACCCCCCTTCAGTTCCATTCCCTTCGGGAGCCCTCAAGGTGAGCAACAACTTTTTTTGTTTCCTTGACAGCAAATGGCAGGCTGATGACATAATGTTACGAGGGAGAGTGGTGCGTAGCTGCGTTCAGTGAGTGACTGTGTCAGGGTTACGTCGCCATGGTGATACAGCAAATGCTTACGTAACCCGGGAAACCAGTGGAGGCTCGTGTCAGCCATGATGTGACATTCCGAAAAAACGGTCCATGGAAACTGAGCGAGGGGAGGGAGGGGGGATATATTTACCCACCCGTCTAGCAACGAGACAATGTAATCCAGTTTTGCTTTTTTTTTTTTTTGCTATGGAGTGAATATATTTTGTATGGTTGAAATGTTTGAGGGGATTGAAGAGTATTGTACTCGGTAGTACTGGTGCCAGTAAAACAAAATCTACAGGTTCTTACTTCTATTTTTTTGCAATAGAATCCGCAGGAGCGAAGGGGTTAAATAAATCCAATTTTGGACTATTGTTGATTTTAAGTACTAGTCGATTTGCAATGCACAAAGATACATATACTTTTGTCAAGTGCATTTGGAAAGGGGCAATTCTGTGGAGTTGTGAGGGGCTCCAAGGTACAAGTTATTAAGCGGATAGGTCATCGCATTTGTTCAGACTGGTGTTTTTAAATTATTGGAAAAATGCTATAGGTGTTTTTTTTTTCCTGTGGTGTATTGTCCCAGGGCGTGGGAAATTATATAATGCAATATCAAAATTAATTTGAGAAGTTCTGCTGTATATTACAATTAGTTTGATTCCCGGCCATGGCCGTCTCTGTGTGGAGTTTGTATGTTCTCCCCGTGTTTGCGTGGGTTTCCTCCGGGTGCTTCGGTTTCCTCCCACACTCTAAAAACATACTAGTGGGTTAATCGGCTGCTAACAAATTAACCTTAGTCTCTCCCTCTGTGTGTGTATGTTAGGGAATTCAGACTGTAAGCTCCAATGGGGCAGGGACGGATGTGAGTGAGTTCTCTGTACAGCGCTGCGGAATTAGTGGCGCTATATAAATAAATGATGAGGATGAATGGGGCCAATTCATAAAGGAACGTATATGCCGTTTTTGTGCGTATCGTATGCAAAATTACTCTAAACAGTCCCAGAACCGGACCATATGCAATTAAACACAGCAACGTTCAATTCATCTGCGTACACAAAGGACACTTATTACAGCTTAGGATTTCTGGGAGGGAACGGTGAGGGAAAGGGGTGTTCGCCCATATTCAATGTACAATAAGGGCGTGCCAAACCCGAACGCATGCAGCCACGTCCAATTCAAGCGCTGGGCATCTCAGTTACTTGTTTTTCTGCCATATCTCTTGCTCCAGCTACAGGGCTAGTCTAAGTACTGTTTACTAGTGATGACGGCTGTGTATGCATGCAAAGGTATCGGACAAATCCTGCAGTGTCCTGTGTAGTACAGCTGAGCTGACCTACACCTGAATTCATCAGCGCACGTATCGTCAGATCTGTTTCTTGAATTCAGGTGTGCGCAGACCCGAATTACGTGCGCTCTGAAACAAACACACATTGCGCTCAGTATGGATGTATCAAGCCCACAGACTCCAGACAGATAGGGTCCTAGCTGGAACCCATTTGTTAGAACTAGAACTGGAATTAAAAGTATAGATTTAATATAGTATAAAATAGAATGTAAATATCTTAGCAAAATCATAGCTTCCAACAGGTTAGCAACTTACCTGCAAGATGAGTATAACATGTAAGTACTCTTTGAAACTATATTTCATCAATACTTTTAGCTGCAGCTCCAATAAATGTTGTTTCATATAACCATCGTTATTTTTACGATGTACCTCAATTGAGACCATAAGCACCATCCTCCCTTTGGGTTATATGTGAACAGTGCAGTGGCTCAGTGGTTAGCACTTCTGCCTCACAGCACTGCGGTCATGCGTTCAGTTCCATGGCCTTTTCTGTGTAAGGTTTGTATGTTCTCCCTGTGTTTGCGTGGGATTCCTACCACACACCAAAAACATACTAGTAAGTTAATTGGCTGCTATCAAATTGACCCTAGTCTCTCTCTGTCTGTGTGTGTGTTAGGGAATTTAGACTGTAAGCTCCAATGGGGCAGGGACTGATGTGAGTTCTCTGTACAGTGCTGCAGAATTAGTGGCGCTATATAAATAGATAGACTGATAGCTCTTGGACATGCGAATCAGCCTCCTGTTAACATACTTGTGTAATCAATGAATTCTCTTGTCCTAATTTTATAAAACTTAGGTCTAGCTATCACTTTATAGAATGTACTAGGTAAGTAGCGGCCACAATCCTTCTGTTATCGCCATTATTCTTAGAATAAAGCATTTTTTTCCAATGGACAACTTTTGTTCTTAATTGTTTTATTATTTTTAAAATATTTTGCTAGCAAAACAGAATAAAATCTTTCTATCCTGTCCTGTCTTAAGTATGGGTTTAGTTGGCATATCTGAAAAATGATATTAGGTATCTATTCGGGGGAACATCTTCTTAAACACATATGAGATGTATGTCCCAGCACGAGCAGCATGGTGGCTAAGTGGTTAGCACTTCTGCCTCACAGCACTGGGGTCATGAATCAATTCCCAACCATGGCCTTATCTGTGTGGAGTTTGTATGTTCTCCCCGTGTTTGCGTGGGTTTCCTCCGGGTGCTCTGGTTTCCTCCCACACTCCAAAAACATACTGGTAGGTTAATTGGCTGCTAACAAATTGAACCTAGTCTGTCTGTGTGTGTATTAGGGAATTTAGACTATAAGCTCCAATGGAGCAGGGACTGATGTGAGTGAAGTTCTCTGTACAGCGCTGCGGAATTAGTAGCGCTATATAAATAAATGGGGATGATGATGATGATGTCCCAGAGTCCTTTGTGTGCAGGCCGGCTTGTGCATACGTAGATACGCATGTCTATCTCCCAGGAAAATCTGACAGCACAGAACTGTACATATAATGACAGTAGGCTTTCTGCAATATACAGACAGTTTTATTCACTAGCATATGTATATTCATGAACGTTTCAATGACAGCATTCCCCTCTAGGAGCATTGTTCAATGGTCATAAAGAAAAAAAAACGACTAACCCATCCATGCTGAATTTACATATTGCTGGGAAACCGCACAGCAGCCTCTGTTATCATTTTATACATTAGAGATATGGTTCGGACTATGGGCGATCGTCGATACAAAAATTGCTTAATATAGGGGACAGTGAAGGCTCTTAATGCATTCCATACCTTAGAAAATCTCCGGACCTGTTCATGACCCTGTCGCAATCAGACCCAAAATCAGTTTGGTGCTTTAGGCCCTAATGAATCATCCCAAACGCCATGTCAAATCCAATGACACAGCTCTGTTATTTTATCTCTATTGTTTATCCATTCCTACTGTAAAAGAGTAAATAGCTTCAGGCTTCTGTTAGCATGAAATAGACTGTTGTCTGTCAGTGTAGTCCTGTCTCTAAAGCCTTCTATATCCAGCCTAGGGCAACTATGTATTCACTAAATAAATAATTGGTAACATACTATTTTAGTCACCATCCCCTTCTTACCTCGGGGCTGTTAACGATGACCCAACTGCTACCCTTATTAAACACTAGTACCAGCCTGGCCAACTCAGGCTAGCTGGCATGCCTTGCTATCAGCTGCCTATCTACTGGTAAAGCATGCTGGGACATGTAGTTCCGCAACACTTGGAGAGCCACAGGTTGGCCAAGCCTGCACTAACAGGTATGTGGTTGGCCCAATAAAAAGTTATTGATGGAACAACACATTTAAGGGATACATTTTAAGAAATACTCATTCTCTCACTGGGAAAGGTTTTACAGTTGGGCAGCACGGTGACTCAGTGATTAGCACTTCTGCCTCACAGCACTGGGGTCATGAGTTTGATTTATTATCTATTATTTATTATCCTTTATTTATTAGGCGCCACAAGAGTTCCGCAGTGCCGTACACAGCACAAACAGTAGACTAAACAAGGTGACACATTACAAACGGTTAACAAAAAATACCAAAACTTCAGAGACTCCAGGCAGGCTAATGCAGTTAAGATGGAGCAGAAGAGCAGGTATGGAGAACAAAGGGAAGAGGGCCCTGCTCAAATGAGCTTACATACTAAGGGAGGGTAGACAGGACTCAGGCACACAGGGAGCAAGTTGAAGTAAGTGGGGAGAGAGCAGGGGGGCTGCTTTTAGGGCTCTTAAGATACATGTTGGAGAGATATAGCTGAAAGGCAAGTATAACAGATGAGAAAATGTTACTTTCCTCCTCAAAGATGAGGTTTCAAACCTTCTAAAAAAGAAGAGTGGAGAGTCGCCCATAGAGTTGCTCATAGCAACCAATAAGAACCTAGCTATCACTTTATAGAATGTACTAGATAAATAAGAGCTAGAATCTGATTGGTTGCTATGAGAAACACCTCCACTCTTCCTTTTACTTAAAAAATATTCCATGTTTCTCTCAAACTAACCATGGCATTTTCCCACACATTTTCATGAAAGAAACTCAGAGTTTTAAAAGCGAAGTGGATAGAAATGGTGTCATGGAAGTTATGTACAAGAACTGAAACTCCCATCATTTCATCATCTCCTCTTCTCATCTGTGCAACTGTGCTTGTATTTTAAAAACTTTGGAGCACCGCAGTTATTTCATGTAACTAAGTCCGTTAGGACCCGATATTTACTTTGACGGTTCCTGGTACGTGTCATCGAGCGGAATCAGACTCTCCTAATCCCCATGTAAGTAACGGATTGCTTAATTTTTCGTTTTACCATTCTGAAGGCCGATTGTGTTTTTCTTTATACTTACATGGAACGGGATCAATACCGGTGAGGTCCGTGCATGTGAAGTTACACAACAGAAGTCACGGACCATAACAGACTATATTTGGGGATTCTACAAGATTTGTACCATGGTGTTGTTTTTATTTGGTCATTACTCTAAGATATATTTGTAAAGTGTTTCACATTATTGGTAGTATATTACTAGTTGGCTGAGCGCTGCAGTATTTCTGCAATCTATAGAACAATGAAGAATACATTCGATATGGATTTTTGTGGTGTGGTGAAAAAGTAGCTCCGAAGCCAGAATGCGCAATTTGTAGAGAACAACTTTCAAACGAGGAAATGGTGCCAAGTAAACTGATTCGCCATTTAAAATCAAAACATTCTAGTTGCGCCAACAAGGACAAACAATATTTTCAGCGGCTTTCAAAAATATAAAACAGAGGCTATTTATGTGGCTGTCCATCACAGTTTCTGACAAAGCGCTGGAAGCTAGCTACCATTGTACGCTCCTCTGAGCAGGGTATTCTCTCCTCCTGTTTCCACCACTTCTAACTCTGCTCTCCAGCTACTTAGCCCTCCTCCTCGAGGGTCCTCCACCCCACGTCCACTCTCGCTCCCTCCTCCCCCCTGGGGGTCTCCCTGTCTTCCGCGCCCTCCTTCTTGGGCCCCGTCGTTTGCGGATCCTCCCTCCCCCTTCCCCGCCCTCTCTAGCTTTGCATTGAGCTAACTGAGTTGCTGTGTTTACTGTACTGTGCTGTCTCCCATTGTATTGTAATTTTGTTTGTCTCTGTACGGCGCTGCGGACGCCTTATAAATTAATATTAATAATAATAATACCATGTTGCAAAATTAATTGTCAGAAAAAAAAAAATGCTATCGGTGAAATTAAACTAGCATGCATGGAAATCGTTCGATTAATGCTTGGGCCTAATGAAGTTAAGGAAGTGAGCAAAGTTTTGTTGTCGGCTGATACTGATAAAAGATGTATTGACGATATGTCGTACGATATTCTGGAAACACTGACTTACAAAATTGAAAACGGCTCAGAAATTTTCACTTGAAATTGACAAATCAAAAGATGTTAAAACCTGAGAACAACTAATAAGTATTGTTCGTTTCGTTGACTAGGTCTCCATAAAAGAACGTTATTTATTTTGCAAAGAGTTTTCAGAGCGGTCTACTGGTGAGGAAATATTTAGAGCAACAAATGATTCCTTTGAAGATTATGGCTTTCAATGGAGTAATTGCATTACTGTTTGCACGGATAGCGCTGCGGCAGTGATGGGTAATAAAAAGGGGTTTGTCGTGTGTAAAACGACAAAATCCGACAATACAAATTACACATTGCTACATACATCGGGAAGCAATAATGGTCAAAAACTTGCCAGAGGAACTATTGCAAATGATGACCGAATAAGTCAACATCATAAACATCATTAAATCAAGATCTGTAAATTTGCAAATTTTTTAAATACTCTGTGCAAAAATGGAATATGAATATCAATCCTTATTGTTTCACACCCAAATACGTTGGCAGTCTTGAGGCAGAGTTCTGGCAAGATCATTTGAGCTTCGCTACGAGGTTAGTCATTTTCTATTAACTCAAAACATGCCCGAACTGCACTAACTGCTCGAAGACAATCAATGGATAGTCAAACTTGTGTACATCGCTGACATATACGAGCACCTGAATGAGCTTCATAAAAAAAAATGCAAGGTCAGAATGAAACTTTATTAACATGCTCTGACAAATTAAACGGATTTAAATAGAAACTCAAACTTTGACAAATAAAGTTACGACAAGGATCACTAGAAATGTACTAAAGGTCCAACCAGATTACAATTCAAAACAAGCAGATCATATTGGATTTGGCTCAACAACATTTAACATTGTCACAACAGAGGTTTGATCAATACTTAATTAATTAAATTTGAGCAATATGATTGGATCCACTTTGGATCCACTATGCACTTTGTAATGTCTACTTTTTTGTATATTTTTGCTTTTGGCGTGACGCGGAATTCTAGCAAGGGCTTAGGTGTGCCAAGGGTGAGAAAAGGTTGCGTAACACTGGTATACGGTATTCCACTCATTAGGCTCTTTAGCTGTGCTCATCACAGTGATTATAGAGGAAGATACTTGGGGCCTGATTCATTAAGGATCTTAAATGAAGAGGTATCTTATTCAGGGCCGGATTAAGGGAATGGAGGCCCCTGTGCTAAGGGGGCCTATATTCCCCCGGGAGGCCCCCCCCCCCCGTGATCCGAGCTCCCCCCCCCCCCCCCCCCCTCGGCACTTACCTCCTTCTCCGGCATGCTGTATGCTCTTTACTGAGGTGATCTCATGAGAGTGAGACTCACGAGATCTCCTCAGTAAGGACTACAGCTCGCCGGAGAAGGACCGCAGTGAAAGTGCTCAGCAGCACTGATCGCGCCGGGGGAGCCCCCGTCCCCGACCGATCAATATTGCTCCTGAGCATACAATACAGTCCATCATACCACATGTATACAATACAGTCCCCATTATGTCAATAGTATACAGCAGATTTCAATCATGCAAATTAATATATAACATACTTGAAAAGTGGATTCCGGGAGATCCCAGGCAGGGGGCGTGGTTGGAGGGCGTGAGGGGGGCGGGGCGCGGTCAATCGTGTAATTTTGGCCCCACCCCCACGACACAAACATCCTTTTGCGGGGGCGGGGCCAAAATTACATGGTTCACTGGGAATCGCGTCATTTTGACGAGTAAGTTGCCGTATGCAGGATATTTGCCTGCTCTCCTGGGTGTCTGGGAGACCTACCCGGGAGACCTACCCCCTCTGGGGGTTTCCCTGTCATCTGTGCCCTCCCTCTTGGGCTTCGCCGTATGCGGGACCTTCCCCTCTCCCCTCCCCCGCTCCTCTAGCTGTGCTTTGAGCTCACTGAGTTACTGTGCTTATTGTTTACTGTACTGTGCTGTCTCACCTCATTTTGTAATTTCGTTTGTCCCTGTTCGGCGCTACGGACACCTAGTGGCGCCCTATAAATAAAAATTAATAATAATAATAATAATAATACCCGGATTTCGGGAGTCTCCCGGACATTCCAGGAGAGTTGGCAAGTATGATATATAGTTGCAATAGTATATAGATCATGCCAATAGTATATAGCGGACCTCAACTACAAAACGCGCTGTAAATGGTTTGGCGCTCCACCAGTGCGCCTAGCACACCAAGGTGCGCACCTACCTTCTGGTCATTGGGGACACTTTCACAAACTAGAAGTGCATCTATGTTGGTCTTTGGGTGGGAGAATCTGAACAGGAACACCATGCCAATGTGTAATTGTCAAAGTCCACTCTCCTACCACTTTCATCAAAATACACTTTTCCATGCTTTCACCTACTTCTCGGTTTAGAATCATTTAAAGCTTAAATTATTAATGAAAGGTCAGGAAGCTCAGGGATTTCTTTATTACATGTGGAAGTTCTATGCTAGAAGCTTTTTTTTTTTACTTTGATCAAAGTGCGACGAAAAAATGCGGATCTGCGCCAAAATGCAACTTGGCACAGATCCGTGAAATTGGCCCTTCTGCAGAACAAAGGCATGCCCCTAAAAATGCAACCCCTTTATCTCACTGCAATCATTTCAAACAAAAAAAGAGGAAATGCTATTTCTGTCCCGTTCAGTCCATAGAGGCGCCTCAGAATGCCGGTTCCACCAGCAGTGAGTGGGTTAAGATGTTTAACCCTTACCCAGTCGCACAGGCCCGTCTTTAGTGCTGTGATCTTTACAGCCTCACGGTAAAACAGTTAATGGGACACGATACGTGAGAGAAACCACAAGCACATAACACAATATTTCTGCATTAGCAGGAAGCAGATATGGCGATGGTTTGAACTAGAATATCTTGCACCAGCTGCAGTCACAGATAATTGGACTGTCAGAAAACCAGAGGCATTGTGACTTGTCTCTGTCGTTTGAGTCAAGGATTAAACAACCGACTTGTAAGCAATAATATAAATGTTCTCTGTAGACTTAGAATGAGTGAACTTTACTGCTCTTCTTGACCTTCATTCAGAAGGAGCTGAAACTTTTACTTTAAACATTTAATGATTTAGACACAAAAATACTCTGGCGCACAAAACACCAAATAAAGTGTAAATATATATATATAATGTTAAATACAAAATACTCACTAAAATATTAGCCGAACAGAGAAAAGGCTGCTGTAAATAAGGAATAGCTTATGTATCCCTATTAAACCCTATTAAACCAAAAAACTAAAGATCATATAACAACGCTCTAATAATCTGTTCATAAAATTGGATAATTAAACCAAGGAGGGCAGAAAATTAATAACATAAATTTTTCATATAAAAATATCTAGACAAATGACCTCAATATAATGACATGTAAACAATGATAGAAACAAGTGTAAAACTTGATTGGATAAATTTCAGAAGACTCCAGGGGGTAATTGTATCAAGATGAGAGATTTCCGGCAGGTTTGAAAAACCAATCAGATTCTAGCTATCATTTATTTAGTACATTCCACAAAATAAGAGCTAGGAATCTGATTGGTTGCTATAGGCAACAGCTCCACGTTTCAAACCCGCCGGAAAACTCTCAGCTTGATACATTTACCCCCAGGAGAGTCCTCCTGGGTCTAAACAACATATAACCCAAACAAAACTAAAAATTCCAAAAATATAGATAAAAGTCCAGCTTTAGCAGCAAGATATCAGAACCATAATAACTGCAACTCTTAAAAATGAATGTTTAACATGAAATCACTTGTCAGTAAGTCAACATGGTAATATATTGGGAAATGGGAGAAGAGAACTCCTGCAAGTGATTCATTGAATAAACAGAAGTCTTTACACTTCATATAGATACAGAAAATCCAGAATTAATTACCCAAATCCTGGGATAGAAAGATCTCCAACTAATGTCCACAGCCAACAACGATCAGTCTGTATTCCTCCTCTGAGCTGTGCTCGCCTTACAGCATGTATGTCAGACGCTTAATTAGTCACCCGAACGTCGGGACCAAAATTCATGCAGCCTAGAAGAATCTATCCTCCTTAGTAATGTTCAAATCCGGGTGGCCATCCTATAAAGAGAAGTGTCTATCCAGACAGCTACATTATACAGATAAGATCACCAGCACTTCCAATATAAACTAGGACTTAAGTATCCATGATCAGCTTCTCCCTTTTGACAAACACCCTCTCTCTTCACCAGCACAGTGACGCGTTTCGTTCTGAATGAACTTTTTCAAGTTCAAAAATTTTATTCAGAACGAAACGCGTCACTGTACATAATTCCCTCTCTCCCTAATAATAGTACCTTTGGGGGCAGAGGTGGAGCTAGCGAGCTGTGGGTCTCGTTGCAGGGAAGCGGGGAGGAGGGAACTGGGGGCCCACAGTTCACTAGTTCCCCGTGCAGCTGGCCCCATTATCTCCAGGGGCCAAGGTGCACCACGCCTGGTGTGCGAATGGTAGTTCTGCCACCCATTGGGGGGATCTCTATCCCAGGATTTATTACTCACTGAATTTACTAGCATCCTGATACTAACATATAGTCAGCAACCTCTGTCTATCACCTATGTGACAAGGGAGATCCGACAAAGTCATAGTCAGTGAATGGTGGCGTTCCCATTGGAGGGACCCTTATCAAAGTACTCTAACCTGCCTCGTTAACATGTGGCTCTCCAGGTGTTGTGAAACTACAAGCCCCAGCATGCTTTGCCAGTAGATATCGAGCCGATTGTTGTTAGGGCATGCTGGGATTTGTAGTTTCAAAAACACCCATAGAGCCAAAGGTTGTCCAAACCTGCACTAGGCTTTTTTTAAAAAAAAATAAAATTGGGTGTGTGTGAATGTTACAAGTATTTTTTTTTTAATACTGACTCAACCTTTTAAATTTAACAGTGTTTAATTTAGTTAAAAATATCTAAATGACATTAGGAACTTCGGCAAGAATGTTATGTTCATTTCATTTAGATTATCATTTGAAATGTGCCTACGCTTCCTTTTATCTACTTCTTCTGCTGTATGTTTTCATAGTTCATCCATTCAAAACCTACTTTGTTGGCTAGACACTCGGGGAACGAGCGTATTATCTCTCAGTACAATGACACAGGAGTTTGCAGATAAAATTGTACGACTGCCTAACTTCATTTGGAAGGATAAATATAACACAGCAGGTATCTAAAATTAGATACCGAACTGTATTAAGAGCGTAATTACTTCCATTTTTTTTCTGACTGGGTAACCTGATCAGAAGAGATGAGTATTCAGTGTGTACTTACTGTGCGCTAATACATCACTCAATACGCCAATAGTCACTTATCAACATGTTAAGAACCTGTCCAGAAACCTCTATTATCATTGTATCAGAGAGGAAAAGAAAATCATTATACAGGAGGTCTTTGTCGCTACACCAGGGTCGCCGGGGTAACAGGTGGTAAGCCCTTTTGTACGAGTTCTCTCATACACAGAGGGGCTGATTAAGAGTTGTACGCAAAATGGGCGTAACTTACTCTAAAAAAAATTCTGCAGAGCCGAGAAAGGCGCAGGCCGTTACAGAATTTTGCAAGCTTGCATAGGCGCATTTGCGTGCTCCTACTTTCTCGCAGGATTTTTTGTATTGTATTGTATTATTAAGCACCAGTTGCGGGCGGCTCATTTAGGGCAATTGACTTGTTTGTTTTTGGCAAAACCGCCCTCGCGTGTTTTGGGTCCCTATTTTTTGTCTAAAATCCTTATTTTTTTTTTGCTAAAAATTACATAATTTGGCTCTTTTTGTTTCTACATTATTAACCTAAATAACATTAATTTCCAGTCATTTACAGTCATTTTTTGTGTGACAAGAGCACTACTACCCCTCCTGTTTCTGTGTGAGCAATGACACTGAGCAATGTCACTGGAGACTGGAGAGTGACAAGAACACTACTACCCCTCCTGTTTCTGTGTGAGCAATGTCACTGGAGACTGGAGAGTGACAAGAACACTACTACCCCTCCTGTTTCTGTGTGAGCAATGGCACTGAGCAATGTCACTGGAGACTGGACAGTGACAAGAACACTGCTACCCCTGTTTCTGGGTGAGCAATGGCACTGGATCTCTTGGGGAGGGAGGTACTTATGGAATCCTAAACCCGCGAGATCCGACAACGCAACAATGACGTTTTGCCTCGATTCAAATCCTAGGACGCGTGAAAGTACCGAGCCAGCTCGGATCCCGAGCATCTCTAGTAGATATATACCCCTTGGGCTCTTCGTCCTTTGATAATCTGCTCCTTAGTAACAAATTCAGAGAAACTATGTAAAGTCCTGTAATAAACATATAATTAGAAATTCATCTCTAAATATATCCAATAAACTACTACAAAAGGAAATGCAAAAAATATGGCTAGAGTTCTGTTATTGTTAAATGTAGTGGTTTGAGTGCTGTATGTTGTGTGTAATGGTGTAATTCAGACATATTTTATGTGCACTGATTTAGCTTCATATGTTTTTCGCTCTTTAACAGTCACATTTTCAAATGCATTCTACTAAAAATATACCGAACGTCAAAATGACTTCTCCCCTCCCCCATCCACGTACACGCCGTCCTCTGCTTGCCCAAACTCAATACTCTTTACAAACCCGTTACTTCACATGAAAGTATATTTCTCACCTTTCTGCGATCAGTTCAGAAAGTTTAGTTTCCATAACAACCCAGCTCAACTGTTTCCAGTGGACTCCATTTGTAAGAAATGCTTTAAAAATAGCAATATTTCGTTTACCCTCTTTTTTTTTTCTTCTCTCATCATTCGTTGGAAACATAGTGAAGGAGCCGTGAACACAGACACGGATTAAAATAACAAAATAGAAACTGAAAGCGCTAGGAATATATACTGTCTTCTATAGCTAGTTCTACCTTAACAATAGGGGTCTGTCAATTCTGTCATCTGGATGTGTTTGATGACAGTTATTGATATGTTAGAAATATGAACTGGAAATAATGAATGTTCTACAGTAAAAGTAACTGTCCTGCAGCTTCAGGGTCTGTTTTCATAGTAGAGACCTCCGCTCCAAGTAGAGTAAGTAAGTGCAGGGGCGTAGTGTAGCGATAGGCATCATCATGTCATCACGGCCCTGCCCCCCACCATGCCATGCTGCACAAACTGGCCCCTGGTTCCCCCAGCCCACCAGGGAAGTGGATGGGACGTGGGAGGCTACTCATGTCATCCCAGGAGGAAATTCGAGAGACTCTTGGACATTGCAGGAGACTAGGCAAGTCTGATAATAGGTCAACAGTAAATTAATAATACACAAACTAAAAAATAAATAATGATCTGTTGGGCCTATGTTATTACACAAATGTGGGCGTATAATGATAGCTGAGGCACAGATCAACATAGAACATCATTGTTGGACTTGCACGATCATTAACAACCCAAGTGTCCAATAGGAGGGATAGGAGCTGACCACATGGGTTTCTGGACTCACTATGTTCTCTGTCTCTTTAGACAATGCAATGGTTAGGTCACTTCTGATTGGCTGATAACTTTATTTTAAATCGGAAGCATGATATGTTCTGGGCATGACGGTTTACTAAACCAAACACCTATCCTCACAGATTTAAAACGCAACAGAACAAGATGACCATGAAGTAAAGTTGAAGGAAAGTTAGTGTTCATACACACAGCGTTAATATTATACAACTAATGCGCGTTCTTGACCACCTAGTAAACGTCCTTTAGAACCGATTGTCCAAAAAGTAATACAGGTGAATGAATCTCTACACACAAACACATTTACTGACAAGTGTTCACTTCATAGCAGTGTGCTGGGGGATTTTTCTCTGTTTGTTCCTTGCTGGATAACCCCACCTTTCAAGTACCTGCTATAAACCTATAAGTTGATTGAGCAACTTCCACTTCTATATTGTTTGTTTGAGAGGCATGCTTGGTATTAGTAACTGATGGGGTGTGCTGGTGGCATTTGGAGACTTTTTGGGGTACCTCTTGGTAAGTTAGCTCTCTATTGTTTAGAGTTAGGACCACCCTATTAGCAGAAGCACCTTGACAGGGCAAGTGGCTTTTCATACATTTGCAAATGTGTGCAACTGAGATTTCTGCTTTTTGTTTGTACAAACAGAAATAGCAGCTCCTTTGCTGGATAGAGCAGTGTGCCTGGGGATTTTCTCTGCATTTGTTACTTTCGGGATAACCCCACCCTTTCAAGCACCTGCTATGAACCTATAAATTGATTGAGCAACTTCCACTTCTGTATTGAATTCAATATTTCTCAGACTGTATTTTAATAAAGGTTGGGTCAGGAAAGATGGGACCATATCATTTGGCAAACAAAGAAGAGACTTTGGGCTAGATTTACTAAGCTGCGGGTTTGAAAAAGTGGGGATGTTGAATATAGCAACCAATCAGATTCTAGCTTTCATTTATTTAGCACCTTCTACAAAGTGACAGCTAGAATCTGATTGGTTGCTATAGGCAACATCCCCACTTTTTCAAACCCGCAGCTTAGTAAATCTAGCCCTTTGTCAGAATTAAAACTGAGTAATAAATGCCCTTCAAATAAAAAAAAAAAAACAACTTGCTGCACTTTTGCTTGCTTATTATCCACCAAGCCTAAACTATTTAGTTCTACACAGTGAATTTTCCTAAACAAAGTCCCATAAGTGTACTCAGGGATTATTTAAAAGTGCACAAAAAAACATTTATTATACAGCAAGATTGAGCTTTCTAGCGTTCATTTCATCCATAACACTTTAATGGAAATGTTTGCCTCACTTCAGTATATCCCACGACGTGGTTTGCTGTAAGTGTCTTTGCTGCGAAAGCACATTTGTGCAAGTAAGACAGATAGATACTTGTCTAGGATCCTGGCTTTAGGAAAAATTCTAAAGCCCTAAAGAAATTAAGATAGAAGGCAAGGATTTAAAACCCTTTTTCCTCAGACCTAAGTGAAGGCATTTCCTGCAGCCTGAAATAACATTTAACAAAAGAGCTTCCCTAAAAATAACAGTAGGACAAAAACATTTATTTGGCATTATATAATGATGCTACTTGGAAACAGAATTGCTTATAGTTGTTTGTCTACATCTGACCAATTAGATATAGAATTAAAAAACCACTCCACCCAAAACTATAAGAATTGTTTTGGGTGCAGTTTAAGGACTGAAAAGGCTTTTTATTGAAAACTTTGTGAAGTAACCCTCCACCTTATTGCCCCTTTTTAACTATTATGGAGAAACATCATATAGGACCTGGACTGTGGCCTACAAAGGCCCCTATTACTATAAACATTAACTCCCAAGCTCAAAGGAAGAGCAGTTAGAACACACACTCCTTGGGATAGTCACGTACCAGGTGGAAGAAATTACTGTCCACCAAGGATTTATAATATGCCTTTGGAATGCAATGGCGATCCAGTGGAGCATAGAAAGGACAACCCAAATTCCGATTTATCAACATATCTTGATTTGATCAACTTATCCCTAGCAGATATAATGAAGGTTAGGGTGTTCTCTACCTTTTTCCTCTTCTCCTCAGTCACATGACACATTCAAATGTTTAGGCCCAAGGATACTATGCACAGAAAAGCCTTTGAGCCATATGTGGCCATTATATAACATTTTCAGTTTGCAAATGATTTGCAGACACTTATTGAGACATTAATAGTTTCTCAGCCATAGATTAGGACTCGCCAACGTGTTGTAGTAAAGATTAAAATAATTCAAAAATGTTGTACGCATGTCGAGAAATTGTTCCTGATGTACTAGCTAGGTTATTCAACTTTAAATGATGCTTCATAGCAGTTATGTTTGTAACATATAAAATAAAAGCCTTTGTATATTAGCAAGATGG
Organism: Mixophyes fleayi; assembly: GCF_038048845.1. Classification (NCBI taxonomy): domain Eukaryota; kingdom Metazoa; phylum Chordata; class Amphibia; order Anura; family Limnodynastidae; genus Mixophyes; species Mixophyes fleayi. The sequence goes on from NC_134410.1 coordinate 112,049,833, forward strand.
ATATAAGCATCTGAGGGCTGTGTCTGTGGTCAACTCACGCATCTGCTGCTCATTAATGTCACACACCAGGCTCTCAGGTCCTGTTACATAACCCTCCACTGTCTTTCTAAGCTGTCCCTGTGTCCACAGGCTCTGCTGGTCTCAGGTCTCTCTGCAGGATGCTGCCCAGTCTGTCTCCACTCCAGAGATCCCTCCAAAACCAGTGTATTGCGGTTGCCATCTTGTATTCGGTCACATGACCCCTCCTAGCCAGTCAGAGTGCTGCTCAGCTGACAGCAGCCTCCAATCAGGGGACAGCAGTCTCCACTCCAGGTTTTCCCTCCAAAACCAATTCCTGGGAGCTGCCATCTTGGATCTAGTCACTTGATCCATCTCAGCAACTCAGAGTGCTGCTTCAGCCCAGCTGACCGCAGTCTCCAATCAGGAAACAACAGTTAATATAAAAGGATTTCCTGGAGCCCTTACCTGTTGCTAGTGAAATGCTGAATTTTCAAATGTCAACCTGGTTTCCAGCAGTCTACAGTCTTTGCTATAATTCCTGCTGAGACAGGGCAGTCTGCACACTGGTTACAGCGTTCCGGTTCTAGTCCAGTCCAGTATTCCGATTTAAGTCTGGTCCAGCATTCCAGTTCTTGCCTGTTCTCCTCTGTTTATCACCACCTGTGCCAACCCTATAATTAGGCCACCCAGCTTTGTGTACAAAGTCACCAGCATAACTCCAGAGACACGACCAGGTCTTCAGGCGTGACAATTCAGATCTAGATGCATCCTGAACGCTGAAATAACTAATAAACATTACAGGGGTGATTGACATATGGAATTTATCCAACTGCCATTTTAGGGGTCAGGAAATAACCCCCCCCCCCCCCCCACCCCCCTTCCCTCTCACACACCTCCGTCACACTGGGGTTTTTTTTTTTTCCTTTCTCTGGATCAATCCAGTAGTTCATGAAAGCTGGCACTTTGCGGTCCTGTGTCTTTTTTAATCTGGTCTAATTAACATTTTAGCATGATTTTAGAATGGGGTATGTTTTTTGTCTAACTTACTCTACACAGATTACCCCACTACATGAAATATAAATTTACAGATCAAAATAAATCTGTCATACCTTATGGTGGATAGATATCCCTGGTATAATCACATTGTTTAATAGGGATGAGCGCGCTCGGATTTCTGAAATCCGAGCCCACCCGAACGTTGCGGATCCGAGTCGGATCCGAGACAGATCCGGGTATTGGCGCCAAATTCAAAAGTGAAACTGAGGCTCTGACTCATAATCCCGTTGTCGGATCTCGCGATACTCGGATCCTATAAATTCCCCGCTAGTCGCCGCCATCTTCACTCGGGCATTGATCAGGGTAGAGGGAGGGTGTGTTAGGTGGTCCTCTGTGCTGTTTAGTTCTGTGCTGTTTAGTTCTGTGCTGTTTAGTTCTGTGCTGTTTAGTTCTGTGCTGTTTAGTGCTGTGCTGTGCTGTGCTGTGTTCTGCAGTATCAGTCCAGTGGTGCTGTGTGCTGTGCTCTGTCCTTCTGAGGTCAGTGGTGCTGCTGGGTCCTGTGCTGTGTCCTGTTCAGTCCAGTGGTGCTGTGTCCTGTGCTCTGTGCTTCTAAGGGCATAGTTATTTCCCCAATATTCCCCTGTGTTTAAAAAAATAAAAAAAATTTTTTTTTATAAAATACCAAAAACTACTTTAATATTTTTTAATTACCACAAAATTTTCACAACCAATCCTGCAGTATAAGCCCATTGGTACTGCAATATTACCAAGTTCACACATTCAGCAGTAAAAGTCCAGTGGTACTGCAATATTACAAAGTTTACACATTCTGCAGTATCAGTCCAGTGGTGCTGTGTCCTGTGCTCTGTCCTGCTGAGTTCCGTAGTGCTGCTGGGTCCTGTGCCGTGTCCTGTTCAGTCCAGTGGTGCTGTGTCCTGTGCTCTGTGCTTCTAAGGGCATAGTTATTTCCCCATTATTCCCAAGTTTGTAAAAAATAAAAAAAAAGTAAAAAAAAATAAAAAATTAAAAAAAAAAAAAAAATATAATAATTATAACCAAATTTGCAAAACCAATCCAGCATTATAAGTCCATTGGTACTGCAATATTACCAAGTTCACACATTCAGCAGTAAAAGTCCAGTGGTACTGCAATATTACAAAGTTTACACATTCTGCAGTATCAGTCCAGTGGTGCTGTGTCCTGTGCTCTGTCCTGCTGAGTTCCGTAGTGCTGCTGGGTCCTGTGCCGTGTCCTGTTCAGTCCAGTGGTGCTGTGTCCTGTGCTCTGTGCTTCTAAGGGCATAGTTATTTCCCCATTATTCCCAAGTTTGTAAAAAATAAAAAAAAAGTAAAAAAAAATAAAAAATTAAAAAAAAAAAAAAATATATAATAATTATAACCAAATTTGCAAAACCAATCCAGCATTATAAGTCCATTGGTACTGCAATATTACCAAGTTCACACATTCTGCAGTATCTTGTGCTACATATAATGGAGAGCAAAAATTTGGAGGATAAAGTAGGGAAAGATCAAGACCCACTTCCTCCTAATGCTGAAGCTGCTGCCACTAGTCATGACATAGACGATGAAATGCCATCAACGTCGTCTGGCAAGCACGATGCCCAATCTCCTAGTACAGGGCATGTAAAATCCAAAAAGCCCAAGTTCTCAAAAAACAGCAAAAAAAGAAACTTAAAATCATCTGAGGAGAAACGTAAAGTTGGCAATATGCCAATTACGACAAGTAGTGGCAAGGAACGGCTTAGGCCCTGTCCCGTGTTCATGACTAGTGGTCCAACTTCACCCAAGGATCAAAGCCCTCCTCCCCCCCCCTACAAAAAATTTAAGAGAGTTATGCTGTCAGCAACAACAACAAAACAGCAAAGAACTCTGCCTTCTAAACAGATGACATCACAAATCCCCAAGGCGAGTCCAAGGGTGTTGTTGGTTGTGAACCCTGACCTTCCCATCACTGTACGGGAAGAGGTGACTCCATCCAGCATTTGCAGCACGCCCTCTGCATATGCTGGAAGGATCACCCACAGTCCAGTTACAGATTTGGCTAATGAAGGTGTGAATGTTGTGCACTGGGAGGAGGATATTGATGTAGCTGGCGCTGAGGAGGATGTTGATGATTATGATGCAGACAGATACCAAATTGCATTTCTCAATTTCTATTTATATTCTAGATTATATAACGGCTGAAAAGTTTTCTGTTTTACTCCTAGTGGAGAGGGGATCTGATGCAGACAGATACCAAACTGCCTTTGTCCATTTCTTTGTATATTTGAATTGCTAGTTCTACAGTCTATGCAGGCTGCTTTATTTATATTCAACTACAAGTGTAGGGCGGGGGGGGGGGGGCATAGATAGCCACCAAAGTAACGTGGTCCATTTAATTTCACTTTCTAGCTCCACAGTCTGTGCAGCCTGCTTTTTTTTATCTTCAAAGTATTTATATTTACAAGCCTTGCAATCTAAATTAACTAGAGGTAGTGACGTGGTAGAACTCCAAAAGGCAGTTTGGAAGCCCCTGTACAAACTGGCTCTATTTTACCTGAGTTGTCCCCCCTACAGTGTGTACTCGGAAAGAGTTTTTAGTGCAGCGGGGAACCTGGTCAGTGAGCGGCGAAGGAGGTTGCTTCCTCACAACGTTGAAAAAATGATGTTTATAAAAATGAATAATCAATTCCTCAATGAAGTACAGCACTGCCCTCCAGATACTACAGAGGGACCTGTGGTTGTGGAGTCCAGCGGGGACGAATTGATAATGTGTGATGAGGAGGAAGTACACACTGTAGGGGGAGAGGAATCAGAGGTTGAGGATGAGGACGACATCTTGCCTCAGTAGAGCCTGTTTAGTCTGTACAGGGAGAGATGAATAGCTTTTTTGGTGTGGGGGCCCAAACAAACCAATCATTTCAGTCAAAGTTGTTTGGTAGGCCCTGTCGCTGAAATGATTGGTTTGTTAAAGTGTGCATGTCCTATTTCAACAGCAGACCTCTCAACTGCAGCTCATCCCTCCTCTGCGGGGATAATGTCTCCTGTGCTCTGACACGTCACTCTGTGTACTCTCAGCCTCAGGATCTGACACTACAGCTACCATGCCTCTTGTAGCAGCCCTCACTCCAGGGCCTCTTCCATGTGCAGTGTCCCCCTCTCTCTTGGGTTCACTATAGTGGCATGGAGTTCTCCCCCTCATCCAGGGCACACATTCCTTGCCCTGGCTCAGTCACCACGCTCAGACTTCCAGGCAATGCTGGGGGAGCCTGGGAGCTTCCACCCCAGGTCCCCAGCTACAACTCTCCTCTCCTGTGTCTTCTCTCTCTTTCTGACACTTGAAAGATCGTGCCTTTAAATGAAAAAGTAAGTCTTCATTGCACGACTATGTGCAAGTGCAACAGGGACATTTTTTTGGGTTTACAAAGTCAAACAATAACACTACGACCCTGTCTGTCTGGGGTCTGTCAATGACGAATTGTCTGGAGCATGTTTTGAGGAGGTATTGTGGCCCCGGTATCAAATTGGGTACCGGGGCCACCCCACTATGCAGTCCAGATACTTGTTTGGTGGAATTCCGACACGTGGAGGGTTTTTTAATTATATTGTGGCCTCGGTACCAAATTGTGTACCGGGGCCACCACACTACGCAGTCAAGATACTTGTTTGGTGGAATTCAGACCAGTTGAGGGTTTTATTATTATATTGTGTGGACCACTCTATCTATACCACACTACAACTCTATACCACTCTATTTCCTACTTTAATTCTATTTAATTCTATTTCCTACTTTAATTCTATTACTAATTAATTAACATAAAGAGGAACCAAAAAAACCAATTTTACCAAAAGTATAATATGACTTAGACTTACAAACACTACACTTGAAAGATCGTGCCTTTAAATGAAAAAGTAAGTCTTCATTGCACGACTATGTGCAACAGGGACAGTTTTTTTCTTTACAAAGTCAACTAATAACACTTGGACCCTGTCTGTCTTTAACATACTTAATGGGATCTCAATGACGAATTGTCTGTAGCATGTTTGGAGGAGGTATTGTGGCCCCGGTATCAAGTTGGGTACCGGGGCCACCCCACTACGCAGTCCAGATACTTGTTTGGTGGAATTCTGACACGTGGAGGGTGTATTTATTTTATTGTGGCCCCGGTATCAAGTTGGGTACCGGGGCCACCCCACTACGCAGTCCAGATACTTGTTTGGTGGAATTCTGACACGTGGAGGGTGTATTTATTTTATTGTGGCCCCGGTATCAAGTTGGGTACCGGGGCCACCCCACTACGCAGTCCAGATACTTGTTTGGTGGAATTCTGACACGTGGAGGGTGTATTTATTTTATTGTGGCCCCGGTATCAAGTTGGGTACCGGGGCCACCCCACTACGCAGTCCAGATACTTGTTTGGTGGAATTCTGACACGTGGAGGGTGTATTTATTTTATTGTGGCCCCGGTATCAAGTTGGGTACCGGGGCCACCCCACTACGCAGTCCAGATACTTGTTTGGTGGAATTCTGACACGTGGAGGGTGTATTTATTTTATTGTGGCCCCGGTACCAAATTGTGTACCGGGGCCACCACACTACGCAGTCAAGATAGATAGATGCGTATCATAGATAAAGTACATTCAGTGGTGTGGGGCAAATTGAAAAATATTCAAAATGCACTGACATTATCAAAAACAAGAGGTTGTCACACGCTAAAACTCCAACATGTATATGATGGAGAGGATGGAGGAGCAGCCGTATGTGTAGTGTAATGCAGACCTGTTGAAGGTTTTTTATATATTTTATTGTGGTGCCCAGTGCCCACTCCTCTACGCAGTCCAGGTACATTTATTGGTGCGAATCAAACAAGTTGATGGTTTTCTTATTATATATATTGTGGTGACCCACTCCTCTACGCAGTCCAGGTACATTTATTGGTGCGATTCATAAAAGTTCAGGGTTTTTAATATATTGTGGTGACCCACTCCTCTACGCAGTCCAGGTACATTTATTGGTGCGAATCAAACAAGTTGATGGTTTTCTTATTATATATATTGTGGTGACCCACTCCTCTACGCAGTCCAGGTACATTTATTGGTGCGATTCATAAAAGTTCAGGGTTTTTAAGATATTGTGGTGACCCACTCCTCTACGCAGTCCAGGTACATTTATTGGTGCGAATCAAACAAGTTGATGGTTTTCTTATTATATATATTGTGGTGACCCACTCCTCTACGCAGTCCAGGTACATTTATTGGTGCGATTCATAAAAGTTCAGGGTTTTTAATATATTGTGGTGACCCACTCCTCTACGCAGTCCAGGTACATTTATTGGTGCGAATCAAACAAGTTGATGGTTTTCTTATTATATATATTGTGGTGACCCACTCCTCTACGCAGTCCAGGTACATTTATTGGTGCGATTCATAAAAGTTCAGGGTTTTTAATATATTGTGGTGACCCACTCCTCTACGCAGTCCAGGTACATTTATTGGTGCGAATCAAACAAGTTGATGGTTTTCTTATTATATATATTGTGGTGACCCACTCCTCTACGCAGTCCAGGTACATTTATTGGTGCGATTCATAAAAGTTCAGGGTTTTTAATATATTGTGGTGACCCACTCCTCTACGCAGTCCAGGTACATTTATTGGTGCGAATCAAACAAGTTGATGGTTTTCTTATTATATATATTGTGGTGACCCACTCCTCTACGCAGTCCAGGTACATTTATTGGTGCGATTCATAAAAGTTCAGGGTTTTTAAGATATTGTGGTGACCCACTCCTCTACGCAGTCCAGGTACATTTATTGGTGCGAATCAAACAAGTTGATGGTTTTCTTATTATATATATTGTGGTGACCCACTCCTCTACGCAGTCCAGGTACATTTATTGGTGCGATTCATAAAAGTTCAGGGTTTTTAATATATTGTGGTGACCCACTCCTCTACGCAGTCCAGGTACATTTATTGGTGCGAATCAAACAAGTTGATGGTTTTCTTATTATATATATTGTGGTGACCCACTCCTCTACGCAGTCCAGGTACATTTATTGGTGCGATTCATAAAAGTTCAGGGTTTTTAATATATTGTGGTGACCCACTCCTCTACGCAGTCCAGAAAGATACCTTGTTGCAACGTTTTGGACTAATAACTATATTGTGAGGTGTTCAGAATACACTGTAAATTAGTGGAAATGCTTGTTATTGAATGTTATTGAGGTTAATAATAGCCTAGGAGTGAAAATAAGCCCAAAAACTTGATTTTTAAACTTTTTATGTTTTTTTCAAAAAAAATCCGAATCCAATACCTTAAATCCGAACCGAGACCTTTCGTCAAGTGTTTTGCGAGACAAATCCGAACCTCAAAAATAACGAAAATCCGGATCCAAAACACAAAACACGAGACCTCAAAAGTCGCCGGTGCACATCCCTATTGTTTAATGTGATTGCTCAGCATCAGTGGGGTGTACCTGGCCTGGCTCACATCCTATCATATGGTGCTGTCTTGTGCCAAGTACACCCGCTGCCTCCTGACAATAGTGAGGAATAAAGGGATTTATCCGTCCACTGGTATAGAAGACAATAGAACTGTGCCAATATGTTCAGTGCGCAATATTACATAGATACAGGCAGACAACAAAGCTATACATGGTCCATTTTCCTTACAAGGCTTCAGATGCAGACAAAATGCTAACACGGAGTATTTCAAGGTTGCAGTGATGTATAGGATCAATGAGATCAATAGATATTCAGCCTGGAAAAAATATGGAAGAGTAAAAAAAAAACAATTTTGAAACCACTTTGCAGGCAAGGCCACAATATCTAGTGTGTACTTCATAGTATCAATCACATCAATATTTAAAATAGCAGCATTATTATATCACATCTCAAAAATAGATACGCCCCTTATATATTCTTAGTTTTAAAGTGTAGAGCTAAAATTACTTAAAAAGTTCTGACTGTTGGTTTTCTGATCATCATAATGACAGTCCCTTTAAGCGTGCGATCATTGCACTCTAGGCCAGGGGTGGGCAACAGATGGCCTTCACCTGGGGCCCCCGAGCCTCCTGCTCCCAATCTTATTCTTTGCTTTGTTAAAGAAAAAACAGACCAGGGGAGGTCAACTTCAGCGCCAAGGAAAATTTGTTTAGCAATTATGGCTTTTAGTAGAGTCATACTTGACAACTCTCTCTGAATGCCAGGGAGACTCCCTGAAATAGGGGTGATCTCCCTCACTCCCTGAAGAGTCTGGCATTCTCCCTGATGCTGAGCCAGTACAAGACGTGGTTGGCTTCGCCATCTGTGGCATGATGACACAGTTCAGAAATTGTGTCCTATGTCCATGTATTGATGCCTATGGAGGTGGCCATTTTCATGGAGACCAAGATTTAATCAAAGACTGACAGGTAATACAACATGACTTCAGTAATGGAGACATAAATGTAAAAGACACTTCAGTCTCTAGAGATTCATTAGCTGCTTTTCTTTAATGCATAGTTGCCTACACTCCCATAATGTCCGGGAGACTCCCGCATTTCTGGGAGACCTCCCGGGCTCCTGGGAGAGCAGGACAACGTTCCCTGTTCACGCCCCTGCAATAGATAAGTGGTGAGGGGTGGAGCTTATTGGCGCAAATATCGCACCATCTTAGCCCCTCCCCCTGCTGTAATTGGCC